>NC_058131.1:649187259-649353762 GCF_016433145.1 Gracilinanus agilis | reverse complement strand
CTCTCTCTCTCTCTCTTTCTCTCTCTCTCTCTCTCTTCTTCCCATCCTCCCTCTCCACCTCTCCATCTCTCCCTCCTCCTTCCTTCCTCCCTCTGTCTCTCTCTTTTGCTCTTGCTCTCTCTGTTTCTTCCTCATTTGTTTATTCATTCCCTTCTTCCAGTTCCTTGTACCAGCATATTTCCTCCTTTAAGTGAACTAAAATTTTAACTGATTCCCTTCATCTGTCTTGTTAGAAATTCATGCCTTCCTCTGACCTCACATAACATTTTTTACTACTCTTTTGGTCCTTGTATCCTTTTTACTCTCTTAAAAATTATTAAAAATCCTCAAAGAATTTTTGTTTTATGGGGGTTATATCTACTATTATTTACCACACGGATAGTTAAGACATTGGGCAGCTAGGTGGCACAGCGGATGGAATGCCAGGCTCAGAGTCAGGAAGACTCATCTTCCTGAATTCAAACTTGTCCTCAGACACTTATTAGCTGTATGAAGCAAGTTACTTTACCTTGTTTGCCTCAGTTTCCTCTTCTATAAAATGAGCTGGAGAAGGAAATGGCAAACTATTCCAGTAGCTCTTCCAAGAAAACCCCAATTAAGGTCATGAAGAGTCAGACAATACTAAAATGATAGCACAACTAACTAAAACACTGTGAAGATAGTTTTGGCCTCGTAGACCTTCCAAAAGGCTCTTGGGGACCTAATCCCCACAAATTTTGAACTGAGAAAGAACTTGAGATCATCTTTTCTAGCCTTTTCATTTTCCAAATGAAGAAAGTAAGTGACTTGCCCAAATGACTTGCATATTTGTGGCAAACCTGAGATGAGAACTGAAGCCTCAGGACTTCAGGGCTTTTCCCACCACCCCCACACTGCCTCTACAGTGAATTACATCAGTACTGAGAAATCCACTTAAATATACTTACAATAAAATATATTATCTATTTACATTTGAATGGAATGTTATCGAAGTTAGAGAAATGAGTAAATTTTGAACTTTATAATAAAGAGAAGAAAAGGTAGAGCAGTGTTTTGCACACAGTGAGAATTTAATAAATGAATGAATGGATGGTTATTGGTCATATTATAGTTAAAAAGATTGAATTTAATTTATAGACTGGAATTTTCTATTCCCCGTAAAATTTCATGAAAAAGGGCATTTTTCATTTCTTTCTTCATGAATCTAAATTAGGTTATTTTTTTATTTGTGAGATTCTCAATTTATGGTTTCGTTTTACTTTATTTTTTTGGCACCATGGCCTTAACCTGAGAATACAGTATTAAGTATTTAATCTAATAAGATTAGAAGGCTAGCCTCAGTCCCAAACTCTGAGATGACAGACAGAGAAGGCACATATCAGCCTATGTGACCCTTCCCAGGTAACATGCTGACATTTTAATTCGAATTTAAGGAATGACAATGCCTTATCCCAAATAAAGGCCTTTGATGGTGAGTATTTTGACATGATATAGTGAACACTGGAGTTGGAATCTTAGGACCTCAGCTCAAATTTACCCTCTACTAAATAACAATAAAGATAATCATAATGTAGAATTTTTAAAAGCTTTTCTTGCAACCACACTGGGAAAATACTAATTTCCTTTTGTATAAAAAAAGGATGATGAGACTTAGAAAGGTTACTCAGGTTACAAAACTAGCAAGCATCAGAGATGAGATTTTAACACCGATTTTAATAGAGTATATCTGCTACTAACCAGCTAGATAACTTTGGATCGAGCTGCTCCAGCCTTTGTCCTAATGTAGCCCTGAGGTCCTTTTTCTCACAGATTGGGTTCTTTCCTAATGGAAGTCCACCTCTACAGATTTTCAGAGAATCCTTCTCATAGGACTTGGTTGTCTCTCTTAAATCCATTGAGTTTACAAGGACTTTGAATAGGGGATAGCTGAGATACCAGGGATTCCCCACAGACTTGTATGAAAAGAGGAAACAGAGTGAGGTGGCTTGGGAAAAAAGTATATGTCCCCACTCACAAGGTCCAAAAAAAGATGCTTCACAAAAGCAACCACGTAATGTTGCTAGGATGATTTGTTTCTGCAGAAACACGGACTGAAGGTCTATCTTCGAAACCCTTATTCCTTCACACCAATACTGGAAGAAGGCATCCAAGGCAAACCTCCAAGGTCCCTTTTATTAGGGACAGACATGGCTGAAACTCAGAAGCAGATTGCCCAATTTTCCCAAAAGGATGCTCAGGTATAATAGCTTCCTCCCTCCTGATCTGGAGCTGAGTCTGCATTGGGGACAATGATGGTGGGGATTTCTTGGGACTTCCTTTGTGACTGGGACAACTTTCTTTTTTCAGCTTTTTTTTCCAATTATATGTAATAACAACTTTTCACAGTCATTTCCTAAAATTCTGAGTTCCAAATTCTCTCCCTTATTCCCTTCTTCTATTTGAGTTTGACACGACTCAGGTCTCAGGTACCATTTGGTTATTACCATCTGTTAAATAATGAAGTCAATGCTTCAGTGCTTCTCTCCTTCCATCCCACACAATGGCCTTCTCTCTATCTCTGATGAAGTAGAAAATCCTTTCTGGCCTCACAGTAAGCACAGGGAAGGCAACCAGTAAAATATTTATTGAATTGAGTTGCTTATGTTGGCAGAATTACTAAAATGAAGGGAGAGAGAGAAGAAACAATTCTCTGAGTTTTCTAAGGTGGAGTAGATGAGCAGGGAGCAAGGGCCAGAGTGTCTAGAACATTCTTAGAAGAAAAGGAAATAAAAAATAAGGCACTGAAAATATTTACACCATGTCCAAAATTAGCAAATAATAATAATAGAACTTATATAGTGTTTTAAGTTTTGCAAAGTGCTTTACAACTATCATCTCATTTGATCCTCACAACAACCTGGGGAGGGCATTGTTGTTATCATCTCTATTTTACATGTGGGGAAACTGAGGCAGACAAAGACCAATTGGCTTGCCAAGAGTCACACATCTAGTAGATGACTGATTCTGGATTTGAACTCAGGTCTTTCTGATTCCAAATCCAGTTCTCTATCCATGATGCCACCTAGCTACCCCCAAAGCTAAGACTCTTAAGAGAAGAAGCAAGACTTCAGGTCACCAATGCCATAACTTGCAACAAGTACCTTCTTAAATAGATAGACATAAGACTAGCTATCTTACAGACCTGTTATCCATAAAGCACTTCAAACCCTTGGGAGAAAAGAGGAAGATGAGCAATGCTTGACTATGATTTCTAACCCATAGAATTATCTAGACTAAAATGAAATTACCTTGAAAGGATAGCAAGCCAGAGACTTGCTAGAGATCATGTTCAATCCACTAAGCTGCTTCCTTGACTTTGGATGGTAGAATCAGAAGTAGTCTTTGGTTTCCTCAGAGCAATAACCAGGGCAACTGGGGCTTTGTCTTAGACTAGCAAAATTTAACAAGCTGGCAGAACTTATTCAACTTAGAAACAACTGAGCATGGCACCTCATTAGCAAGAAGGCAGGACCATCAAGATGCCCAAGGTGGAACAGGTCAAAGCTCCCATGATGATCGACAATGAGATCCATTCTATGAGTAGCCATGGTGCCTCCAGCCTGGGTAAAAAGTAAGCCACAATGAAATGACAATACAGAAAAACTAGAGATCAAATAGTGGGAACTGTAAGAATAAAATGAATTATGGAGGGAGTGCCTACCATGATATATTGTCCTCCTCTTTTTCAGGCTTTTCCCAAATATGAAATGTTTATGAACCGTTTGGCATCAGCCATTGATCCTTTGCTGGATTCCTCCCCAGTGGACACAACTGCCTTTCAGCATAGCTCCCTGCATCAGAGATTGAGAGCCTTCTTTACACTTAAACCTCTTTTACAGGCAGGTAGGTCCCAGAGGTCATGTTGTTGTTCTTTAATAGTTCAGTTGTTTCCTACCCTTTCTGACTTCATGGACCTTCTATGCCAGAACCTTCTATCCTCTACTGTCTCTTGACATCTGTCCAAGTTCATGTTTGTTGTTTCCATGGCACTATATATCCATCTCATCCTTTGGTGTCTCTCCTTTTGCCTTCAATCTTTCCCAATATCACAGTCTTTTTCCAGTGAATCCTGTCTTCTGCTATGTAGCCAAAGGCCATATTGGTGGATAAGTTCTAGAGTTAGAGGACCCTATCTCTGACATCCGACACCACCCAGGTGGTCTTGGGCAAATCATTTAACTTCCATGGAGTTTTCTCATCTGCAAAATGAGGGGGACAGACCAGTTGACCTCTAAGGTATCTTCCTCTGATGACCTCTGCAAAAGCACAAGGCAAATTTCCATGATGCCCAGAACTTCTAAGAGAAAGGCAGGCTTTTCTGTTCTTTCTGCCTCCAGGGAATTATTCAAAGTGTTGATTACTGTTTAGACCACCAAGTGAATTCAGACTAATTTTCTGAATAAATGATTGGACCATTTTAGAGCCAAAGGTATATAAATGTCCCTCTGAATTCAAAATGAAGCAATGGGATAGCAGTGGGAAAATTCTCTTCAAAGATCAAAGATTTTACTTGGTGTCACAATGCCTATTTATAATCCCAACTACAAGGAGTCTCAAAGCAGTTTATTTGGAACTCAGGAGTTTCTGAGCTTCAGCAGGCAAAGCCAACTGGCTATCCAAACTCAGTTCAGCATTAATAGAGTGAGGCTTTGGAAGCATAGCCTGACCAGTGGCACTGGACTGATTAATAGCCCTGACACTTTCTGTCTAAGTTAGATAAGGAGAGCAAGTCTTTAGATATAAAAAAGAAAAAAAACTAAGCTCAGCATTAATTTGGTGAATCTTTGGGAGCCTGGTGTGACCAGTGGAACTGAGCCCATAAGTAGTCCCCATATTTCTAGTCTAGGTGAGATAAAAAAGACTGGGGTCTTTAAAATATAAAAATTAAAAAGACAAAACCAAACCAAGATTTGTCCATTTCTTCAGGAGCTCTCTTGTCCTCAGAGGCTGGGGTCAAAATCTTTTCTTTAATTTTTTTCACTTCAAGGATCTATAATTTCATTGGCATTCCCTCTAAAAGTGCAGACAAACCACACTGTAACCTAGTAACTAATCTTTAACAATTGTCCTGAGTGAAGGGCATCGAGGTTGCTCAGTGGATAGAGTTAGGCTTAGCGATGGGGAGTCCTGGATTCAAATTTGCCCTCAGACACTTCCTAGTTGTGTGACTCTGGGCAAGTCACTTAACCCCAATTGCCCAGCCCTTACTGCTCTTCTGTCTTGGAACCGATATTTTTATGATTCTAAGACAGAAGGTAAGGGTGTAAAAAAAAAAACTGCCTTGACCTAAAAACTCATCACACTGTGATCATTCTAGCTGAGCTAGGCTAGTCTTTAAACAAAGATGTGGTCCATCACTGGGTCTATATTTAAAGCCTTTCTAACTCAATAGGGCCTGTTAGAGTTAATATTCCACTGGCAAGTAAAGTCAAAAAACATTTATTGAGTGCTTCTTCTATGTCAGCTAAGTGCTGGGTAGTGAAAGAAAGGCAAAAACAATCCCCATCCTCCAGGAGCTCAAGTTCTAAAGGGAAAAGGTGGGATTGGGGGAAGAGAATGAAATGCAAACAAAATTTTTATAGCATATGTACATATAAGATGTGTGTAGTGCAAATGTAAGATAGCCTCCTAAGGTGTGAATTTATGAATGAGGGTGTAGGGAAGAACCAGGAAAGGCCTCTTACAGAAGGTAGGATTTGATCTGAATCTTGAAGGAAGAGGTGAAGGCAGAGAGCATCCTATTCAGGAGAGATGGCCAACACATAGACTCAGGAGGTAGGGTGTCATGTGTGAGGAACAGCAAGAAAGCATTGCCTTTGGGAGAAAGGATCACCCTCGCGTTACAAGGAGACATTAGAGTGTAACATTGAGGTTTCCACCACATTTGGGGTAATAATTTTTTTCCTGTTTTTGGTTTTATTTTCTAGGTCTAATTTTGGGATCACAGCTTCCCCAGTATTACCAAGTTATCACTGGCCCAATTACCAAGGTAAGTGCTACTTTGACCAAATAAGGTTCTACTCCCATCAAAACTCTACAAACTAAACAGTTTCCAATACTCTGATCAGAGATGGGTGTGAGAAAGTGTTCTGGAGGAGAAGTGATCGCCATTCATTCTAACTTTCTTTTATTGTCCTAGGTGTTGGATGAATGGTTTGAGTCTGAGCCCTTGAAAGCAACTCTTGCCACAGATGCTGTAATTGGAGCCATGACAAGTCCCCACACTCCTGGAAGTGGGTAAGTAAGGGAAACCAGTGCTGGGGCACAGGACAGGGAAATTTAATTATTAAGCAAAACTCTGAACGAAAATAATATTCCCCTTCTCTCCTTTTCCTTCTTTTATCTTCTTCCTCTCCTTTTCTTCTCCTCTCTCCTCCTCTCCCTCACTTCTCCCCTTCTTGTTTCAAGGACATCTAGTCAAAAGTCTCCAATCCTTTTTTTGTAGAACAATTCCCTTTTCCATTTTTTGTATGTGAAAGGTTAAGGTAGAGATCTAAACCACCTGGTGGCATTCAGAAAATAAAAATTGTTAATGTTATTATTTCTTAATGAGTAATGACTGCTTCCTAAGATTTAGGTAATTTAGTGTGTATAAGGTGAGATGAAGGGTATTCTGAAGGAGCAGATATTTCCCATGGGAAGCAAGTCCTGACTAGAAAATGCTGTCTTGTCAGTTTCCTGAACCCTCAAATATTTAAATATTTAAACTGATTTAATTTTAATGATTTAATAAACTTATTTAAATATACTTAAATATATTTAAATTTAAATAAATTTATTGTTTTATTATTATATGATATATATAAATTGTTATATATTATATAATGTTATGTATATAAATATTATAAAATAAAACTATTTTTAAAATATCTAAAATAGGGAGGGATAAGCCACTTTCTTCCAGGTTAGAAATTCCTGAGGACTGAGGGGAGGGTAGAAATCATGACAACAGCTGTTATCTTTTGGTTATGATCTGAGGACCATGGAATTTAGAACTGAATAGGGTCTTAGAACATGGCTAGGTGGCACAGTGAATAGGGTACCAAGGCCTGGAACTAGGAAAACCAGAGTTCAAATCCAGCCTCAGATACTTAATAGCTATGTGAGCCTGGGCAAATCATTTAACACTGTTTGCCTCAGTTTCTTCATTTGTAAAATGAACTAGAGATGGAAGTGACAAACCACTCCAGTATCTTTGCCATGAAAATCCCAAATGGGGTCATGAAGAGTCGGACATGACTGAACAACAACCATCTCCCCACTAGGTATGTGCTGCTACACCATGTGATGGGAGGCCTGGAGGGGAAGAAGGGGGCCTGGGGGTACGTAGAAGGTGGCATGGGTGCCCTCTCTCATGCCATTGCAAGGGCAGCAGAAGCACATGGAGCAAATATCTTCACGGAAAAGGTAAGCTGCTCCTGATGCCCAACAACCTCCTTATCACTCCCAGCTCACTATTCTGATCACGGCCCATGGAAGAGCAGACATTTCATGGCAAATGCCACACCATTGGGCCCCCCAATACTAGTGCACAAAGAGTCCATGAAGGAACTGGGAGTTGGAGGAAAGACAGACAGCATTTGAATATAGGAGTGTTGAAGACTGTAAGTGAAGACTATGATGAGTCCCCAGTGTGAGCCCAGATAAGGGCACCTCTGTCCCTTCTACAAGAACCCCACTGTGGTTCCCCAGAGTCCAATTCTGAAGTCCTTTTTTGGTCCCCAACGGCCTCTCGTTCTTTACTGGGTCTTTAGCCTGTGGATAAGGTACAGGTGAACAGCAACGGGCGAGTCCAGGGAGTCGTACTACAGGATGGAACGGAAGTGAGGAGCAAACTGGTACTGTCCAACGCATCTCCACAGATCACTTTCCTGAAGTTGGCACCACAGGTGAGAGGCTGTGGATGTGGCCTGAGGCTGGAGGAGGGCAGGGAGGGAAGAGGGAAGAGAGCTGAAAAGGAGGTGACCACCCTAAAAAAGAAGTAACATCGATGGGGATAGGACTGGGGATGAAGACTCTAAACCAGGGGTTCCCAAACTTTTTTGGCCTACCGCCCCCTTTCCAGGAAAAAAATATTACTTAGCGCCCCTGGAAATTAATTTTTTAATAGCAATTAATAGGAAAGATAAATGCACCTGTGGCCATCACCGCTCCCCTGGATTGCTGCAGCACCCACCAGGGGGCGGTGGCACCCACTTTGGGAATCACTGCTCTAAACGATCACCCTAGTACAAATATCAATAATATGGAAATAGGTATTGATCAATGATACATGCAAAAACCAGTGGAGTTGCTCATTGGCTATGGGAGGGAGGTGGGAGGAGGAGAGGGAAAGACCATGACTCATTTAACCATGGAAAAATTTCCTTAATCAATAAAATTAAATTTAAAAAAGAAGTGACAATGACACACTTTTAGGGAGTTATTGTGGGCAAACTCTAGGCGCCTCCCTAGTTGGACTTATCCAGACCTTTGGCATCTGAACCTCCTGAGGATATAAGTATCACTCTATCCTTTACTTGTACCCTGAACATTTTTCTCACAGGAAAGGATAATGTAAATTTTAATTCCATTCAACAAGAATTTACTAAGCATTTCCATGGACCAAGCACTGTTCTAGGCACTAGGGTTATAAACAAAAGCAAGAACAAAGTATATAGATAAGTACAAGCAAAATACACACAAAACTGAGTGGAGAATAGAGACAACTTGGGAGGATCAAGAAAGAAAATGGCGGAAAGAGGTCTTATCTATTTCTTGGTTTTTAGAGACCTGGCTCCAGGAACTTGGAGTGTCCCCAGCTCTTTATTATTGGACAACTAGGTGGTAAAGTGGATAGAGTGCTGAACCTGGAATCAGGAACACTAGTCTTCCTGAGTTCAAATATGATCTCAGATGCTTACTAGCTGTGTGACCCAGGGCAAGTCATTTAATCGTGTTTGCCTCAATTTCCTCATCTGTAAAGGATTTCCTCTGGAAGTGGAAATGGCAAACCACTCCAGTATCTTGCCAGGAAAACCCCAAATGGGGTCACGAAGAGTCAGCCCTTTGTTAGTACGTAAGTGATTTCAAAACATAGGTCATTCCTACCCTAGGGCAGTGTCCACCACAGTTCATTGTGTTCTTATAGGAGCAACTCCCTGAGGAATTCATCAAGAAAATCTCTCAATTAGACACCCAATCACCAGTCACCAAGATTAATGGTAGGTATGATACTCTAGATCACGAGGAAATGAGTAAGAGAGCAAGCAACCAAATCTCCTCCCTCTGCTGGATGCTTCTTGTTGAAACTGCAAGCTTTGGTTTCTTGGAGGCTTAGCTGGAGGATAATCACTTAGACAGAAGAATACTTTATAAGTTTCTGCCTTCATTTGTTCCTGGTAGTTATAGTGCCTCCTTTTCATTCCTCATCAAGCAGATTCACCAACATTGTCTCTTTCTTTCCCCAACCTACCCTCAGAGTTTTAAGAAGTGAAATACTTTTACCCTGATCTCCTTTTTGATTTTCTATTCTTATGTGCCCCCTGCCCACTATGGAGAGAAAAGTAGCAGGGGAAAGAGCTTGGAGAACTGAGGCTATGGTCTCCTTTAGTATTACTGTTCTCTTGGCACTCTCTTGGAAATCCACAGTGGCTGTAGACAAACTGCCCAACTTCCTGGCTGCACCAAATGCCACCAGTGGCCTACCACTACCCCATCATCAATGCTCCATCCACCTGAACTGTGAAGATACCCAAATCCTCCATCAGGCCTTTGAGGATGCCTCCAAGGGGATCCCTTCCCACAGGTAGGTTGGTGACTAGATAGTTTTCCTGAATGGTCTTCCCTAAACCCAATTACAAGAAGTGTCACTTTGATTTTTTTAAAAAATTTATTAAGTGTTCTATTACAAAACCAACACTGAAAACTTGCTTTGTAACTATTTACATTTTAATGAGTTTATTTCAATGCATAAAATTAATACTTCATATATAATGCTTATATATCACATATGATATATAGTATATCATATATATTTTATAAAACCTACATATATGTGTGTGATGTATATATATGTTTACATATATATATATACATACATATATATGTTTTTAATTTTTTTATAAGCTTTCTAGTCACTCCTAAGTCCTCATTAAGGTTGTTTTTGTCTATTCATTATCATTGACTTTTCCTCTTTTATGATCACAGTCTGTACAGTTCATTTTCTGTTTCATTCTGCTTCTTTCACTTTACATTAGCTCATAAAAAATATCTACAAGTTTCCCTAAATTCTTTATACTCATTGGTATTAATTGCCATATAATATTCTATCACATTAACGTATCATTATCTATTTACCCATTCTCCTAAGGGTAGGCATTTAGATTACTTTATTTGTGGCAGGGAGACAGGGTTCTTTGTAATTATATATAATGTTGCTTTGAAAATATTTGAAAAAAGATCTCTTGATTTTTTTGTTTGTTTTTAAAACCCTTAACTTCTGTCTTAGAATCAATAGTACGTATCTGTTCCAAGGCAGAAGAGTGGTAAGGCTAAGTATTTGGGGTCAAGTGACTTGCCCAGGATCACACAACTAGGAAGTTGTCTGAGACCAGATTGAACCCAGGACCTCACATCTCTAGTCCTGGTTTTTTACCCACTGAGTCACTTACCTGCTCCAGTTTTATTTTTGAAAGGACTTGCTATGTATATTCCAATGTATTTAGTCAAAAGGTCTGTTTATTTGTATTGTTTTTACCATGTACTGCAGATTGCTAAAGGAGTGACTCTAAAAGAATGGAAATTAAGGCCTAATTTGCAATATAATAAAGTCATTCATCCAATTATTCATTTATCAAATACTCATTAATGCTATCATTTCAACCAATTCTGCCGTCTCTTCCTTGGTAACATCTCTCCCATCCATCCCCTTCTTTCTTTCCTTACTCCCTAAGCTTCTAGTTCATTGTTCTACAAAAACTGCTCTGAATATGGTTCGTATATATCTAGGGATGTACCCATTTGTCTCACCAAAAAGAATATAAACTCTTTGAGACTGGACCTGTTTTGCATCCATCGCTGTATCCTTAGCAATGACCCCACCCAAGATGCTTAATGAATGCTGACTGGCAGCTTGATTGTTTGAATTTGTCAGTGACCTTATAGCTGGCTTATAATCTTTCTGTCAGCTCCCATCACCTCCATAAACAGACAGGAAATAACAGTGATTTTTGGGAAAAAAAAAAACACTGGGTTTATTATCCATGGACCTGAGTTCAACTCTAGATTTTTCCACCTGCTGGAAGCATGACCTTCTGGGCTTCGATTTTCTCACCTATACAATGATTTTGGACTAAATGGCCCCCTTTACTCCCTTCCTATTATGGATCTCTAATCCTATGGTTATATTTAACACTATTCTAATACTTTGACCTCTTAATTCCCCAATTTCATTAACTCCAACAATTTTTATCTATTTGCTGTTCAGTCATGTCTGACTCTTTTTTTTTCATTTAAAAATTTTTATTTTTTAGAAAAGCTAACATGGTTACATGATTCATACTCTTACTTTACCCTTCAGCCCCCGACTCTCCCCCCATAGACGATGCACATTTCCACTGTTTTTAACATGTGTCATTGATCAAGACCTATTTCCAAATTGTTGATAGTTGCATTGGTGTTGTAGTTTTGAGTCTACATCCCCAATCATGTCTGCCTCAATCCATGTGTCCAAGCAGTTGCTTTTCTTCTGTTTCCACTCCTGCAGTTCTTCCTCTGAATGTGGGTAGCATCTTTTCCATAAATCCCTCAGAATTGTCCTGGGTCATTGCATTGCTGCTGGTACAGAGGTCCATTACATTCTATTTTACCACAGTGTATCAGTCTCTGTGTACAACGTTCTTCTGGCTCTGCTCCTTTCACTCTGCATCAATTCCTGGAGGTCTTTCCAGTTCACATGGAATTCTTCCAGTTTATTATTCCTTTGAGCACAATAGTATTCCATCACCAGCATATACCACAATTTGTTCAGCCATTCCCCAATTGAAGGACATACCCTCCTTTTCCAGTTTTTTGCCACCACAAAAAGCACGGCTATAAATATTTTTGTACAAATCTGTTTATCTATGATCTCTTTGGGGTACAAACCCAACAATGGTATGGCTGGATCAAAGGGCAGTCAGTCTTTTATAGCCCTTTGAGCATAGTTCCAAATTGCCATCCAGAATGGTTGGATCAATTCACAATTCCACCAGTAATGCATTAATGTCCCAGTTTTGCCACAATCTCCTCCAACATTCATTGCTCTCCCCTTCTCTCATTTTAGCCAATCTTCTAGGTTTGAGGTAATACCTTAGAGTTGTTTTGATTTCTATTTCTCTAATTATTAGAGATTTAGAGCACTTTCTTATATGCTTATATGATAGTTTTAGCCATGTCTGACTCTTAATGACCCCACTTGGGGTTTTCTCAGCAAAGATCCTGGACTGATTTGCCATTTCCTTCTCCATCTCATTTTACAGATGAGAAAACTGAGCTAAACAGGGCTAAATGACTTGCCCAGGGCCACACATCTAGTAAAGTAATTGTCTGAGGCCAAATTTGAATTCAGAAAGATGAGTCTTCGTGATTCTAGGTCTGACACAATATCCACTGTACCAACCTAGTTTCCCATCCCACTTTAATTATAGTACCACTTTTCAGGTCCTAGACTCTGAAGCTCCAATCTCTAACTTTAGTCTCCTGCCCTTCTACTTGTACCTAGTTGTACCCTACTTCTACTACCCTCCTACTTTCCTACTTATACCTACTTGTACCCCCCTAACCTTCTACTCAACCTTCCCTATTCCCTTACTAATACTAAATGGCTCTTTCTCCTAATGGCCTCCACTCCTCTACTCTTTTCCGTTCTCCCTGTTTTTCTTCCTCCCCTCTGACTTCATTTGCCTCTACAACCAGTCAAGCAAATCAGAGCTCCTTTAACCACTCTTGTATAACCACCAGACCCCCAGATGTTTTTTCCATTCTTACCCTGCTAATCTGCAACCATGAGCAACCTCCCTCCAACCAATTTCTCCTTTCCTGGGTCTGACCTGCTGAACATCAATAGAAAAAGTCACAGAATTGTGCTGATTTCCCCAATTATAAATTTATGGTGCATAAATTCAACTGGGCCCTTACAGTTTCTCAGCAATCCTATTTGACTCTTATTGATTCTTTATATTATTCCCCACAGCTAGTATTTCAAAGCTTTTCTTCTTTCCTCAAAGCCCAACCTTCACCTAGTAAATGACCCAGTTTCCAATTTCATCAAGAAGATTGAGGCTGTTTGGTGAAAGCTCTAACTCCCTCCCTTCACACTTCAAAATTTCTCAAAATCTTTACCTGTTATTTTCTTTGTCAAGCCACTACCCTGTGTCTTCGATTCCATCTCCCTCTACCTTGTCTAGGACCTTTGTTCCTTCTTTCATCCCCTCTCCAATCCAATCCAAGCTACTCTGATCCAACCAGCATTTATTAAGTGGCTACAAGAGGGAAAAACATTGTACTGAGGATATCAAGAAAAAATGAACTTGTATTTCTTTCCCTTCCACATCTTCAGTCATTCCCTCTCCCTTTGTCTTGATCCCTTCCCATCTGACTTCAAAGGTGCTAAACTCTTGCCCATCCTAAAAAAAGTCTTCCCTGTCCTCTTCAACCCCATCAATCTACTACCCAGCTATCTCTTCCCTTTTAACATTAAACTTCCTGAAATGGTATTACCATTATTTCCTCACCACCCATCTTCTCCTTCATTGCTTATTATCTGGTTTCCTTCTCTTTTATTCTATTGAGACTATTTTTTAAAAGGTCACCATTGGCTTCCTAATCACCCCATCCAAGGGTCTTTAAATCAGCCTTTGTCCTCTACAACCATCTTCCTAATTTTTGATTCTGTTGACCATCCCTCCTTCTGAATATACCGTCTTCTAAAGTTCATTTCAACAGTCACTTCTGTGACTGACTCTTCTTTCTCACTTTTTTAATGTTGATCTTGCTTAAGATTTTGTCCTTGGTCTTCTCTTGCTCCATTCTCTTTTTCTCATTCATTCTTTTGATTTAACAATCGTCTTTTCTTAAATGACTCACATCACTATCTCCATCCCTGAACTTCTTCTTAACAGTCACATATAAACTTTGATGTTGTCCCCAGGACAACTCCACCTGTAGGTCCCATGAGAATATTAAATTCACTATAGCCCAAACTGGATTTATAATTACCCTTGGTTTCCTTTAAGCCTCAGCTCAAGGGCCACTTTTAAGGTAGCATTGCTGATTTCTCCAGTTGTTAGTGTCCTTCCCCAAGTCATGGTGTACTGATTTCATTTGTAATCTGTAATTCAGAACATGATATATACCCCACCTAGTGGATTGTATATTCCTTGTGGGCAGAAAATGTCTTGTTTTTGTATTTGTACCCCTCTGTACCCCCCCCCCCAGCGCAATGCCTGGCACATAGTATGGGCTTAACTAATGCTTATTCACTTACTGATTGATCTTTTCCATAAACTCTAATTGGCAATAGAATTCACCTAAGTTTTAAATCTTGGCATTATTTTTGATTGGTCCCTTGCCTCCATAAATCCCCATTAAGTTAAGTTCTAATGATTCTAGCTCCATAATATCTCTTGAATCAATTCCCTCTTCACTATTCTTCCTAAGCTCTGATGTTGACTTCTTATTCCAAATGGCCTCTTCTAATCTTTTGCTCATATCTATCTATCTATCTATCTATCTATCTTTCATTTTCTATATATACATATATAAAGATATCTATGTAAATATAAAGATCTATAGCTATATATGGAGATATTTTGATATTGTTCAGTTGGTTCAATCATGTCCCACTCTACATAACTCCATTTGGGGTTTTCTTTGGGGTTTTGCCATTTCCTTCTCCAGCTCATTTTAAAGATGAAGAAATTGAAGCAAACGGGGTTAAGTGACTTGCCCAACCTTACAGAGCTAGTAAGTGTCTGAGGTCAGATTTGATCTCAGGAAGATGAATCTTCCTGACCTCAGTCCTGTTACTCTATACCACCTAGTTGCCCCTATATGCAGATATAGAAACATTTCCCCCACTTTATAAGACAGCATGGCATAGTGGAATGATGTTGGACTCAGAGTCGTGAAAAGCCTTAATTGAATCCTACTTAGGATACTTCCTAGCTTTGTGACCATGGGAAAATTTAGTGTCCTCAATATCCAGGTTAGTAGAATAGGGATTAATAATACCCATATAGCCAATATATATCATAAGATTTGAGGGAGACACAAATGATATAATGTCTGTAAGGTTCTTTGAACATCTTAATATTTAATACATTTATTTTATTAATAAATCTTAAATTAATAAATGTTAATTTATTAATTAATTTATTAATTACTTAATAAAGTATGATTTAAGTTTCAGCTACCATTATTATTATAGCAATGCCCCTCTTGAACCTAACCACCTATTTCCCTTTTAATAATGATAATAAGATAATTACTGGGACATACATAATGTTTTCAAAGACTTTTACACATGTTATTTCATTTGAGCTTCATAACATTAATCTCTACTTCCCTTCCTTCAGGATGCATGGACACATGGACACATATACATACATACATACATATATGTTATTTAATTTCTTAGAATCATAGAATGTCAGATCTCAAAGGAACTTTAAAAATCAACTAGTCCAATCCCTTCATATTGCAGAAGAGGAACCTGGAGCTTGGAGTGGTTAATACATAAATTCTATCACTTATATTTCCCCTTCCTTTAGGAAATGGATTGCTGCCATATTCCTCCCCACCTTCCCCATAAAGTGATTGGAGGAAATTATTTTAACATTTTTTTGAAAATAATTTTTGTTTTTATATCACTTCCATTTCTAAATATACTCTTCTCCCTGTTTCTACTCAAAGAGCCATTCTTTGTAACAAAGAATAAAAAAGAAAGAGAAAAGGGTGTATCAGCAAAACTTACCAACATATCAGTCAAGGTGGATAATATCTTTAATATCCTACTTTTGGACTCCTTCACTTCTTCAAAGAAGGGAGAGAGGTACATTTTCTCCGCCCTTTCTCAAGTCTACTGTAATCACATTATATTTTTTTTTTGTTTTTGTATCTACATAGCTATAGCTATATTATTTTCTTAGTTTTATTTCCCTCATTTTGTATCAATTTATTTATTCTTTTTTTTGTTTTTTGTTTTTTTATTTTAAACCCTTAACTTCTGTGTATTGGCTTATAGGTGGAAGATTGGTAAGGGTAGGCAATGGGGGTCAAGTGACTTGCCCAGGGTCACACAGCTGGGAGTGTCTGAGGCCGGATTTGAACCTAGGACCTCCTGTCTCTAGGCCTGGCTCTCAATCCACTGAGCTACCCAGATGCCCCCAATTTATTTATTCTTAAGATCCTTCCCTTTTGTCTTAGAATCAATATTGTGTATTGGTTCTAACACAGAAGAATGGTAAGGGCTAGGCAATTAGAGTTAAGTGACTTGCCCAGGGTCACACATTTAGGAAATATCTGAGGTCACATTTGAATTCAGTTCCTCCAGTCTTCAGCCCTGGCTCTCTAGCCATTGTACTACCTAGCTGCCCCACTTTGTATCAACTTAAATATCTTCTCATACTTCTCTGAATTCTTCATATTCATCATTATTATATAGCACAGTAATATTCCATTACATTCGTGTGAGACACCATCATATACAGTAGAAAGAGTTCTGAACTGAGTCAGAGGATCTTTGTTCCAGTCTTTCCATTGGTGCTTATTTCCCAAGTGATCTTGGATGAGCCATTTAAATTCCTTGGGCCTCAGTTTCCTTTAGGTATAAAATGAAGAACTAGATTCTCTCAGAAGTCTCTTCCAGCTCCAGAAGTGTAATCCTTTGACACCTGTGATCTCACTGACATAGGGAATTTCCAGGTGATAAAACTCCTTTTCTGATGCAGATTGGGCACCTTTTTTGGTGGCATACTCTTAAAGACATGTTTAAAGGACTGAGTGGTTAAATGCCTTGGTGAATATATCAGGGTGAATATATCAGAGGAATAACTTGAACCCTGGTCTTCCTGGTTTTGCGACCAGCTCTCTATTTAACACACTTCACTACCATAAACTAATGTCCCACAATTTGTTTAGCTATTCCTCTATTGATAAACATTGACTTGTTTCCAGTTCTTTGTTATTACAAAAAGAGTTCCTATGAACATTTTGTTATACCTGAAACCTTTTCTTTCTGTCTTTGGTTTATATGCCTAAACATGAGCTATCTGGGTTCAAAGATATGGATATTCTAGTCACTTTCTGGACATGATTCCAATTTGTTTTCCAGAATGATTGAATTCATTCATAAACCCATTAACACGGTATATTATTAGTAATGTGTCTTCCTCTAATTCCTTCAAAAGTTACCAGGGAAAAATCCTTAAAACATACATTTTTCCCTGCTTTGTTATTTCTTCTATAGCTAAGGATGGAAGTGAACAGGTAGCAAACAATTACATCCAAGAATGGAGGTAGGAACCAGTGAGGAGACTTATGGTTAGCTTCCTAACATTCCTAAACTATAAGAAATATATTCCCTGGAACTCTGGAAGGCGATTGCTCTGAGGATCCAACTATGATTAAACAGATTTGTAGAATCTTCTAAAATCCTGGTGGTTCTACCGGAGAATGACCTCCGATTGTGGTCCCTTGTAGTGTTCTCTTGAATCTGATACTTCTCATGAGAACTGATCCTCTCTCTGCCTCTCTCCCCTTGACTCAGGCCCATGATTGAACTCTGCATTCCGTCGTCCCTGGATCCCACCCTGGCTCCACCTGGCTGCCATGTTGTCTCGCTCTTCACTCAGTACACTCCCTATGCCTTGACAGGTGGAAAAGTCTGGGATGAGCAAGAGAGAAACGCTTATGCCGACAGAGGTAAAGTCAAAGGAGCCACCTGGTCATTGTCTCCAGGATGCTGCTTATAGAGTGAAAAACGTGTCTCATTCTTTCCTCCTCCAAACTGTTCTCTCTCCCATTCATGCTACTTTAACTCTTTCCTTATACTCTTCCTCTCCTACCTGTAGGGATAATCAAGATCTTCAAGGACATTCTGGTTATCTGACTCTCCTTACTCTCCCTCTTGGCACTTTGGTTCCCCTATAAAGTCTTTCCATCGGCAAAAATAATTCCTTACCATCCTGTTGAGACATGGGTCAGTAGGAAAATAAGGTAACCAAAAAAGCCATCCCAATCTCAGATCCAATCCCAATCCATCTCAATCTCAGAATCACTTGAAAGGGATTCTTAAATTTTATTGTGTCATGGACCCCTTTGGCAGGCTAGTGAAACCCACAGACCCCTTCTTGGAATAATATTTTTGAATGCACATAATAAAATACATAGAATTGTCAAGGAAAGCAAATATATTGAAATATAGTTATCAAAAATTTTTTTAAATGGTTCATGCACTTTTAGAACCTTTGGTCTAGAATCAGGAAGGCAATGATGGTTTCTTCGTACTCTGCTAGGATCAGATCACATCTAGAGCATTCTGCTGGACGGTGGACCCTACATTTCCCCCATCCTTTGCCTACAATCCAAATCTAGATAGGAAGAAGCGTGCCCAAAGAGGGTAGAACCAGAATTGTGAGAGGATTGGAAATCATCATGTGAATAGGGAAAAGAGAGGATTGCAAGGTGGGGGTGGATATGACATTTGTTAGTAAGTTTTGAAGGATTTTCATGTTGAAGAGGGATTAGACTTATTTCGCTTGGCTCCAGAGTACTGAATATAGAAAAATAGGTAGAATTCAAAGAATAGATATAAGGAAGTCTCCTCATGGCTGATCAGAGTCCAAGAGGAGCAGGAGCTCTTTCACAAGATGATGAATTCCCTGTCTTTGGAAGTCTGCACACGGAGACTGACTGATTACTTTTCAGTGAAGTTGGAAAGAGGATTGTCTTTCAGGTAGAAGTAGAAATGGCTGACCTCTAAAATCTTTTCCAACTCAAGAGATTCTGGGCTTATGCACAAGATACTCCACAGGCCAGAGTGGAGAATCCCATGAGGGTCAAATCCCCGTGTGGTGCTGGCTCTGAAGTCTTCAGGTTCCTAGTCTATCCCGGAGCAAGGCAGGACCTTTAAAGGAGAAAATAAGCGCCACGGCCTTGGCCTTGTGTGGCACAGGATTGGGCTTGTCCCAGAGAGCTCCTCAAACGTTCTTGGCAAGGTTTTCATACAACACAAGCAAGATGGAAGAACCGGATGGAGGTTCCTTTAAATAATACTAAGCTCAGGAGCATTCTTGTGGCAAACCCAATGCATGTGGGTTTCCAAAGAGGACAGGCCTCACTTTGCCCCAAATGGCCCCAGTCTTAAAATTCATTGATTTTTGAAAAGTTTTGTTGATGTCTGTCTTTCTTCCTTCCTTCACTAGTATTTCTGAACATATTTCCATCCCATTGAACCCTCCCTTATAATGTCAGAAAAACAAATTATTAAGTAAAACCATGCCAGTCTATATAATAGTATGTATATAACATTCTACATCTGTAGTCCCCTGCCTCTGTAATAAAAGGAAAAAGCCATTTCATCCATCCTGATTTATTTTAGAAGCCATTGCAAAGAACCAAGTCGGCCTGGACTATCTAGTTTTATATTGTTTTGTTTGTTCTTTAATTCACTCCATAATAGTCCCAGGGGCTTTGCCACTGCACTTGAAAGTCCATAGGACCTCCCATATATATGTATACATATACATACATCTGTACATATACATATTCAATATAGTTATCTTATGTAGTATATTATATTATATGTATATTGTCATAGAATATTATATTCTATAATATGACATATTATAGAATATTATATTATAGAATAAATAACTATATTATTTATTTTATTTTATTAAGTATTAGTTTTTCTCTTTAATAATTAATTATATTTAATAATATATTATATATTTATAAAATTTATATTACTTAATATAGTATATAGATATGCACAGTCATATATAAATATACATATAGTGTACATATTATACAAAGATATAAACAATATTTTTGTATATGTTACATATACATGTTTATATGTGAGTGTACACTATGTGTGTACAAAAACAAATACAGGTATATATAAACCTGTGTGTGCATGTGTAATGTATAGGTACATATGTGTGCATATGTACATATAGAAACATATCTAGATCTCCTCTATTAGAGGAAGAACCGTCTTTGCTTTCTCTTTATATCCCCCGCACATAGTCTGCTATTCTGCACACAGTAGGCACTTAATAAATGTGTTTTCATTCATTCAAGGGCTTTAGTTGGATCATAGACTTAGCCCTTATGGAATCAGCTGCCTAGGATTAGGCTCTTTATTTGTCTATGAATCATTCTCCCTGGACCTTTACAGTCCCCCCTCCCGCTAATACACCCTTGTTCCCCTGCTATTTGGAACTCCTAGTGTTTGACAGCATTGAGGCCTATGCTCCAGGCTTCAAGAAATCGGTGATTGGCAGAGACATCCTGACACCACCGGATCTGGAGAGCGTATTTGGACTTCCTGGTGGGGTGAGTATCTCGTATATACATAGAGGGAGAGAGAGGGAGACAGACAGACAGACAGAGACAGAGAGAGAGAAACAGAGACAGAGAGACAGACAGAGATGGAGAGAGACAGAGACAGAGAGACAGACAGAGATGGAGAGACAGAGACAGAGACAGAGACAGAGATAGAGAGGGAGACAGACAGACACACACATACACACAGAGAAACAGACAGAGACAGAGACAGAGAGGGAGACAGACAGACAGAGACAGAGACAGAGACAGACAGAGAGAGACAGACAGACAGACAGACAGAGATGGAGAGAGAGACAGAGACAGAGACAGAGAGGGAGACAGACAGACACACACATACACACAGAGAAACAGACAGAGACAGAGAGGCAGGCCTATAGAAGTCGTGGATCTTCTTTCCTTATCTTTTGTCCCTTTAAACTGAGCTCAACACCTAGATCTAACCTGGAGTGGACGGGCTGGATTCAAATTCAGAACTAATCCGGAGTCCAAGCCCTGCCCTCTATCTGTTGTGCCAATGAACTGTCTGCAAGACTGGACAGTTAAAACAGAGGTCAGTCTGATTCTCTAAAGCGGTCTAAGAAATGTGTGTCATTTATAGAACATATTCCATGGCGCCATGTCCCTGGATCAGCTCTACTTTGCCCGACCATTGTCCTCGCACTCCAACTACCGCTCTCCAGTCCCGGGTCTGTACCTCTGCGGCAGCGGCGCCCATCCTGGTAGGTGATCGGCGCTCCTCCGTGGGTGTGGGTATTAGGAGTGATTGTTGGCTGAGGGCCTTTCAGAAGCAGGAAAAAGTACAGACTGATTATGAGTAACGACTAAGACTTGATTTTTTTTTTTTTACTGCTCATATTCTAAGAATGAATGAACTTTTTTGGAATTCCATATTGAAATTTTTGTTGAGATATCTAGATCAGGAGTTCTTAATGTTTTTGTGTATAATGGAACCCTTTGGCAGTCTGGTGAAACCTATCAACCTCTTCCCATAATAATGTTTTAAAATAAATACAAATAATATAAATAACAAATAAAGCAAATTATAATAATAAATAAATACAAATAATATAAATAAAACAAAAAAAGCAACAAATAAAATAATAAATAAAATGAACAAAATAGTAACAAATAAGTAAATACAAATAATAACAAATAAAATAAGCCAAAATAGTAACAAATAAATTAATACAAATAAAAACAAAATAAAATACATAAGACCATAAAGGAAGCAAATTATATTGCAATATAGTTAACAAAATATTTTTTAAAAAATAAGGTTCACAGACCCCAGATTAAGCTTCTCTGATCTAGATGTTGGACTTTAGCAAGAAAGGAACCTACCTTCTGGGTGCTAATCTAAGCTTCCTATCATTTTTACCCCCACTTTAGATAAGCATAAGGCCATAAGATTTCAGAGCCAGAAGAGATATTAGGATTTTAGCCTAACCTCTTCATTTTATATGAGAGGTGTGATGTGTCATGGTCTAGGATGCATAGCTGGTTAATGGCAGAGCTGGGATAAGAACCTGTCAGGTTGTCTGACTCCCAAGCCCAGCATAATTCCCACCATCCCCTGCTACCTTCCCGAGCATCCTGTGGTACACAAATGCCAGTGAGGACCCAGGATTTAAGTCACCAAATTTCATCTTCGGTCATTTTTCTTCTCTTGGCCTTTTTGGGATTTTCTAGTTTGATCTGCTGGGAGTTTTATAATATAGTGAGACATCCTGGGGTCTCTGCATGCTTATCGCCTGCTCCTTTCCTCCAGAAGTTTGATAAATGGGAATTCAAGGATTTATTTTCCTTTTCTAGGAGGAGGTGTCATGGGAGCTGCTGGACGCAATGCAGCACAAGTGGCCTTTGAGGATTTCAAGAGCATGTGATCCACAGAACTGAGTGAAGAAGGGCTATTGTGAAGCCCCTGAAACTTGTCTAGCATAAATTCAACTTTCAGACCCTTTCTTCCAAGCCAATGCACTGGGGGCACTTGAGACTTAATGGTCAGAGTGCTGTATTTGGAGTTAAAAAGGACCTGGGTTAGAATCCATGTGTTTGTTAGACTAACTTGTCTTTCGACTATGAGCAAGTTATGTATAATTTTTATGAGTCTTGATATCCTTATCTGATAATAATAATTCCTGTAGTACCTACTCATGGTAGTGTTGTGAGGATCAAATGAGATTATATGTATGTAAAGGTGCTATGCAAATGTCATCTATTTTAATGGTTACTAGTATCCTAATGGGATAAGAAAAATATCTAGGAATTTTAGAAGTGGGATCCTGCAGACATACTTATGGATATAGCAATTGTATATCCCAGATAGTCTGGGAGAGTTCCAATTGCAAGACGTCTTTGCATTCCTGTCATGAGTATGAGATCATAGTGATTTATTTTCTGGATGAATTTGTAATTGCCTTTGAAAGTTTGTATTTAAAATTTTTACATCAGTATTCATTGAAATTGATTTATAGTTCTCTTTCTCTGTTTTGTTGCTTTCTGGTTTGGCGTCAGTACTATATATTTTGTCCCATAAAAGTAGTTTATTTCTATTTTTTCAAATATCATTTGTCACATAGGTATTAATTTCTCTTTAAATAATTGATAGAATTCACTTGTAAATCCATCTGGACTTACTTCCCCACCCCCACCCCTACTCCCCTTCAGGAGTTCATTAATGACTTGTTTGATTTCTTTTTTTCTAAGATTGAACTGTTTAAGATCTTACATCTTGTTTTGGGCATTTTTATACTTTGGTAGAGACTCATTCTTTCCTTTGAATTCTCAGTTTTGTTGGCATAATGGATTCTGATATTTCTTTCCTCTCTGTTGTGTATTTACTTCTTTCACTTTAAGTTTTATTTCCCTTTTTTTTAGCAGGTTAGGTGATAGTATATTGATTTTGTAAGCTGACAAAAACAAAATAAAACATATCCTACTTTTTCTTATTGGTTCTATAACCTCAGTCCCAGTTTTAAGAAAACAAAGTACACATCAAGAATCTGTACCAAAGGAATAGCTTTTGTTAGACTGTATTTCTTGATTTTTGTTTGAGAAAATACAATTACTGTAGTCATTAGATTTATAAAAATGTGAGTGTCAAAAATAAGCAAACAAATAGAATGGGAGGACTTAGGGAAAAGGAAGAGCTTTTTAGCAGTTATCAGGCTTCCCATATTGAAAGAGACTCCAAAATGCATTTTTAGGTATGACAGTTTGTTCTGACTTTCCTAACAGGATGATTACTGCAGTACTGCTCCTTTATGATAGAAATTTGTTTGAAAGAATATAATTTTGATATTATTTGCTACCTTTTGTATAAACTTGTAAAATTTTGATATTTGATCTTTGTAAAAATTTGATAGAGCACTAAAATTAAAATAGAAACTCATATAAGTCATGGAAATGACTACTGGTCATTACATGCAATAGCAAATCTTTCCAGGGTGCACAATTAGGCATGATCCTGAAATCAGTTGACCAGAAGTTTTTATATTAGGAACAGATCCTCTCTTCTCCCCTTTCATGGTCCTTCTTCCATTTTCGATCTCCTTCTTCCCATTCCTGAAAGGTCCAGATTCCAACTAATGTGGCAGATGATTAACATTATCATTTTTTGAGCTGGAAAGGATTTTGGAGGTCATCTATTCCAACTCCCTCATTTTTGTAGAGGAGGGAGTTTAAATGGCTTGCCTACGGTCCCACAGGTGGGAAGTAACAGGACTAGGATTTTAAAATGTCCTTGGATCCTGAGTCCTGAGCCATTTCCATGATGTCACACCCCCAATCCCTGACTTTCTTAGGATTTTTCGCTCTCCTGAGGGTATTCCTAGCTTTTCAGGGGACTCTTGGGGACTGGAACTCCTTTAACATCCAAGGGACTAAATATCTAATGACTTGGACTTCAGGCACCATGACTAATGGCAGTGGAAATATTTTTGAAGCAGGCAAAATAATGATAACAATTCACATATCTAGAGTACTTTAAGGTTGACAATGTTTTCCTCACAGCAACCCTGTGAACTAGGTAGTTCCAAGGCCTCTTACTCGCAAGGGCAGCCTTTCATGCAGGCAGACATGGACAAACCACCAAAAAGCCTCTCTTGAAAGACTTGTCTGTCTCCATAGCAACCTTCTCTGATCAGAGAGCACCCTGGTCATTGCAGCTGGCCTGCTTTCTAATAGACTAGGAAGGAGTACTGAATCATCCGGGAAGCGAGAGATGGTGAGTGTAGCTCAAACACATTAATCCTGTATCATTTGTTACATTTGAGAAGACTATATGCTTTTTCAATATATATTGGACCCAGAGAATCCAGACCTAAGCTTAGCAACTCTTCTAGCTGATGGCTAGGAATAGTGGCTTAAGTTGAAAGTCTGGGCCCTGAGAGAAGAATTCATAATGATTTCTCTGGCCAGGGACTAGTCCTAGCTCTGCCCCTAACTTGCTGCATAACCTTGGACTAGGTTATTTTGTGTTTCTCTGCCTTGTTTCCCTCATCTGTAAAATGAGGAACTTTGATGAGATGATCTAACTCTAGCTCCATTTTCTACAACTGGATGAATTTATGACTCCTTGCTAACAGAAAAATAGATCTCCATCAGCAAAAAAGGACTCAACCAGGCTGGGATTACACAGGACTGAAAGGTGGGTACTCCCTCTTCTTTTCCCCATCCTTAAAATACAGAGATATTATATTCCTTTCTCACTACTATTTACTTGCCCTTTAGTCTCTCCTTCCAGAGGCAACAGCATAGACTATAGCAGTATTATTTTTGCTTCGAAAATGGAAACAAAAACATCATGGGTAATTTTTCTTCTCTCAGAAAATTCCTATTGATCACGATATTCCACTTATTATAAATGTTCTTTATACTTTGAGTGGAAATTTTTATTTTGTGGTTTTGATAAAAAAAAAAAAAAGGAAGGAGGATGTTTTGTAGACTTACTCAGGTCAGCCAACCCAAACAATGGTACATCACAAAAATCCCCTATCCAACATCTCTTGAGAGATACTTATCCAGTCCCTGATTCTCTACTTGCAGAGACAGGGATCTTAGAGGGCAGCCTGGTCATTATTGGATAGCTCTGATGGTTAGAAAATTCTTTTTTATACTGAGCTAAAATTTACCTCCTTCTGACTTCCATTCATTGGTCCTAGTTTCCCCCCCTGGGAAACCCTGAGTAAATATTACTAATTCCTTTGTTCATTCCTCCCACACTATGGTTTCCTAAACCCATCACCATGTTGGCCATCCTTTTCCTCTATATGTCCTTTTGGTTTTTTTTTAGAATTAAAGACCCATATTTAAACACAACCCACCAGATATGGCCTGACAAGAGCAGAGTATAATAGGACTATTGCTTCTCATGGTCTGGACAATGTCCTTCTTGAGTAGTAAGCTTGAAATGAACCAAAATTCCTTAAGTCTTCTCTCATGAACTCTTGCCAAGTCAAGTCTTCTTAGTCTTGTACTCTTGCAATTGAGTCTTTTGATCCTAGATACAGAATTTTACACTGGTCTCTGGTAAATCTCTTCTTATTGGAAATATTCTAGTCTTTGTATATTTGCTTGCTCCAAAAGCACAAGAGAAAAGTGTTTAAAAGCGAAGGGTGGAGAGGCAATGACCTCTTCAGAAAGACGTGACTGGCTATAACAGATAGTCATTCCATGATAATTACCCTTTTCAGAACTCTTCCTCTAGACCCTATGTTTATTAGTACCTTGATGCCCATATGTGAGAAAGCAGAAGGGGGTAAAATACCTAGGCAGTGGAGCATATCAGCATTGGACCACAGGTTTTCTCTCAATTCTCTTTTATTCCCTTTACCCCTTATCTATCCACTTTACAGATATGTTCCATTGGTAAGGAGTTCTGGGAGTAAGGAGACCTGCTAGGGAATAAAAGTCTCAATTCTGCTCTTAAGTTTTTGTGTGATTTGGGGAAAGTCTCAATGCTCCTCCTGCTTCCTTTTTCTGTAGAATGAAGAGAGTAGGACTAAGAATCTCTAAAGTCTCCTCTCCCTCTAATTTTTAATAACCATAAATACTCCCAGGACAGTACAACCCCAAGGAAAAGACAGACCATGAAGCAGAATGGAAAAGATGGCACAGGTTATCTTTGGAGGATGTGACCCTTGTTATTTAGGGGAAATATCTGGTCAGAGGATAGTGGATTGCTGGCCAACTGGTCATTGAGTTTGGTTCAACACCTCTGGTCTATTGGAAAGATTTCTATGCAAAGGCCATTAGTATGAATAGATTATATTCTCTTTCTTCCCAGAATTCGCCAGGGCCTTCATTTGGTACCAAACATACTAAAGTAGGGAAATTTCACATACAAAAAGGTACCTGATTTGCTGCAAAGCAATTGCTTTGGCAATGAGAGAAATAGCAGCGAATGTGTCCCTTGCTGCCTCTGGCATGTAAAACTCTTACAAGTATAAATAAGTCAATGACATCTTTTTGCCTGAAATGTGAAGTATTGGAGGCAGATTTATAGTTCCTTGTTTTCCCCAAAGCAGTGGGAAAGCTTTCCCCTCAAGCACAAACCACCTCTCTCCTGTACTGGAAGCTAATCCAGTCTGGTTATGTATTCATGTAAAACTGCCAGCTCCCTCTCTGCCTGAGGTAATGGCTCCTAAGTGATGTTGTCCAGAGTCTGAGAGACAGGGAAGGTTTATCGCTTTGGAAGGAATTCAGTAACCTTCTGGATGAAGGAATGACAGATGCTGCTGACAGAACCTGCAAGTCATGTTAACTGAACTATATCATATTCACACTGTGATCTATACCTGTTAACTTTTCCTTGGAAAGTCCATGCTATTCTGATTTTTCTAAACTGTCACCCACTAGCTTTTGGCCAGGAGGAAGCTATTCCACCCAGTTGGCCTTGGTGGACTTATATTTTCCTATAAAATGAAGACATTGGGTTAGATCAGTAATTCTCAAATTTTTGGTCTTAAGACCCCTTTATTTACATTCTTAAAACTCGAAGATCCCAAAGAGCTTTTGTTGATGTGGGGTATATCTGTTGATGTCTACCATATTAGAAGGTGAAATATGTCAGTATTATTATGCAAATAGTTTGACCTTACAGACCCTCTGAAAGGATCTTAGAGACCCCTTGGGGTTCTCAGTTCATATTTTGAATAATCTTCTACCAGATGATTCCTAAGGTCCTAAAACCTATGATCCTATGACTGGGAGACATTTAGGAGCTCAAGGGAAAAAAAATTTGCCAAGTGGTAACCAATAATATAATCAAGAGCCTGAGAGTTTCTAGATCATAGAAACTAAGCAATCATCTATTGTCTTCCTATTTTACTGATAAGGAAACCCAATATCAGGGAGAGGGACTCCCCATGTCATATAACTATTAAATGGCAGAGTTAGGATCAATTCCTAGGTCTCTTGATTCATGGTGGTACAAGGAAACAAAAAAGAGCTCTTAAATTCTTTGTTCAATGTATGGATCTAAAATTCCTGTCAGTGAGAGCCCTTTCACTAATTTGTGATGGGCCAGATTAAGGATGAGACCTATTACATCACTGAAATATTGAGAAGGAATTTTCTTGCAAGAAGTTGGTTCTTGATGGTTCTTTATCTCCTAACCTTCCTTCTTTTTCTGCCTCCTCAGTTAAATCATTGCTTCTGAGGCTAGTACCTTGAATGATCTTCCCTAATTTCAACTGGCTTCCTGGGGGAGCAATTGTTACTGTGAGGAAGACATCCATGAATTCTTTCAAGCCCTTGGAGCTTGAAAATTCAATCAATTTATTATATTGCTCCCATGACATGGGTCTTAAGTTTATTAACATGCCTAAAATCACCTAAGTAAAAGCTATCAGCTCAATATTCATAGTGTATAGGGTTTTGAAATTTTATTCAAAACTTCAACTAACCAAGAAAAAGGAGAAAAAGTGTGTTGGATAAGGGAATGGGTGACCCTGCGAGTGGACACCACTAGGAGGAGTATTGTAGGCACCCCACTCTAAATACCCCTCTGTTCTAAGGCATGACCCATAGACATCTCTGAAATAAACTCTGTGCTTTTCAAACTTATACTGACCAATACTTCAGGGAATAAATGATCAGAGACTATCTTACATAGCTTAACTCCTGTTGAGTATCTCCAGGACCTTAAATAGGACATTACATATTGTTATTGCTGTTGTTATTTAGTCTTCTACTATTCTTTGTGGCCCTGTGAACTACAACCTGCCAATGCTTTCTGTGGGGTTTTCTTGACAAAAATATTGGAAAGGTTTGCCACTTCCTTCTCCAGTGGATTAAGCCAAAAAGAGATTCAGTGACTTCTCCAGGATCTGAGGCTGGATTTGAACTCAGGTGTTCTTGACTTCAGATCCAGCTGCTCTATCCCTGGAGCCCCCTAACTTGCCTCACAATGCATATGGTAGATGTTTAATACAGTGAAAGAATCAATTCAATATATTTGTATTAAGGGCCAGATAAAAATAAGTCTATACCCTCAAGGTATTCAAGTTTTCTAGGGGCATATGGCATGAATGAAAACAAGAATAATAAAGATTAAGAAGTGAGAGAGGGCCAAAGGAGAGATCAGACAAAGAGAACTAGAAATATTTAAGGGGAGGGCAAACAGGAACAACTTAATGGATGAATAGTGAATTGTGGAAGGCATCCAGTCAGTGGTGGAAGTCCTCAGGTAGCTTATTGAAATATTTGGGGTTTTCTGGTAAATCTAATACACCTTGAAAGGTCTTTCAGTAAGGGTTCTGAGCTATCATTTAGGTTTTCAGGGTCAAGCACAGGTTTCTGGTGCTGCATGTGGTCACTTTTCATCCTGCCTCTGGGAAAGAGTCTGGATGTCTGAGGCGTCATGCTCTAGGCACACCTATGAACCATCTATAACTAGGCTCAATCAGCTAGCTACTCATCAGGTTCAGTGACATTTGGGAGAATTAATCTCTAACTTATTTTTAATTATCAAAAATAGATTCCCTCTCTTTAAACCTGTTCTTTTAAAAAGAAAGTTTTGGTGAAACTTTCTGGGATTTTTTAAAGCATCACTATCACTTTCTCAAAATGACCTAACTTCATGATATAATCCTTCCCTTATAACAAAGAAGCAAAAGAAGAGATCACCAGATGGACCATATTTAACATCAGATGACACTATCTGTAATCCATGACTCTCCTCACTGAGGGATAGATTTTATCCTCATCAAATCAAATAGACTCTAAAAAGACTTGTGAGATCATGTAATCCAATTCCTTCATATCATAAGAAATGAAGGCTTAGAAAAGTTGAGTGATTTGCCTTAGTGCCTCATAAGTAGTGACAAGAGGCAGGATTTGAACCCAGATTCAATCCAGTGTTATTTCCATGGTACCACCTTGGTTCCCTTTTGGTGTTCAGATTAGAAGCATTGACATCTTGTATTCTTCTAAATCATGAAAATGCAGTACCTGGCACACAGTAAGTGCTTAATCAATGCTTATTGACTTAGCTAAAATCAGTATCTCTATTAATATTATTTTTATTCCATTTTGGGGCAGAGATAACACAGGGGCAGAGAGAAGTTCATTGCTTGGTCACTCACCAGCGCTTCTTACTCTAGATTTTAATTTCATCATCTGTAAAATGAAGAGGTTGGACTTGTGGATCTCTTCCAAGTCTATCATTCTAGGATTAGAAGCTGGTCCAAATCTAGAAGTAAGTCAGCTGACCACACTGTTCTCATCAAGGACAAACAGGGCCACCTGTACAAAAATGTAAAAGATGAGTCAGTTAATCAGCCCTCAGGAAGCTCACAGAGGAGGGCAGATGGTGACTGTGCATTACAGATGGATGCCAATGCAAGGGCACGGTAATAAATGCCTCCTAATAAATCTTGCCCGGATATAGTAGGTTAAGATTATAAAACATTTTCAAATGCATTATCTTATTTGATCAGTTGAATATAATTATAGCTAATATTTATAGAGTGCTTTAAGATTTGGAAAGTGCTTTATAAATATCTCATTTCTGGAGGTAGGCGCTTTTATTAAACCCATTTTACACTTGAGGAAACTGAGGCAGAAGGCATTGAAGTGACTTCCACAGGGTCACAGCTAGCAAAAGTGTGGGGTCTGACTCCAGGCTCAGCATGCTACCCACTGGGATGCCCAGCTGTCTTATTGGCAACAAGGACCATTTCCTTTGAACCTTTACATCCCCAAGGTCTACCAAGTATGGGTTCCAAAGGCAGAGGAGCGGTAAGGGTTAGGCCAGTGATTCCCAAAGTGGGGGGCACGGCCCCCTGGTGGGTGCTGCAGCGATCCAGGAGGTCAGGGATGGCCACAGGTGCATTTATCTTTCCTATTAATTGCTATTAAAATTTAAAAATAAAATAATTTCCAGGGGGCTAAGTAATATTTTTTCTGGAAAGGGGGCGGTAGGCCAAAAAGGTTTGGGAACCACTGGGTTAGGGAATAGGGGTTAAGTGACTTGCCCAGGGTCACACAGCTAGGAAGTGTCAGAGGTCATACTTGAACCCAGGTCCTCCCGTTTCAAGGTCTGGCTCTCTAACCACTGAACCACCTAGATGCCCTTTTGCTTTTCTTTTGATCCGGAGTGCTTAGCACGGAGCCCAGCCCATGTAGGCACTTCTTAAATGCACTTGACTGAAGATAGCTTTAGTAACCACCTGGGGGATCTCACTAAATTAATTCTTATTGACTGAGTGACTGACCTGGCCCCAACCACATCCAGATATTGTCTAAACCTCACCATAAGGGGATTGGGGAGGAGCGGGGGAGTGGAACCCCGTTCACATGACGTCACGTCGACAACGGCCCCGCCCCAGCCTCGCCCCCGCGCCTGGTTGGTCCGGCGCCAGAAGCTCGCGGCCGGCGTCAGAACGCGGGCGGGCGCGCTCCCGTGCGGCGCATCCCCGGCATGGGTGGTGACGGCTCGGGCTCGGACGCTGAGGGAGCAGGTCTGGTAGGCCGCAGCCGCCCCAGACTCTCCGGGAACGTCCACCGCCACCTGCCGGTGAGAGCGAGAGAGCCCCGGGCGGACAGCGGTCGCCTCGCCCTTCCTCCTTGGGCGGGCTGTGGACCCCCTGACGAGTGGGCGGGAAGCCCTGGGACAGACCGGGCTTGAGGGCGGCAGTAGGGGTGTGGGGCGTCTGGGTGGGGAGCGGGCGAGAGAGGAGGGGAATTGCGTGCGCGCTCTGGGCTCGGGCGGGGCAAGGGGGGGGAGGGGAAGGAAAGAAAGGTTGCGCGCGCGGGCGCACGAGGCTGCACTCTGGCGGAGCCGCCCCACCCGGTGCTGGACCCTGGAACTGCAGGCTCTGGCCCTCAGAGGAAGAAACATGAGACCTTCCGGGCCCCAAAATGTGAGCTCGTTGAGGGCAGGGCTGGCCCATTCGCTGTGTATGCATCATCCATCCATCCATCCATCCATCCATCCATCCATCCATCTGTCCATTCGTGCATTCATTCTGTTCAGTGCAGAGCACATCATAATTTAATTGACTCTTAAGTAGAAGGATCTTATGTGATTCCAGGGCCCAAGATACTTAGATGGAATTTGAGGATTTGGTTCAGAAAGAGATCTAAGGCCAGGGGCTCAAAAGTCATCGTTTTTGTGTCACAGTCCCCTGAGGGGAGTCAGGAAAAGCCCATGGCCTGCCCCAAAGGACGTTTTTAGATGTACAAAACAGGATTACAAAGGAAACCAATTATGCTTAAATACAGTTTATAAAACTATTTTTAAAATTCAAGTGCTTAGGCCTCAGCTTAAGAACCTTTGCCTTAGAGGTTCAGTTCTAATGCCTTCCTTTTTACAAAAGAGAATATAGATCTAGGGAAGATTAATAAAGGACTTCACAAAGTACATACAGGATTAGAAATCATCCCTCTGATTCTAAATCCACTAATCTTTTTACATTACATCTGGGAATCAGCCTCAATAAAAAAGGTTTTCTATTCACACATAAGGGGGGGGGGGAAGACCCCATATCTCAGGATGCATAACTGGAAATCACCTTCCACACTGACAATCATGTGTAGGAGCTACCAAAATGGCGTATTACTAGAGAAAGACTAATTCAACTTGTTTGAGTTGGTTCCAGAGGAAAGAAGCAGCAATGGATAGAAATTAGAGGCAAATTTCTTTTAGATAAAAGGTAGCACTTTCTTAAAAGACCCCTGGAGGTCTTCAAGTATAGGCTAGATAGTCACTTGGCAGGAATGATAATAAACTATATATGTAGCACTTAAAGTTTGCAAAGCACTTTCCTCACAACTTAGTGAAGTATTTCCTTGAACCTCAGTTTCCTTATCTGTCAATTAGGAATTTTAATACCTAGAACAATTTTTGCTTCAACAGGTTGTTCTAAAGATCGATGCTAACAGATTATGCAGAACACTTTGCAAAACTTTGTGTCAGCCATCATAAGTACAGAATGTAGAAATCACAATTGATGTTCAGTGTTGTCCAATTCTTCATGAACCCATGGATCATAGCATGCCAGTCCTTTCTATACTCCACTATCTCCCAAAGTCTGTCCAAGCTCATCTTTGTTGCTTCCATGACAGTATCCTCGACCAATCCCTTTTCCTTCATTTGCTTTCATTCTTTCCCAGCATCAGTCTTCTCTTGCCTTCTCATTATGTAGTCAAAGTATTTAAACTTCAGCTTCAGTATTTGACCTTCCAGTGGATAGTCTGAACTAATTTATATATTAACTGATTTGATGATCTTGCTGCCCAAGATACTCTCAAAAGGCTTTTCTGTATCACAATTCAAAAGCGTCTGTTCTGTGATGCTCAGCTTTCTTTATCGTCCAATTCTCACAGTCATATATTGCTTTTGGAAAAAAACCATAGCTTTGACCATATGGACCTTTGTCAACAAGGTGATTTCTCTGCTTTTTAGTATGCTGCCCAGATTTGCCATAGCTTTCCTCTCAAGGAGCAAGCATCTTTTAATTTCATGACTGCAGTCACCATCTGCAGTGATCTTTAAGTCCAAGAATATAAAATCTGATGCAACTTCCATTTCTTCTCCCTCCTTTTGCCAGGAAATAATGGGACCAATTGCAAAGATCTTAGTTTTTTTGATGGTAAGCTTCAAGGCAGCTTTTACACTCTTCTCTTTCATCATCATCAAGAGACTTTAATCCTTTACTTTCTACCCTCAGAGTGATATTGTGTGCATGTCTGAGATTGTTGGTATTTCTCCCAGTGATCTTAATCCCAGTTTTTGATTTGTCCATTTGAGCATTTCCCATAATGTACTCTGCATAGAAGTTAAATAAATAGTTAAATAAATATGCAGCCTTGTGCTTCTTTTCCAGTTTTAAACCATTATCAGCGGTTCCATATTTTGTTCTAACAGTTGCTCAGTTGGCATACAGGTTCCTCAGAACACAAGATGATGGAGTACTCCCATCTCTAAGGATTTGCCACATTTTGTTGTGATTCATACATAAGATTTAGTGTAGTCAATGAAGCAGAAGTAGATTTTTTGTAACTCCTTTGCTTTCTCCCTAATCCAGGGAATATTGGCAATTTGGTCTCTGGTTTCTCTGCTTTTTCGAAAATAATACTATCTTCATTTTAAAGATGAGAGATTGGCATCTATGGTTACAATACTGAAGCCAGAATTTGAAACTACATCTTCTGACCCCAAATCCAGCACTTGTTCCACTACACTAGAAGATATTGTATAGAAAGTTCTTGCTCAGAAATGGCCATCTAATCCAAACCCCTCATTTTATAGATGAGGAATCATTTGAAGAGGGAAAGTTCTTAGCGATCAGATGGATAGCCTTTAAATCACAGATGACCTCCATAGTTCCTTCAAGCTTTAAAACCTGTGAGCTCATAGAGGTTCCTAATTATTTGAAAATTTGAGTCAGAATTATTTTATGAAACAAAAAAGTGAAAGATCAGAATTCTTAAACTGTGTTTCAAAAATTTGTTTTAAAGGGGAAAAACAAGATTAATATGATGAAAAGAGAGAAATAGGAAGCAGAGTAGAGGGTGGGAAGGAAGGAACAATTAAATGATTATATCTTGGGGGGGCGGAGTAGCCTGTTGTAATCTAATTTGGTATAATGTGTAGTAGTTTTTATTTGAATTGAGATTATAGAGTTCCATGGTTGTTTAATAATAGTATGCAAACTTCCTGGAATATTTTTAGTCTGAGGGAATTGGTTTATATGAGAAAATATGCTAGTTTAAAAAATAACCACCCTATGTTTATAATGAGAGAACCTCTTTTATGTATGGATCAGTCTCCAAATTTTGCCTGCCTCACAACAAGTTTCCAACCTATCAGGAACTAAATGCAGTGTTGTAAATTACAAGATTGAATTAGAGAGAAGCAGGGTTAATTTTATTAGAATTTTTTGCATTTAAATATGTATACTTAAGCAAAAGGCCATGGTATAATATATAGCAATACAATCTGTAACCATAAATGAAATTCAATGGTCATTAAAAAAAAAAAACAGTTTGCTTTTGAATCATGTCAGAATTTTAGCTGTCTTTCAGCAATGTTACTCTGAAAATGTGTGGCAGCAAAATTCTGTTTAAAAACATTTGGGTGGGGAGGGGATGAAGTGGAGATGAATGAAATAGTTTGCCTATAACCAATATCTTCAAAATTATTTGCTTGAGTCAAATCAATATGTACTTAATAAGTGCTTAATAAAATGATTGTTTTCCTATGCCAAGCCTGCTGAGAATACAAATAGAAGCCAAAGAAAATCAGATATTAATTGTCCTCAAGAAGCTTACATTTTATTAGGAGAGAAGACAGCACTTAAAAACAAGTAGGGGGAGGGAGATGGGACTAAGCAGAGGCAAACTAAGTAGGCCTCGGCAAGGAATATGTGGAGAAGCAGGAGTAGAGCCTTAAGAGGAATGAAGATATATCTGGTCCTGGCACTTTCCTTAAAATGGAGATTCTTAGAGGAACTAGGTAGTCAGAAGAATGGGCCACAGAACCAGAGTATATCTACCAGAGAATATCTACTGTGTGAGAAGCCGAGGGGTTCGAGTGAGTTTTCAAAATGAGGGGGCATGGTATGATTGAGAAAATCAGGAATGGGGCCTGGGGAGGAATGAAGACAATTCTTAGGCCCAGGTAGTCCAGGTCACCCATCGTAGTTTGGAGAGTAGATCAAGGAATGAGGAACAGAGCCACCATTTATCCATCAGGAGATTTTTAGTACATGCTGAGCATATATTTTATTTTTCCATTCCTAGTACCTATTTACTTTAGTATTTAACTAAGCATTGTTTATACTTCTGTTTGTTATAAAATGCCTTAAGTAATCCTTGTTCAGTCAAGCTAGATTATTTGGATAGAATTTTACTCCAAAGTTAAAAACAGAATAAAATGATTTATCTTGGACCCCATTCAGAGAAGTCTAAAAGTTATTAAAGCACACCAAAATTAAATTATAAAGTTCCATCTATAAAGATGCTCCATCAAATGACTCCTGTATTCGGGAAATGAAGCTTGAGTACCTTTATTACTCTAAATTAGTTACCACAGTATGACTGGACAAGTCACTTAACCTCTGTCTCTGGCAACTTCCTAAGATTTGCCCACTTAAATTACAGATAGGTTGTAATCTGCTTTAGTTAAGGGAGATCCCACTCTGGGGCTTCCCATTAGTTATGAAATTACAGATCATAGGATCATAGAATTCTGGAAGGGATTTTAGAGATTGTCAAGTCCAATTCTCTGATTTTCCAGAGGAGGAAACTAAAGCCCAGAGAAATTAAAATATTTGCTTGAGGTTGTACAGGTAATGTAAGTAGAAGGGGAACACACAGGATTTGTTTGACTCTAGGAATGCCACACTTTTCCCTCCATGCATCACTGACTCCTCTTTCAATATTCACATATGTTAATTTAAGGCAAGGGGAGAAACCACAAAACTTTCAGAGAATTTAGAAGTACTGAAGGATTATTTGTAGAATTGTAAAGATATTTATCTCTGTAATAGTCAAGGATGGCGATGACTACTGGCAGCAAGAGATCAGCTACCCAGGAGCCAAATCTTAATCTAACAGGCCTGGTTAACTTATGCTTGCTGAGAGACTGTTCTGCTCTTATGAACTCTAGTACTATGTTAAAAAGGAAGGAATTTTAAGATAAGACCTGCTAGTGGGGAGAGTGTTTCTTCTTTGTTTTGTTACCTACTTTTTTTCCTTTACTTTGGAGTTTTAATGGAACAAACTTGAAGTGCTCAGGGGTTTGATATTTCCTTCTCTCATTTGCCTTTTCTTACTTAGGAGAGTGTTTAGAAAAGAGCATAGTGGAACTGTTCTCTGCTATCATCGGTATGTTGTCTGGGAATGAGCAACTTCTGTTCTTTCACTGGGGCAGCATGATTTCTTGAATCTTCTTTGAAGATGTAAAAATCTCAAGAAATTTTAGCTTTTGCTGCCAATAGACCATTTTTCAGGGCTGAAGATCCATTGGGCCATCCCCCAATCTTTGGTATTAAGGTGGATCTGTGATCTCATGGTTCCTTTCTTTATGAGGTTACATCATAGCCCCTAGATATAGCTTCTTTGAGATTCTTGTCCCTGTTTTTCCATTAATCCTCCATAAAAGATTGACTCATTGTGTTGAAGTCTTTCTTCTGGTTCTTTTAAACTCTTTCAAGGATGCCAATTTAGTACCTTGTTTTTCATTCTTGCTCCATGATTAGCTCACCTTCTTATCAAATCATACATAATCTTTGTGATGGCTTTTTTGTTTTTGTTGCCAGTTTCCTTTGCAATTTTTATTTTTATTAGACTATTATGATCCACTTGTCATAATCATATATATCAGGGAGTTAATGGTTTTAGAGAGTTGGACTTCTGCAGCAAGGAGCAATTTAGGATTAGTGAAAGTATAGTGTAGTTTCCTTAGTGTGATCCAGCTTTATCTCCTCCTACTTGATTCTGCCTTCAGCTCATTTTCCTTCTGCAGCACCTTATCCAAGATACAGATATATATGGATTAACTTAATGGACTGCCATCTAACCTATCTAAAAATTTCAGTGTCCTCATGCTGCTAAACAAGCAAAACAAAACAAAAAGCCCTCATTAGAATTAATGGGGGGAGGGGCTGTATGCAATGAGATATAAAGTAATATCTGAGTTTTCTTAAACAGATTATCATGCCACCAAAAAAAGGGCATAGGAATGATTTTATTGTAAATTGCAATTTGTGTTGTAAATAGTAAATTTAACTAATTCCTACAGTGAAATAATGAACTCTTTAAAGTCTAGAACAGTCTACTAACACATAGGAGAAATTCCATATATGCTCATTAAACTGAATAAACATGAATACCACAAAAGACCAGCCTGGAATGTTCTTGCTAGTGCCCTGGACCACAATGATAAGAAGAGGAATATGTAAATATCTTTTGTGTAAATGCAAATTTCTTCACAAAATTAATATGAGATACTTTGAAAATGGAAAGAAACTATTTTAAGACAAATTTTCCTAGACTTTGAGACCATATTTTGAATATATATGCAAATGTCACTAAACCAACTAAAATATATGGATTTATTAATTTAATGAATTAATTAATTTATCATCAGATAAAATCAGCAACTTCACAGCATCTTCTCCAGGTTCATGTTGCTGTAAAGTAACATGAGGAACCTTAAGAGAATGCTCTATTTCTAGGTTTTCCATAAGATTTTATAAAATAATTTCATAGAACTTCTGAGTTGGAAAGGATTATATGAGGAAACTGGGTGATTTATCCAAGGCCCCAGAACTAGTTTGTGGTAGAACTGATATAAGAACACAGATTTCGTGATTGTCAGGCCATTGCCATTCTGTTACGCCATAGCTGCTTCCTAAATTCTAATCACTGCTGTAGGGCCCTAACTCATTCCAGACAATCTGCCTTGAAAAATACTCAGAACCATATCAGTGGTAGAGCAGTTCTCCCAAGTCTCTCTCAGATGTAAAACTGTACTGGATTTGGGAAAAGAAGCAACAATTTGAATTCAACTTATGAGCAAGCATTCTTGCTGTGGGCAGCCACATGAGAAATATAAAAACTCCAGAGACCTCTGGGAAACAGTTTTAAAATGCTATACATAGTGTTAGAAATCTTGAGTAAATGTTTAAGGCTAGTTACTGCCAAATACCGTAACAAATAAAATTGGCAACAAATAGCCAAAACAAAAATTAGTTATGCATTATTATAATGAATGATTTAAGGCCTTTGGTGAATATCTCTCCTTGTTTGGGAGCTATAAGCTTACCAAAGGTGTTTACCAGTGTCACGGAGGCTATTTGAGGTCTACTCCAAATAGAAAACAGACTCCCTATAGCTACTGAAGTCCTCCAAAAGCTCTTTGTTTATAGATTGTGGATTATATTAAACCTAGAACACTTCAGGGCCTCTTCTATAAAATAAAGATCTACTCAAAAGAGTTTGACCTAGTTATCTACATAGGAACGCCCAAATGGTTGAAGAACACATATAGTCCAATGATGATAACTGGGAATGCACAATTAAGGAGAGAGAACATGAATAGAAACTGGCACTCCCTAATTGAGCATTATTCATGTCTTACAAAAGATTCAGAGAAATCTAGGAGTGGGAAATGTCTTAGGTAACCAACCTATTGAGCTTGTTCTAATGTACATTCAAAATTCAATAACTCAAGATACTCTTAAGCACTAAAGGCACTAAGACAAAGGAAATGATCCCTGCCCTCAAGATATTTACCCCTTTAGATGTTTTTGCCCCTTCTTTTGTGCACTAGTAATCTGCTATAGTCTACTTAAGTCTTTCTATCATGCTGCAATTTTGATTCTTCTGTAATTCATTGTTGCATAATATCAAGAAGTTATTGATGCTAAGTAGTTTACTTTTGAATGAAAAAATATCAGATTACCCATAGTCATGGGATACATTTATGGGGTACCTTTACACAGATAAACTTGTTCTTTTTTTAAAGAAAAAAAAAATTATGCTATTTTTTTACTTGCTATTTTTTCCAATGGTCCATGACAACCAAAGAATCCTTTCTTGTAACAGTATAGCTAAAGAAAATGAACCAGCACAATATATGCCTCGTTCTTTACATGTAGCCCTCTACCTCTTTCCTAAGAGAAGAGAAATGCTCCTCCACCTGTCTGCTGAAATCAAGATTGGGGATTGCATTAGATTCCTGCTGTTTTTCAGTCTTTTCCTTTACATTATTACAGTCATCATTTAAGTGATATTCCTGATTCTGTTTACATAATTCTTTATCACTTCATGTAAATTTTTCCAAGTGGCTCTGGATTTTTCACCTTCATTGTTTTGTATAGAACAAATATTGTTTGTATAGAACATATTGGCCATTCCCCAATTAGTGGGCACCTGCTTTCCTTACAGTTCTTTTTCTTTTCTTTTTTTTTTTTTTTTGATCCAGATTTGTGATAAAATTTGTGTAGGGACTTCTGGTGAAGAAACTCAGTTTAGTAAACATGAGCAACCTTTTTTCCCCCCAATTTCAGTCTTGGATTACTGCCTGGGGCATTAAAATGTTAAGTGACTTGCCCAGTGGGACTTAAAATAAGCCTTTCCCACTCCAGGGTCAACTCACTGTCTACTATGCAAAATGTTTCTATAAAATTTTTTGTATATGAGGATCCTTTTTCATTTTGTCTTTTACCTCCTTGGGATATGTATTCAATGATGGGATTCCTGAGAGTGATTTTTCTAGTATAGTTCCAAATCCTTTTCTAGAATAATTGTACCAATTCATAGCTTCAGCAACATAATATTGCTGTTGTTATAAATAAAAATTAATTTGGAGGCTTATTACCAGATTTATTAGCATTTATTATTAAAAGAGAGAGGGGGCAGCTGGGTAGCTCAGTGGAGTGAGAGTCAGGCCTGGAGACAGGAGGTCCTAGGTTCAAACCCGGCCTCAGCCACTTCCCAGCTGTGTGACCCTGGGCAAGTCACTTGACCCCCATTGCCCACCCTTACCAATCTTCCATCTATAAGACAATACACCGAAGTACAAGGGTTTAAAAAAAAAAAAAGAGAGAGAGAAATAGATTTCAGCCTTTCTAACTTTAGTTAAAAATCCTATCCTCCAATGCAGCCAGCACCCCCAGCTGCTGCTTGTCAGAGATCCCAGAGATCCCAGAGAAGATAGACACTCAGAAAGGCACTAGCCCAAAGAATAAGCTACTTCAAGACCAGAAGCAAAGAGAGAGAGACCTCCTCAGCCTCCCATGCTGGCTTTTCAAACTCTCCTGATCCTCCCTTCTTGGTGACTGAGGACTTAGTTGCTCAGGCTGGCTTCTCCAGGGTGCAGCATCCAGGTGTCAGATATGGGACTCTGATTCCCATGTTGAGCCCCTGAGGTATGCAGGACCAAAGCTGGGATGGAGGTCCCTTAAATATTTTACTTCACATACTGTCCTAACTTCTAATTGTCTCTCCAATTTCTTTGCTAATCTAATGAGAATAAGATTTAAAAAATCCCTCAGTTTTAATTTGTGTTTCTCTTATTCACAGATAAATAATTGCAAAGCATATATAAAAATACAAAGTAATTTTAATAGCGAATACTGACAAAGGGAGGAATTAGGAAAATTCTCTATTTAAGTAAGTAGTACTTGAGCTCTGCTTTGAAGATACCATGAGGTTTTTAAAAAAATAACTTACTTGCCCCCCAATACATGTAAAAACAATTTTTAACATTTGTTTTCTAAAATTTTGAGTTCCAAATTTTTCCCTTTTTTCCCCCCTTCCTTCTCCTGTCCCTGAAGTGGTTAGCAATTTGATACAGATTATACATGTGTGATCATGAAAAACTTATTTCCATAATGGTCATTTTGCAGAAAAAGACACAAAGAAAATAAAGTGAAAAATAGTATTCCTTGATCAGCATTCAGACTCTATCAGTTCTTTATCAGGAGGTGAATAGCTTTTTCATCCTGAGTTCTTTGGAATTGTATTGGATCATTGTATTGCCAAGAGTGAAGCTGTGAGTTTTAAGAATCAGAGGTAAAGAGAGTGTAGCTAGGTTGTAGGTATATAGAGGGCTGGGCTTGGAATCAGGAAGACCTGAGTCAAGATCCAGTAAAAATTAAATGACATTCATGGTGAATCCAGTTGTCATAGTTGCATGACTTCAGCAGCTGAGGGGTACAGTGGATAGACTACTGGACCTGGAGTCAGGAAGACCTGAATTCAAATCCAACCTCAGCCACTTAGAGCAATGTGACCCTGAGCTGGTCACCTAACCTCTGTGCTTCAGTTTCTTCACCTTTAAAATGGGGATAATGATGACACCTCTCTCCCAGGTTGTTGTGAGATAATATCTGTAAAGCACTTAGCCCAGTATTTATGCTTGTTTTCTTTTCTTCCTTCTGGCAGCATTCAGCATCAAGTGAGTAGGAGTGGAGAACACAGGTGTTTGACAAGATATGACATACATCAGGATGAAGGAGGGAGGGTTCAAGGGTAATTGGTATTGTCTGGTTGAACTGCTCAACCTGACTCAAGACTGGTCTGTCAGGGGAAAAAAGTGAGACCAGGACAGCAGTGATGGACTAGGAGAACAAGCAGGGATGGAGGCTTTGATGGTGATGGTAAAGATGAATAATAGGTTTAGAACAATTCTGAAGGGGTGATGACAAAGACTGCTAGCCACTTCCAGAGAAAGAACTGTTGGGGTTGGATGGATGTGGATCAAAGCAGAGTATGTTTCACAGCCATGTATTTACAGTTTTGTTTTGGTTTTATCTGAGTGTGCTCTTACAACACTGACCAGTATGGAAGTGTATTTTGCATGATAATATATGCATGGCCCAGAGCAGATTGCTTGTCATATCTGAGAGGGGAGAGGGAAAGGAGGGTGAGATGGTTTGGATGTTATCATTTTGGAAAATGTACATTGAAAATTATTACATGTAATTGGGAAAATCAAATATTTTTGAATGAATAAAAAATGTGATGTCACATGCAAAAAAAAAAAGAAAGAATAAGACTGAGGGAAAGATTGAATGAAAGACATTGCAATTGGACCCAGAGTTGAATTGGAGGAATAGAGTCGCATTCAGGAAACTCTTCAGTGCTTTCAATGATTCAAACTGTTTTCTGCTGCAAAAATTCACCTTTGAAAACTAGCATTCTAGTAATGCTACATGGCTATGAACAAGGAAATAATACAATTTCATAAGACTCAAAATTGCAAGTGGTGAAGGGCATGGGGAAAATGCATGTTGGTTTTAAGTTGTCTGCTGCATGATACTAGGTAGTGATGTGAATTGGAGAAATGGTGTATGCAACTGAGAATGTTGATGATTGGAAAAGAAGGTAGGGAGGCGGTGTCAGTCCTGTAGAGATGGGATAAAGAAATGGACAGCCTGAGGGCTTCACTAATTTCCCAGAAATGTGAGAAGTAGGAAGCCTACATCATATGGAGCAGAGCTTTAAAGGATTTACAAAAAGTCATGTTTGAGAAATATGCGGGGTGAGAGGCACAGGGACATGCTGCCCCCAATTGAGAAAGTACCCACATCATTTTATTGAAGAATGTCAGCCCAGAAGAATGCTAACAAATTAATTCTCATGTTATGATTACAAGCTTTCCAGAGGACACTAGAATTTCCCATATTTTTTGACCCTGTATGGTTGCTTGCTCAGAAGTTGTATTTAAATTATCATACCCTTCCTATCTTTGCTTCCCAGAGCTATAGTTATCTTTGGGAGCTTTTGAGACAATTTCACAAGTAAAACTTGAAGATTGAGGAATACCTCAGGGATGTGTTCTAGAATCAATATGTAAGTCTTTCAGGACTTTTTAATATAAGAAGTGTCTTGAGTTATTCAAATTATGCAAGGTGTCCTAGGACCATCAGAATTTTTTGGAGCTTGAATCCTAGAAACCACTATATTCTCTAGCTGAAGAGCTAGCTTAAGCCCAGGAGAAGACCTGGTACATTTGCCAAGCTCATTTTGGTCTTGACTTAATTATTCGGGTGGTCCAGGGTACATGGAGTCTCTAGTATATGAAAGGTTGTAGATTAGAGCTGGAGAATTATTAGCCTATATTAGATGGATCTTAATTAGGTGGCAAGCTGCCAACTAAGGCAAGGGGGTTATTGTGCCTAATTACTGATTACCTAATCTATTACAGTAAAAGGGTAATTAGTTTGCAAAGACAAACATCCAGAATATCAAATCTTAATATTCTACACAGAGTTTGACTTAACCTGGTAAAATTCCATCTTTGCAAATAAATAGCCTTTTGTAGTATGAATTAAATTTTCTCAAGTTGAAAAACACTGACTTTCACACCTTTAGTGTGTTTTAGTTTTAGTCTCCTTTCTAGGAATGGAAATTTGAACACAAGGTATCAATAAATCAAAGTTTTACTTTTCAATAATTTTACAGAATTGAAGTCTTAATGTGATTACATACATTAAAGAATTGAATTTATAATAGAGTGATATGAAACAATATAAGATGGAAGTAGTGTCTCAATTTTATGAGTCTGAGGATTAAACCTGCTACAGAAATTATATTTAGCTTCTGTAAGAATTTTTCCAGAGTCCTCAGTGAGCCATATTTAACTTTAAATGACAGAGCAGGATCTTGAACAGCAAGGTACTGGAACATAGCCAGCATATGAGTATGGAAACAACAATTACTAGATCACAATCCCCTTTGACTGGGTATTCGCGGACTAAAGCTAACTGCAGGATCTTCAATGTGCTGCTCAGTGATTTCATCAGTCAGAGTGGTGGTAAGAAAAATGAACCAAAGTTGAGAAAAGACAATAGTAGACAGGTTATCCTAGCATGCAGCATTCGAAACAGGAGCCTAAAGAGGCCATCGTGCCAAAAACAAAAGTTATAGCTCCAGAACCAAGGAGAGGTTTTCTAACTGCCTAATATGAGACAGATGCCTGCAGGCAGCATGTTGTGTGTGGTGGAAGGAGCTTTGGCAGGCCAGGAACAAGGCCCAGGAGTCAAGGGGCTTAGACATTACCAAGATTAGCCTTAAGCATATAACTGCCCGAAGTTTCTAACTTCTCTTCAACCATAGCCACACGCAGTGGCAGCTTGGTAGCCACTAAGCACAAATAACTTAGAATCAAAGATGACTACAAGTTGCTAGCCTGAGAGGCAGGGTGGGGCTGGGGGTGTCATGGGTAGAAGAACCTTGGCATTGGCAGAAGTAGGACAGTGAAGAAGAACTGAGTTTAAGAGGACAAGGTAATTTCAGTTTTGGAAATGTTGAATTTGGAGACCATTTAAGGAGAAGTGTGCTATAAATAGTTGGAAATAGGTACTGAAGACCAGGTGAGAGGTCAAGGCTAGAGGTATGGATGTGGAAATCATGTATGTAGAGGTTAATACTTAGGGGGTCACCAAAGGAATAGAATACCTAAGGAGGAAATTTAAAAAGGTAAGAGCAGAGGGCTGGTACAAATATTTCTCATCATAATAGAGAGGGGAGATAAGCTCTTGCTCTTTGAGATCCCCAGGGAAGGAACCTCTCAGCCTGGCTTCAACAGTACCACCATAACTTTTTGTTTTTCCTCTTCAGGATGCTCCTCTCTTAGCTGTTGGATCCTCCTTTAAAGCCCAAAAGTCAATGTATTATAGTAGAAAGAGCCTTGGATTCCAAAGGATGAGAGTTCAAATCCTCCTCCTGCTATTTAATATATGTATGACCTTAGGTAAGTCATTTAAGCTCCCTTCTCCCTACCTTATTTTTAAAATGAGGATGTTGGATTAGATGACTTTTTATATCCTTTATAAATCTAAATTATATTATTCCCTATAATCCTTATGATAATGGCAAAAATAGCCTTCTGTTGATGGTAGAAGTGATGCTGATAGAGATGGAAGGAGGAAGAGGAAGCAACAAAAAGTACTTTGATCTTAGAAATGTTCAATGAGTAATTCAGGATTGAAAAGAATAAAAAGGGGGTCTAACTAGGTGTTTTCAGGATTAAGCAAAGGTTATAGGAGAAACTTTTTTTTTTTGTTAATAGAATTTATTTCCAGATATATTAGTTCTTCCTTCCCATCCCCAAACCATGGAAGGCAGCATCCAGCAAACAGATATGTATATATAGAATATGTCATTTGTGTTGCCATTTTTCAGTTCATTCTATGGAGGTGTACATTTACAGGTTATTCTTCAAATATTAAATCTGTAGCTGTATATAATATTCTCTTGGTTCTACTCATTTCATTCTTCATTGTCTCATGCAGTTCTTTCCATATTTTTTCAAAATTAATTTGCGTATCATTTCTTGTAGTGCAGTAGTATTCCATCACAATCCTATACCACAATTTAGCTATTTCCCCAATTGATGAATATCCCCTCAATTTTCAGTTCTTTGCTACCACAAAGATGCTAAGAATATTTTGGAGCATAGAGGTTCTTTTTCTTTTCTCTAATCTCCTTGGGAAATAGAAATGGGTCTAAGAATATATATATACAGTTTTGTAGCTCTCCAGGCATAATTACAGATTGTTCTCCAAAATGGTTGGATCAATTCACAGTTCCACCAACAGTGTATTACTGTCCCCACTTTTTCACATCCCCTCCAACATTTGTCATTTTGCCTTTTTGTCATTTTAGCCAGTCTGATGGGTAGGAGATGATATTTCAGAATCGTTTTGATTTTCATTTCCCTGATCTGTAGTTATTTAGAGCATTTTCCAGATATTTATATACGGCTTTGATGAAAAACTATTAATAAGGCTTCTCTGGTGACTACTCCAATTGGGACTGATGGAAGGAAGAGAATCTAGGTAGGACCAAACTGAGAAATGTTAGAGCCTTTTGAATGAAGGAGTGTATGTGGAAAAATTGGGAATTGAAAACTAGAACAGAAAGTTCAGAATAACTACTGTAGAGAGTATGAGCAAGACTGGAAAGCTTATATAAGGATGGATGAGGGTAGTGTTGAATAGTAGGAGGCAGGTTTTTAATATTGAGAGGAGAAAGAAGAAGACAGGAGGAAGAAGACAATGAGGGAGTGGGAGAAAACATTTTTTATTATGTTTTAAGTTTGCAACATGCTTTATATATATCTCAGGTAATTGAAGATAAGATTGATCTTTTTATAATCTTAGATAATTAAAAAACATATAGTAAAGAACACTGAAGGTGAGACTTTAAAATTTGGTTGTTTTTAACTATTGAGATGTTGGATAAAATACTGTTTGGAGTGTGCAAATGGTTATGAAACTGGCAATAAACTAAACAAGAAATTCATTCCTCATACATTAAAGAGAGATTGACTTTTTAGAGAAAAATGATTGAAACAGGCATATGAGAGCATAGCTGCAGGAAAAAAGTAAAACACTGTTGTTCAAAAGAGTTGATAGGGTTCCTTATACTCCATCTTTGTGTAAGCCTTTGCTTATGGAAAAGAAAGCTTGGAGAAGAAGGACCAGTAATGTTAGATCCTAGGCTTGCAGGATCTTAATCAAATGTGGGAGAAGATGAAACTTAGAGGAAATTTAATGAGTTTCCAGGATTACTTTGAAAATTTATAATAATTGAACTCTATTGCCATTGGACCTCAAGATATACTAATTCATTAGGCTTAATCTACTTAGAATAGTTAGAGCCAGAAGTGATTTAAATTTGGGTTCTTTCCTTACCAAACTATCTCTCTTTACCCTATGTATCCCATTCATTTATGCTATTGATGGCCATAATTGTCATCCCATTCACCTTTGTTGTCTACTACTGCCTTCCGGCCCCCTGGCTTCCCATTTGTAGATATGGCCATGGCAGTGGCTGCAGTGATGGCAGTAGTGGAAGGAAAGAGAGAACAGGTTTGTCAGTAGTGCCATTGAGAAAGATAAGAGGGCAGCAGAACCAGAAGGAGTAGGACTGTGTATGGTTGGTATTTGGTGCTGGATCAAGGCTAGTATCAGAGGTCAAAAGGAATGGAGGTTTGGAAGGGGGAGTGCAGGAACAGAAACAATATTTTCTAAAAGTCTTCATTTCCACTTCTGCCCAAAAAGCTCCAGATATTTGTAAAATCTAAGCAGATTGTGACCAAATAGATGAAATTCTGTTGTATACTTACATTATAGGCAAATGCCACCCCGTGGAACCATTTATTAATATTGTGTTCTATCATGTCAGTTTTATCCTATACCATATGTACATAGAGCCACACCAGCCCGCCGAAACCGACTTCATGCATAGTAGATAAATGATAAGAGGCAGCATGGAATAGGGGAGAGAGAACTAGCCTCAGAGCCAAGAAGATGTGGCTCCAGTCTAGCCTCTGACATGGACTAGCTTTGGGACCTTGGGCAGGTCACATCTTGGTGCTCTAAGTCACCCTTCCAAGACCATAACAGAGAAGATGCTAACTTGTGTTAGTTCCTCTAGTTCACTCTGTTGAAGAAATCAGGTTCAGGCCCTACCACTGTCTTTATCTTATGGCTGAACTATATATAGTACTAGTAGTTCTAAAGTGCTTGCCTACTTATTGTTTCTTTGGGATCATGTATTCCCTTTTCCAGATAAGGATGTCAGTAACGCATGTCCTAATGACAAGAATTTTCCATTTCTCTATTACCTTTCTCTTGCCCTTCTACTTTCCTTGCTGTAGTGATGATGAACTCCTGGGATGGAAAATTAATTTTACTCAGAGTGAGGGCAGAAACTCCAGTGGGGTATGTAATAGGAGAATCTGCTAATGGGCCTGGTGAAAGGGGGAGGAGACAGGCAGGACCAAATTGAGGAATATCAGAACCTTTTGAGAGGCAGTGAATTGAGAAGACCTGAGTCTGGATCCCACTTTAGACACTGCCTGTAGGTCCCTGGAAAAATCACTTAATCTCACTGGGTCTCGGTTTCCCCATATGTAAAATATAGGGGGTTGAACTAAATAACTTACATAGTACCTTTTAGCTCTCAACCCCTTTTCTTTCTAATAATGGATGAGGCCTTCATGGTTTGAGACAATAGCAGAACAGGAGCAAGAGTGGAAGAAATATTTCTTAGTTTTGGAATTCTGATGATAGGGAAGGAGCCAAGAAATATTAAAGATGAACTAGCAAATAGGAGTATATATAGTAATCAGAATAAGAATTGGATCGAATTCTAGTAGAAACAGATCAAGCAAAATAGAAGAGCAGATTCAGCACAGAAAGAATAACTCAAAATCTCAGAGGAAGGCAGACAAGGAAATTTGGTTAGATACTTTGAATGTTGGTTGTCCTATGTTGGGCATTTATTTACTTTTATCCTTTTTGGGGGAGGTAGAGAACTGGGACATAATTAAATTGTATTAATGTGTTAATTAACTTAATAAATGGATTAATTAAATTGTTTAAGGTTTTTTGAACTAATTACCATACATGCCCATCTGTCCTCATTGAGACACTTTATTATAAAGATCTGTTAACCAGTAGAGAAAGGAATCCGCTTAATGGCTACCAGAAAGGAAGAAACTAGGGGGATGGCATAGGGGGTGTCTTTGCTGTAATTGCATTAGATTACCAGTGGCCAGAGATCCACCAGAAATAGGTATTTCAGGTGAGCCCTTATCAACTTTGTACAAAGACAGTCATACCCCAGAGATATTGCAGATTCAGTTCCAGCTCACTGTAATAAAATGAATATCACAATAAAGTGAGTCTTGAATTTCTTGGTTTCCCAATGCATATAACAGTTATGCTTACATTATACTCATCTGTTGAGTATGTAGTAGTAGTATGTCTAAAAAATGTATGTACCTTAATTTAAAAACAATTTATTGCTAAAAAATGTTCATCATCATCTGAGTCTTCTGTGAATAAAATCTTTTTGCTGGTGGGGGGTATTGCTTCAGTGTTGATGGCTGCTGATTGAGGAGGGTGGGGGTTGCTGAAGATTTAGAAACTGCCACAGGCAGTTTCTAAAAATGAGATAATAATGATGTTTCCTACATTGATTGACTCTTCTTTTCATGAAAGATCTTTCTGTAGCATGTGATGCTGTTTGATAGACAGCACTTTGTCTGCTATTTGGATATTCTAACTGAAAAGACTGGGGTTTTAAGTTAGCTCAGAAGGTCAACAAGCTAAATTATTAAGCCATTCTTTCTGTTATCTCATGAATTAGCCCTTTTCCTTTCAATTTCCACAGTCATTAACCATAGACCACTTCTTCATCATCTCAACTCTAAATTAATGCAAAAGCCTCTTAGCTAGTTTCCTTGTCTCTAATCTTTCCCTTCTTTAATTAATTTTATACATAGCTGCCAGAATAATCAATCTGTCTCAAACAACTTTCATCACATCACTCCTCTGCCCAAGAATTTCCAAAATATTCTTCTTGTATCAAATTTCATTTTAACCGTCAGGTACATAATTTCAGCAGTGTTTAGTACATTTAGTACTGCACAGCTCACCATCTGTTCTTATTAATTATGTATCTCATTCTTCATAGGGACTGTTCTAAGATTTTTTCTCTTTCAAACTCCTACTACTTATTTCATATACTTACTGGGAGTGACCTAACCTTCTATGTCTCTAAGATTTGAGACCATCTAATGGAAATTGTTTTAACTACTCTGTTATCCTTCTCAAAGCTTTTAAAATATTATCATTGATTTTCTTTACCTTTATTTTTATTTTAGAGGAAGTGTTATCTCTAGCCTTGTTAAAACTAGACCCTCTTCTTTTGTCCTTGATTCTATTCCCCTCTCATACACTCTGACTTCTTTCCATCTGTCTAGAAACATGTTTAAGTTTCTCTAGTTCTAAAACTGCCTTTCTTCTCTCCTACTCCATCTAGAGACTTTCCCATCTATTCATCTTTATGGACAAAATTCTTGAAAAAGGGATAGCTGAAAAAAAGTAAAAGAAAAATAAATAAAAAGCAAAAGGGATACCTGATAATTTCATTTCCTCACTACTCTCTCTTACCTATTTGTGGGAAGGTAGGAATCAGAGGACTCATTGAAGGTACAGTCCAATAAAATCCATAGGTGGTCTTTAGGCAAAAATGCTACATGAGTCATATCCCAATACTAGGCTGTAACATCATGAGAACAAGAACCTTGTATTACCTAATCTTTTTTATCTTTGCAAATGCTCAGCACACAATTATTGCTTAAGGGCTTAGTCACTAGAACTAAAATGAGTTCCAAAATCCTCAAGACTATGCTCTCATTTGGACCTCTATATCTTTTCAACTTCATCTTACTACTTTCCGTTCCTAATTTCTACTTCTGTACCTTAGCCTGTGACTTTTCCTCACCTCCCTCCCCAGAAGTTAACAAAACCACTCCCTCTGCTACTCAGTGCCAATTATCTTCATCCAGAGTCAGCTTTGAACTCTTCCAGGTAACCTTCCATGTTTAACTCTGCCCTATTTACTCTAATTCTTCCATTGTTCTACATTGCCAGATCCTGCCACTACAAGTTAATCAAAAGAAGTTGATCAGAAAAAGAGACCTTGATCTAGGGGGAAATTTGGAAATAAAGCAGTATCTGAAATCTTTCAATTAGTGTTTTTTGAGAGTACCTAGTGTCAAGGATTATATTTAAATGCTGTGAAATACATAGGAATAGGCATAGAAATAGTTTCAACAAAGAAGAGTAAACATGATTTTATTTTGGGATGAAGAGACTGTTTATGAAAAGGCTTGGAGGTAGGTTAAGGTAAAGTAGGAATTTTTTGGTAATCAGGCCGACTCCAAGTGGGTAGACTGTAGTAAACTAAATAGATTTTTGCTGTTCCTTACTATGTTTCATTAAATGTGTGGAATGAGTTGTCAAATTGCATGTTTGCCACTCTCCCCCCACCATGGGTTATCTGGAATGATGTGTTGATCAAAATGCTGTAATTATACGTAAGGAAGCAAATAAGCATGATAAAAACTCAGTTACTGTTTTATACTTCTGAAATAGAAAGTTAATATCTTCCCATTTGCCTTTTACTGACTCCTTTTTCTATTGCTTTAAACAGTAATAAGGTGGTGCTTTTTTACTTCCTCCCCTCTTATTTAACTTTAGTACTGTTGTTTTTCCAAGTTTTAAATTAACAGTTGACTTAAATATAAAGAATTGTGTTTTATTGGTAGCTTGAATGTCAAGTTGCATATTTTCATTTAGTCATGCATTCAGCAAATATTTTTCGAGTGCCTACTAAGTACAGTGCATTGCATAAGGTGTAATGGAAGAGAGATATAAAAAGGACACAACTTTAAAAGAACTTATAGGAAGATAAAACAAAAACTCAAATAGCTGCTATAGATAGAATGTGAAAGGAAAGAAAATATTCTTCCTCTTTTACCTAGGCCATTTCCTCTAAATGTGTCTTCAATACCATTCCTTTCACTCTTTTCCAAATTCCTTTGATCAGGATCTTGTTTCCTTCTCCATTTTTCCTTCTTCCATGTTTACTTATAAACTTAGTCAAATCTTCCTTATACTGTTGTGAGAATCTGAATTCTTCTTTTTGTATCCTTTATCTTGAACAATTTCATTTTCATGGTTTTTTTTCAACCAATTGATTTTTACATGTCAGTAGTTTGAACGTGTAGTTGAGTTTACATAAACAAATGCTAAAATCCGGGTCCTATTTCTATACCTTTTAAACTCTTAAGAGTCATTCTGAAAATTTCAAAATCTGTCTGGTTTAGTGTTTTATTTGTACCTACTGCTTATTTGACCCCATTTGAAAATATAGGTAGGTACTTTTGTGATTTGTGCCCATACCAAAGACACTTGAAGTAAAGATTAGGGCAGAGAAACAACTAAGAGGAACTGTAGTCTTTTGAGTACAATTTTTCCCCCTGCCTATCCCTATTCCTTTCTTCCCCTATCCTAACCATTAAATCCTCCACCTTATCCTAGACACAGACCCTTATCATTAGTCTTTTTTTTAACACATATCTGTGACTAGAACCTTTAAAGGATGGAGGATAACTTTAAGTTCTGATGGCAAAGATACAGTTAGAGAGGGGAAATCTAGTAGAAGAGAAATTTATTTACTAGGAAAATACAATATCTAGTCATTCCCCAGTTAGTCTAGGTAATTGGCAGCCTTTGGTAAACTGTTTTTCTCTTCTTTTTCTCCATATTTATTTGATTTAGCAAACTCATTATCACCTGGGTTTGATGCTTGATATTTTTATATCTTATCAATATGAGTCCTCTTAAAGGTATAAAATTAGTTTATAATTTAGAGAGACTGTAGTTTCATAATTGAATTAGTAAAAAGGGCCTACCTAAGCATATGACTTGATAACCCCAATATTCCATCTTGTCTTTTTCTTCTGGTTTTAATATGGATTTTGCTATATAAACCATTATCCTTTTTATCTAGAGGTAAAAAAAAATGCTATGCAGCTATATTTTTTCACCTTGTGCACATGTTGAAACTATTTAGTCCCCATGCCTAGCTTTTCTTTAATTTTCTGTAGTCTTTTTTGAGTTTCCAGTGATTCCTCATAGCCTTCCTGGTCTCCTGCCTCTATCCACTACTGTTGTTGCCCTGCCTGAGTATATCCAAACAAGCACACAATTTAGAGAAGGGATCCTTAATCTGGGGCTTATGAGTTTGTTTTTTAAAACTATTTTGATAACTATTTCAATATAGTTGGTTTCCTTTATACTTGATAACTATTTCAATATACTTGATTTCCTTTATAATCTTATGTATTTTATTCTATGTATTTAAAAGCATTCTTCTCAGACTAGGTTTTACCAGACTGTCAAAGAATCTATAATACAGAAAGGTTAACTTTCTCTGCCTTTTACCATGAACTAGAATTAAAAGGAATAGGAAAAAATATACATATGTGAAGATGATGGACATATTTGCTGAATAGCAGCTAATCTTGTACCTAGCATTGACATTATAAGACTATAAAGCCAATGAGGTGAGTTATGTGATTCAGCTCTGATGTGCAGCACCCTATTGTGCTGATGGCAAAACTATTGCTTCTGAAGGGTATCATGTGATTTTATGTTGGGGAAAGAGGCTTTTAGCCCCAAAGTTATGTTGTTCTATAATTTTGTGATGTAAATGATGCCTTTTTTCCAGCCTGTCTCGTCTTTTTGCCTTTGCTCATGAATTGACTACCATTTTACACCAGTGGTTCCCAAACTTTTTTGGCCTACTGCCCCCTTTCCAGAAAAAATATTACTTAACCCCCTGGAAATTAATTTTAAAAAATTTTAATAGCAGTTAATAGCAATTAAATGCACCTGTGGCCATCACCACCCTACTGGATCGCTGCAGCACCCACTAGGGGGCGGTGGCGCCCACTTTGGGAATCACTGATTTACACCTTGATAGCCTACTATTCCTATCCAAATTTTACCAGTCTTTTAGACCCATCACATCTCACCTTATCTGTGAGTCTTATGAGTCTTCCCCAGTATTTATGTCCAGCAACAAATTTCTAGCCAAAGGGTCATTCTATACCTAAGTTCCTAGAGCATTTATTACTACTTCTCCTATTCCTTCTCCAACTTCTTCATATCTGTACAGCATTTTACATGTTACAAAGTGTGCTCATATACATTATTTCATTTGATTTTTATGGATCATGCTTTTGTCCAAAAAAAGGTACCTCAGAAGATATCAATAACTATTGGACATATGTGAATGGTCTATACATTCATTTATATTATTCTTTGTTAAGAACTGGTAAATTTTCACTGACTCTTTTCTATAGCAGATCACATATCTTCACAGCCAAACAACTGAGATGCAGAGAATATAAGATGTTATTGTGGCTATTATTGGTTGACTTTTGAAAAGCACTTGACTTGGTATAAAAAAATGCAGCCTTAAGATTTTTCCTAAAACAACATGTCTCCCCTACATGCTAAAATCATATAATAGTATGACAGGTGTGATCATGAAGATAACTTTGTTCAGGTATAAAACAGGGAGACATAGACTCTCCAATGGCATTTCTCAGTGTCAAGGCATATATGTTGCAGAGAGCCCCAATAGAATAGGGGTTCCCTATTGAGAGCAAGATTTTTCTGATTAATCCTGTTTTCACTTGACCTTATATTGATAACATCAAGCCCCTGAACACTTGGGAACTACCTTAGTGAAATGCATGGTCATTCAAAAGAGACAGGTACAGCAACAACAAAAAGAGGATTAAAAAATGTATGTTATCCAGCTAATTTGGATTAACTGGCCATCAGATCCTATCAGTAGATGCATAAATATGCATATAGCTACAATTATTACATATGTATTCTATAACTATATTATAGATATAACTATTTCAAGAAAGAGAGAAGTAAAGCCTGCCATTCAAGTCTCATATATGAAATGTTTTGCTATGTAAGCCTAGTAAGACAGAGACCCAACTCCAAAGTTAGGGAAATCAGGGCTCAAGTTCCAAATCTGATAGATACTGGTATGTCACTAGCCCTAGAGAAGCCCTCTTGTTATTGCAAGAAACTTACCAAGACTTAAGTAGGTGTTAGATCTATTATGTATGTGTATAAAACATAATTTTGCATGTACATACATACACGAAAGTATTTGTACAAGCCCATGTGTCGCATAAAATGTGCCCAGTCACATATGTGTATGACATGTACTTCAGACATATCTGTATGCATTTATATAAAGTATGTCCAGTCACCAATGTATATGCATGCACACATATATGGAATGCACTTCAGAAAGACCCTGAAGTGGGCTCGGAGTTGAATAAGCTGAATTGCATTAGGGAAATTGTATAATTCATTTAATGATTCCAAACTGTTCAATACTAAAAAAGCTCATTTTAAAGATATTACTATACTCCAAGTGACGCTATATGTCTGTGAAACAAGGATCGAAGGACAATGAATATAAGACTTCTGCTGTATTACCAACAGTTCCTTGTACTTGAGGAATAGTTGAAAATATTTAATAAAAGAGCAATAAATAATACCCATAGAGCACTTTACAGTTTGCAAAGCACTTGCAAACTTTGTCTAATCTGGCATAACATTGATGACAATGAGAGGTGATAATACAGTAATATAAGTAGAAAGTGAGGGATGACGGATGATGGATGAACAGCCTAAGTTGCCCTGGTATCCAAAAAAGACCAACAACCAGAGGAAAGCTTCCAGCCCCTTAGATAACTTTTCCACAGAGGATTTGTGGAAAGACATGGACAAGAATCGCACAGGCTGAATGAGAAGGTATGGAGGACGAGAATCGACATCTTTGAGACTCTCTGAAGTCTATATTGTGGAACTGGATTATGTTTTATTTCATTCTTGTTTCTATACTTAATTGTTCTTTCATTGTTTCACAAGTCTTTTTTTTCCTTAGCAAAATGGTAAGCTCCTTGAAGGAGGAAACTATCTTTTATTTCCTTCCTCTGTATTCCCCATAGTCCTACATTGTCCTGAGCTCAGCACATAATTTGTCACATTTAATTAATTTCTCTCTTCATTTTTACTAGATTAAGAAATGTCATTTAGCATACTTAAAGCTGTTTTTAGTTCTTCAGAAAAATACTTTGATTAGTATTAATATTGAAATAACATATATAATTTAAATGTATAAATTAGAGAAATTTGTTACATATAAACATATATGTCACATGTATTACATGAAGATTATTTTAACTGAATTATATTAATAGATTAGAGTACATCCCCTCCATCATAAATGTCAGTATATGTATACTACCTTGTTATTTTATTGTTTTGTGTGTTCCAGTAAATGTACTCTCCATCTGTTCATTTGAATCACTGCTTCTGGTGTGTTTTTTTGTGTCTCTTTCCTTCAATCCAGATCAACCTGTGTATTTCTAAAAGCCAGGGACTTCCAAATAAAGTGCTTAGAAACACTGAGTTATCAATGAGAATTAGTTGAATGCTATTCTAATATAAAATTATAGCGGGTGTATAGGAATTGAAAAATTTTGCAGGTGAGTGGAGCCTACTAAGGATATTTTTAGACTGTTTTTAGTTTATTTTTACTATTTAAATTGTTGTTCCAAATACAAAAATTACCCAACTCTAGTTTTTCTCTGCCATATTTTATTTTGAATTATATTAATATTTATATGAAAATTATTATTTTTATGGAGATGTTTTAAAATCTTTAATAAAGCACTAATCCAATGCCTTATCATGCCATAGAGGTGACTGACCCTGCCTTCTCAAACAAAGGCTGTGTTAATGCAGTACAAGTTCTAGCAGATCCTTCCCCAAGCTAGAAAGGTCTTAATTAGGGACCCATTGATAGATTATATGCCTGCTGTCCAAGGACAGACCTAGCTAATATTTGGGTAGGTTCATCACCAGGTTAATGAATTCTTCAGCCACTGCAGCTCTTGAGTAAATATGCATGGTCATTCAGTTTTCCAGAGGTTGTGAGGGGAACTACCTGTAGAGATGAAGCCACAGATCCTTAATGTAAGTATTGAAGAAGTGTATTTAAAAGTCTCATTTACATTCAGATGTGATGTTATTGGGGCTAGAAAATTTCCCCCAAAATAATGATCTCCCAATCTTATGATTTATCAGTGGAAAAAAGATGTGATATATAGGCAAACAATGGTTGTCCCAAAAGTTTTAGTGCAGTTTTAAGTTTTATTAACCACATCAAATGCTACAAATTTACATATTTTTTTTAAAAATTCAACAGAACCATTGCTTTGTGCTCTACATCTCTTTAGTTGATTTTCATCTGAAAGATCTGCATTTATAAGATCATCCAATGAATGAAGTTTTGATATATACATGACAGTTCTGATATGAACCCACAAGGACTGGTCTAATGAGAGATAGATCAGGTGACTGGGGTAGCTGAGTAGGAGATTTTCCTACTGATCCACTGTTCTGAGAAGGTTTCATCCAGAAAAGTAATGCATGGCAGGTCACTCATTTTGTTAAAATTTAAAACTTGATATTAAAAATCTGTAAAATTAAGTGCAAAAGACATAAAACTAATGAGATTTTCATAAGTTTTGTAGCTTTTATACTTCTGAAATTACTAAAACTTTAAAATGCACTGAATTTTGGGACTGCCTGTATATTAATCACCATAAAGAAGGTATCTATTTAGTAAAGTGAAATATACTCATGTACTGCTCTCCCATCCCCACACTCACCCATGGATTTCAGAATACTTCAGACATTGTCTTTTGACTTTCAGATAAGGAGACTCCTTTTGATTTAAATAAGAGAAATATTTTTTCAAAAGATTTGTTTTATCTATTAAAGCCTAATTCTCTATTAAATTCCCAAATCAGTGTCCCATCTGGACATAGGGGACACCCAAAGACTATGCCAGTGGCTTAAATCTAGCAGACTGTAGATCGAAAGGCCTTGATTACAGGTGCGGTGATGGACTTTGTGTGTTTGAGGGCTAACCTAACAAATTTTGAGAAGTTTACAAGGAAGTTAATCAATAATTGATGTGGTTTTTTTGGCCAAAATAACACATGCTTATTAATTATTACATTACATGTTTATTAATCATTATGCTATAATATTATATTATTGATAATGTATTGAAACTTGGAATTGTTGAGATCTCTGTGGGTAGAAATAATATTCACGGTGTCTGAGTCAAAGAGCTTTTGAAGTATTAAAAACTAAGTAGGCGGTGGTGGTAGATGGCCCAGTGGATAGAGTGGTAGAACTAGAGTCAAGAAGACTCAAGTTCAGATCTGGCCTCAGACACTACCTATGTAATCCTGGGCAAGTCACTTCACTATTTGCTTCAGTTTTCTTATTCGTAAAATAAGCTGGAGAAGAAATGGCAAACCACTCTAATCTCAGCCAAAAAATCCTAAACGGATCATGTAGAGTCAAATGCAACAAATAACTGAACAACAACAAAAAGATGTGGCATCTAATTTGAATTTTGCAATTTTGTAAACTGAGATTGTTCATTATTTGTACATTTCCTATAAAATAGTTTGTGTTTTTCTTTAAAGCACACACAACCACATAGGCCAATAATTTCTTGTGTTTTAGTAATTTTCATCTCTTAATCCTTGGGGAATCTAGTTCTGAGGCGGGGCAAGAAGCTGGAAATCTAATTTAGTCACAGCATGTCTTCATGGAGACAGGAAAAAATAAGTATATCCGTAAAAGTACCTCATTTACTTTTCTGTATTTAGCCCCTTCACAATCACTCTATTGGTTCCTAGGTTCTTCCAGGACACAGAAACAAACCACTCTATTTATAGTGATTTCTGCCAGTTTAAAACGTGGTGTTCTGAAAATGTGAAGAACTTTGCCCTTCCCTTCCCTTTTTAATTCAAGTTTATTTTCAAGTATACAAAGTCACAAATAATGTTTAGCAGTACTAAGCCACTGTGTATGTTGTTAGTATGTTAAATTATTTGAAATTATGAAATCCTAGATTTAAAAGGGAATCTTTAAAAGTTATCTGGATCAATGTTTTCATTTTACAAATGAGGAAAGTAAAATCCAAGAGTAGTCTTTTTTGCCCAAGGTTCAGGAGAGAGAGAGAGGATTAATCTTGTAAATAATCATTAACATAGAGTCAAAGATTTAGAGCTGAAAGTAACCTTAGGGCACATCTAGCTCAACCTCTTCATTATATAGTTGAGGAAACTGAGGCTAAAAGTGGCATAGGTAACAGTCATAACTAAGATTTAAATCTAAGTCCTCTGATTCCACAGCCAAAGCTCTTTTTACTGTGACAGTCTGCCTTAACCACCACAAATGATATATTGCCAGGTAGAAGAAAGTTGATTTTAGTCATATTAATCAATAACATTTATATTGAGCTCATAATTTCTGTGAAATATTTTGTTTATGGTAGCTATAATATAACGGGACTATCAGTAGTTCTGATCAGAATGTCAAATATTCGGATTAGCTTTGCCATTCCAACATTATAACTTTGTTCCTTGGGCTCAGATTGCAGAGATGAGGAAAGTAGGTAAAACATGGTATCTGACTGCTATCCTGATTCCATATTCTTGGCTCTTATAAACTAGGTAAGTGGAGATGCAGGTGACTTAAACTGGATCCAAAGGATGGTTTGAAGACTAGAGAAGGCAAGGAACATAGGAAACTTCCTCTTTAAAAATACTACTTGGTAGATGAAACTTGTTACATTGAATCCATTAGATCATACCTTGAGGCTAAAAGAACTCTTAGAAGTCATTGAATTCACCCCCTTCATTTTAGCAATGAGGAAAATACAACTCCAAGGGGCTAAGTGCTTTTGCCCCCGCCATCTCGTGATTCACGGGATACAAGAGTCTCCTACCCTGTCTTCCACATGATGCCATCTTCCTACTCTCTTTAGTATGCTCCTATTGCCTCCAGGACAAGATTCTGTTTGTCATTTGAAGCCCTTTACAATCTGGACTTTTCATTTTATTCCTCATCACACTCCTTTGTTTCAACCAAACTATTGTACTTGCTGTTCCCAAATGCAACATTTTGTCTCCTACCTCTGTACTTTTGCATAGTCTGTTCTTCATACCTTCAATACTCTTCCTTCTCATCTTTGCCTTTTGGAATCCTTAGCTCCCTTCAAGTCCCAGCTGGATTACTCTTTCCTGCAGGAGATTACTCCAATTATAAATGCTCCTCCCTCAATCCAATTCATTTTTATTTACTTTGTATATATTTTGTATTATCTATGTTCATATTTTTTCACCTAGGGAAATGTAAGGTGAGACATTTTTGTCTTTGTATCTTCAACATAGCATAGTAGTACTGGCACACTTCGGTGCTTAATTGAATTACCAATTCAACTTTAGTTTGATTTAGAAGCACTTAGAAAATGGTATTTGAGAGAAAAGAGGGGAAATTTCAAAATAAGATAAAAGACCTGGATGAATGGGGAATTATATATACTTAGAGGGCAGCATGAGTATATTGGAGGTTAGATGATTTTTTTAAATGCTATTCTTATTTTATGTCTCCTTTTTCTTTCTCCTTAATTTTATAATTCAAATTCCTCTTCTCAAGCATTTAAATCATGAGGACTTTTTGCTAATATCTGTCTTTAACCAATATTCTTTCTTTATAGCTATATAATCATAGTTCCTTTTCCTAAGTGTTTTGGACTGCCTCTTTTCATCTTGCCTCCATTATTTTGCTTTCCTTTTGCACCCATTCATTATAAGAATACCAGAAAATAAGAGTTATAGCATTGGTCAGGCAATGACCCATGCCACTCAGTATTCTTTTGCCATTGACATTCAGTGATATAGTAGGGTATTGTCTTTATTGAGAGACTTCAAAAGATTCTAATTTCCTTTGATAATCTGTTAGGGATCTATCATTCATGAATTTTCAACCTGTCCTACCCTATTAGGTCTCTAAGGATATAGCAGCATGAGAGAAGTATTTCTGCATATAATTCCCAAATTTTAAATTTTCAGTTGAAGGGATGACATCCTAGCCCATCAGGATCCCCATTCTATCACTCAATGAATGGATTCAAGTCAATTTAGAAACATTATTCTTCTGTAAAGGTGGAGGTCAGTTGAGTCAGTCAGTCACCTTCACCCCACTTAAACCATTACTTGCATCATGTCACCATGAGTCAATCTGAGGGATGAACTGAGGGTAAAAAAAAAAGCCCTAAATAATACTTCTGTTGAATTATTGAAGCAATCAAAGGCTTCAGACTAGGTGAAAAAGTTAATTTACAATTCCTTAAAAGCTGTTGGATCAGGGGCAAGCTAGGTGGTTCAGTAGATAGTCAGGCCTGGAGACAGGACCTGGTCCTGGGTTTGAAACTGGCCTCAGACATTTCCTAGGTATGTACTCCTGGTCAAGTCACTTAATCCCACTGCTTAGCTCTTCCCTCTCTTCTGCTTTAGAACCAATATACAATATTGATTCTAAGATGAAAGATTAGGGTTTTTAAAAAAACAACTATTGGATGAAATGGAGTAACATGGCACAAAAAGTGTTTTCAGATATATTGAGGATACGAGGTCATGTCCTGTGAGTCATGTATAAGCCCAGCAAGCCAGTTAAGAATTGGGCATTTAGGGGGCAGCTGGGTAGCTCAGTGGATTGAGAACCAGGCCTAGAGATGGGAGGTTTTAGGTTCAAATCTGGCCCTAGACACTTCCTAGCTGGGTGACCCTAGCTGGGCAAGTCACTTAACCCCCATTGCCTAACCCTTACCACCCTTCTGCCTTAGAACCAATACATAGCATTGATCTAATGTGTGAGGTAAGGGTTAAAAAAATAATTGGGCATTTGAATATCTACCAGTATGAAGGAGTATCATTGCAGCCAAATTCCTTATAGGAATCACTTGGAGGGAAGAATTTTGATTTTGGTCTTGGTCTCATCCTCAGTTCCTTCATTTGCTGAAGGACGACTTTATGAGCTTCGGAGGATGGAAGGGTTCAGACATCTTATTGAAGTCCTACCATTTTCTCTGGAATAGCTGGAGCATCTATATTGGGAGCCAAGAACAAAAAAAAAAGCACATAGAAGTTCCAGAACTCTATAGAGTTCAGCAAAGAAGTTATGCCATGCCCAAGGGGAACTTTAAGAGTACCCCATGAAGGGAGAAAAGAAGACTTGGAATATTTAGGAGCTGTGTTGCTCCTCTACCAGTTGTGCTCTCTAGGCTTAAGGCCATTTTTCACTGGACTTTATGAACTGGTGGGATATGGGGTCACATTTCTGGGGGTGTTTTATACTAAATATTCTTCCCAAACCACCTTAGTAAGTTCACCTTTCTAGAAGTTAATTAAATCTGGCAGACTAATTGATATCAACTGATAATCATGGGAAACCTGATGGAGGCTTGTGAGCTATAGTACTAGAAAATCCACTACCAACCCCTCAGAGCTATTTGTAGAACTTAGAGGGAAGATGTAGCTACTGCCTTTGGGAGACCTACTAGTACTAGCAGGAGGTGGGAGAGTTGCTTAAAGTATGAACTAAATACTGTGCAAAGCATTAAGGCTCCAAGTGTGAAAGAATGAGCAAAAGAAGTGCTCCTTAAAGAACTCATAAGGGAAGAAGACTTGTATGAAAATAAACATGACACGAGGTAACATGTGATAACGGCCGAGAAGCCTAGATAAAGTAGGATAAGAAATTTGATGGAGAGATCACTTTCAGCTAAGGGGACAAAAGTTTCATAGAGGACAGACTGGTAATAGAGAAGTAATTCTCTGACCTTCAGTGGCAGTATCAGTGGAGACGAGGGAATACATGTGAAATACATACACATATAGACCTTTTGAAGTATACAAATGCTACAAATATTCTGTAGTAAGAACTCATGAGTGCAAGGCTTTCTGAGAAATATGAGAAGACTTGTATGAATTGATTGGGAGAGAAGTAAAGTGGATCAGGAAATTAGCATGTGCAATGACTACAACAATGTAAATAAAAAGGACTATAAAATGAAATAAAAGATTGTAATGACCAGTTTGGGCCGCAGGACAGAAATACTCATTTAACTTGCAAGGGGTCGGGGGGTGGGGGGAGACTATGAGGGTGGAATATGGCATTTGTTAGAAAATATGTTGGTTGTGTTGTTGGATTTGCTTATTTTTTTCCCTTAGGAGACAAAGCTTACTGGAGTGGGAATACAGGAGGAAAGGGATATATACAGACATGATCATGATATTAAAAAATAAAAAAATAAGGCATTCATAAAATTTAATTTAAAAAATCAAATCATACCAGTCTAATCTTATTTCCTTTTTCCATAAAATAATACAATTTGAGAGTTGGATGGGACTTCAGTAGGCATTATTTCAACTGAGTCACAAAGGATTCCCTCATTGTAACATATCTAACAAGTGGTTATACATTCTCTGATTGAAGACCAATAAGGAGAGGGTCTCAGTAGGGTATCTTTTTTGAAACTACTTAGACTCATAGACTAAGGGAAACTTGTAAACATAGTATACCTAAATTTTTTAAAAAACATTTTATAAAATCTCTCATGATATTCTTATAGGAAAAGATGGAGAAATATGGGCTGACTAGGTGATAGTGAAATTAAATGGATTTGGAACTAATTGAATGGCTGGGCACAAAGAATTCTTGCTAATAATTTGATGTCAGCTTGGTAGATTTCCAGTGGAATGCCTGACACATTGGACTATTTATCTTATCCATCCCAGTTTGATTTAACTAACATTGAATGCCTGCTTTATAGAGTACTTTTGGGCCTTATGTTTTAGAATATGTTATATGATTTGGATAAAACTGTAGGTGACATCCTTATAAAATTTGAGGATGACACAAAATTTGAAGGGATAGCTGAATTATTGGATGAAGTCAAGGTCCACAGAAATCTTTATATAATAGAATATTGGACTAAATCTAGTAATGAAATTTTTTTTTACCCTTGTACTTCAGTGTATTGTCTCATAGGTGGAAGATTGGTAAGGGTGGGCAATGGGGGTCAAGTGACTTGCCCAGGGTCACACAGCTGGGAAGTGGCTGAGGCCGGGTTTGAACCTAGGACCTCCTGTCTCTAGGCCTGACTCTCACTCCACTGAGCCACCCAGCTGCCCCAGTAATGAAATTTAATAGGTATAAATATAGTCTTGTACTTGAATTTAAAAAATCACCTTCAGCAGATGGGAATAGTCGTGATTAGACAGCAATATATCTGAAAAAGATCTGAGGGCTTTAATTGACTACAAGCTCAATATGAATCAATAGTGATATGTTAGCCATGAAAACTAATTTGATCTTGAATTGAAATGAGAGGTGTAGTTTCCAGGAATAAGAAAGTAATAGTTCAACTGTTCTCTTCCCTGGTCAGACCACACCTGGAATATTGTGCTTAGTTTTGACAATCATATATTAAGAAGGATTTGGATAAGCTTGGCAACATCCAAAGAACAACCAAGATGATGAAGGACCTTGAGTGTGATGCCATACAACAGCTGTAGGAATTTGGCATTTTTAGGTTAAAGAAAACAAAAATTAGAAGATACATGAGAGTTTCCTTGTATTTGTCAGGTTATGGTTTGGCAAAAGGATTGGACTTTTCTGCTTGGCCCTAGAAGAAACAATTAAGAAAAATGGGCTGAAATTGCAAAGAAATAAATTTAGGCTTTTTATAAGAAAAAAAAAGAGTTATCTAAGAGTAAAATAGACCTGCTTTGGGAAGTAATGGATTTCCTCTTAAGTCTTCAAGCAAAGACCAGATCACCACTTCATGTATATGTTGTGGGGATTTTTTTTTAAGATGAGATGAACTATGTTTGTTTTAAACTAGATCAAGGTCCCTTTTCAAGTGTAAAATATTTGATAGCATGATACTTGAACTAATTTTTCTCTTCTTTCTGTCCACTATGTAAGAGTATTATTTTTTTCATTCTGTCTTCCCTCTATTGTCAACTTTCTCCATAATTTCAGTTATCATCTCTATGAAAATAAGATGATTCTTGTTTCTACAGATCCACCTTATTTTCTCCCCTAAGACTGAGTCTCATGCCTCAGGCTGGTAGAAATCTCTGTTCATATGGTTACCTCATTTGATTCACATACCATTTATTAAGCCCTTACTATGTTCCAGGCACTGGACTTAAGTGCTAGCAAAATAAAAATAAAAAATAAAATTGCCCTTGCCTTCTAAGAGCTTACATTCTTTTAAGGAGAAATAATATAAGTATTTTTTGAAAAGTATATAAGTACTTACAAAATACGTGAATGGTTTTGAATGTATTCTTTATTCTTATAAACATTTATAAAATAAACAAAGTAAACAGAGTAATTTGGGGGAAGGCACTAGAAACTGGAGGGAAGCTGATTCATCATACATCATTTTAGCACATTCTCTTCATTTGTGCTAATGTTTATTAAACATCTAATATGTGTAAAACACTGGCACTGGGGAATTTAAAAAATAGTTGCCACATGGGTCGTGACCTCAAACAGTTTATAATATGCTGGGGGAAAGGATATGTAAATAATATTTATTTGGTATATCAATATATGATATATCAATACCATGATACAAGGGAGAATAAGGCAAGGGCAAATGAAAGATTCAAACAAGGTGAAAAAGATCATTTTCACCTAAGGAAAGGGAAGAAGGTATATTTTAGGCATAAGAAACAATATCAGCAAAAGTAGGGAACTTGGCAACAAATTAGATGGGTTAAGAGTAAGAAATTATTCCAAGCCTGATGAAGATTATTTCATTTTTGCCCATCTCCACCTGTCCCAACCCCATTCCTTCCAGTTATAATTCTACCTTCAAAATATCTCTAATTGCTCTCTTTCTGCCCTCTGTACCATGGTTGTGCTATGTATGAACCTAGTTCAGGTTTACCTCCCACCCAAACTATTGTAAACAGTCTTCCATTTGTGCTATATTTCTTTTTAAAAATCTCCCTAAGGCAGTGATGGGCAAACTTTTTAAAGAGGGGTCCAAAGGAAAGGAAATGCTCATCTGTCAGTCTGTTTCTAAGGCAACTCTTTCATTTTATTGTATTGTATCCTACTCGTATTCGTGAGGTTAGGAATAATGTCACAACTGGATAGAACATTTCAGGGGGCTGGCCCATGGGCTGTAGTTTGCCCATCACTGCCATAAGGCATAAGTTATAACTCCCTCATATCCATATTAACCTAACTTTAAATGTCATCCAAAATCCAATTCCAACCTGACTTCACCTTGACAGAAAGTGAACAGTTATTTAAAATTTTGCCTTTTGGATCTAGTCGAACTCAATCCTATGGCCAATCTTGGAATGGACTTGAATTACTGGGTAAATCATATTTATCCTATGTGCAGGAATGGAGTAGGGAGAGAATACTCTTCAGTTTGGTTGCTTTCCTCTTTAATTTGAGCACATACATGAATAATTAACTTGTTCACTTTATTGCTTCTTGTTATCCAGTAGAATATCACACTGGAAAAAGACTTTGATTAAATCAATCAATGCCAAGGATAGTACTTTAATTCAAGAGCTTTATTATGTCTTCTACCTCTTGGACAATTTTTTTTTGGTTTCTAAATCCTTAATTTCCCCTTCTGTCAGTAGCATCTTAAGGAGGACCTCAAGAGCCTTTTCCATCTTGTAGCCACTTCCATTTTCTCTGACAGATCTGGAAATTGCTCTTTTATCTGTCATTATCTCATTAGTGATTTGGTCTTGACTTGCCCATTTTTGCCCTTCAAAGCAGTGCAGCATTCCCCTCTCTCTGTCTCCAGGCATGTTGAAGTGTGTATGTGAAGGTAATGCTCTATTTACTTCCTCTCTATTCCTTTCTTCCTGCATAATCTTAATTCTCTTTAGACATAATTCTTTTCATTTGTTCATTAATCACTATTATTTTCAGTATCACTTGTGTACTATTTCCTTTCCTCTCTCCACACTGTCAGTACTTTCCAGTAGGGACCTCTTCGGTCTTGTGTTCTTCTATTACTCTGCATACGTCTTGGCTGTTATTTTTCTCTTTGTAGATTTAACTCCTCTTAGCAATTCCAGGTATCCCAGGAAAAAAAGCAGTGATGATTTTATCCCCATTATTATCTGCCCTACTATCATCTCCTTTATCTCTTCCCCCTTTAAGTAACATTCCCTGTTTTATAGTTCTTCTTATATTTTGGTCTTTTCTTAATCACCATCAACTTTTGCTGAGTATCTGTTATGTGACATGCAGTATGCTAGGTTTTGAGGCTATAAAATGGTAAAAAGACACAGTTTCTGCTGCCCTGGACCTTACAGTCTGGGAAACAGGAGAAAGTTTGTAAAATGTGATTTTATGTCTCATGACTGGATTTTTTAAAAAACACCCTTATTTTCTGCCTTAGAATCAATACTCTGTATTGGTTCCAAGGCAGAAGAATGGTAAGAGCTAGGCAATTGGGGTTAAATTACTTATCCAGAGTCACATAGGTAGGAGGTCTCTTAAGGCTAGACCTAGCTCTCAATCCACTGAGTCACTCGGCTGACTGAGAAATGTATTTCCAGTTTTTAAAATCAAGCAAATAAGAAACTAATAATAGGGTGTAGATATTTATACTTTCTGCAACTTTTTTTTGAGTTATCATTTTTTATCTATAATATAAACGTAAATAATACATATTATTTGTTATAAACATATAATAAATTATATTAAATAGGCTCATCCAAAGAGAGACAAATTCTTACATTAATTACATTTAAAGATGTCTCAATTTTTTTCTCCTTCCCTCCTTTCCTTTCCCTCTTCCCCCAAAAGTCAGGTAATATGATTTAGGTTATAAATATATTATCATATAATACATATTTTCCTATCTCTCATTTTATAGGCAATTTCTTTTTTTAAGTTTTTATTTTGAACATTTTCCCATAGTTACATATTTCATATTCTTTCCCTCTCCCCCACGACTCCCTAATGCCCCATAGCCAACACACACTTCCACTGGGTTTTACATGTATCATTGATTAAGACCTAATTCCATATTATTGATGTTTGGACTAGAGTTATCGTTTAGTGTCTACCTCCCCAATAATATCCCCAACAGCCCATTTGTTCAAGTAGTTGCTTTTCTACTGTATTTCTTCTCCCACAGTTCTTCCTCTGAATGTGGCTAGTTTTCTTTCTCATAAGTCCCTCAGCCTTGCTCTGGATTCTTGCATTGCTACTAGTAGAGAAGTCTGTTATGTTCAATTGTACCACAGTGTATCAGTCTCTGTGTACAATGTTCTCCTGGATCAGTTCCTTTCACTCTGCATCAGTTCCTGGAGGTCATTCCAGTTCACATGGAATTCCTCCAGTTCTTTATTCCTTTGAGCACAATAGTATTCCATCACCAACAGATACCACGATTTGTTCAGCCATTCCTTAATTGAAGGACATTCTCTCATTTTCCAATTTTTTGCCAACACAAAGAGTACGGCTCTAAATATTTTTGTGATCTTTTTCCTTATTATCTCTTTGGGGTATAAACCAAGCAGTGCTATGGCTGGATCAAAAGGCAGATAGTCTTTTAAAGCCCTTTGAGCATAGTTCCAAATTGTATAGGCAATTTCTTGAAGGAAAATGGGTACCAATCTTATTTTTCTATGGATGGGATGGCTTTCAAAATAAAAATGTAAATTACAGTAAAGGAAGTGAGCCTTCAAGTGCCAAAAGACAGATTTTAAATCCTTGCCACTTTTAGGATGGCATGATCCAAGAATTAAACTTCTGCTACTTTATTTTCTGAGTCCTAAAATATAAGATATTGGTGATTTCTTGAAAAGTATATTTAATGAATTTTTAATTTCATTTCATTTCAATGGTAAATATTTTTAGTTTTAAGTGTGACAGATGTCATATAGGAAAGTGACTTTCCTTATGCACTATGATTATGTGCTTTGAGTTGTTTTTCTAGTAGCAGGTCCAGACCAGCTTTAAATTCTACATTTTTTCCAACTGACTGATTGGAGGTTAGGGATGTTGCTTTTATAGGAAGCAAACTGGCTTATGATAGGGATTAAATATCAACTCACACTCATCAGATTCATACTTTAACATCAGTTTAGAATATTGAATCAAAATCAGAAGACATTTTACAGGGATAAATATAAATTTCTTCATTTAGGTTCTGAAATTCCACTGTGTATAAGTTTTGGAAGGTGAAGCCTGGATCCATAGGTATTCTTGCAAAATATTCTTGGGACTTTAACTGAGCACAAGACTTAAGAGCTAAAAAAATTAACAGTTAAGGTTTCATTAGTAGAGCTATATGTATCCAGCACCTTGTAAAATGCCATGAACTTAGCAGGGGCTTGGTAAATTTATGTTAATAGCAATATTGTGAAGCCTTTTTGATCCTCACAATAACTTGGAGGGGGGCTTTGTTGTTATCCTCATTTTACAAAGAAGACCTAACTGAAGCAAATAAAGGTTTAGTGTTTTGTCCATGGTTACACAGTTTCTGAGTTAAGATTTGAATTCTAGTCTTCCTAACTTTTAAGTTCGACACTATCTGCTATACTGTCTAGCTGTTGAATGAATGACTTATAGGAAGTAATCCTCCTCCTAATGAAATCTTATCCTGAGCATTCTGTATAGTTTAGGGTACCATCTTTTTAGAAGTAGATTAATGATATATATGTAGAGAAGAAAGACCTGGATAGTAAATACTTCATATTTGAGAAACAGTTAAAGTACTTAAAATGAAAACTAAGGAAAAATAAGAACTCCCTCCATGTATTTGAACAGCTGCAGTATGAAAGAGGCAATGCCGAACTAAGAACAATGGGTAGAAGTTACAGGAAAAGCATATTTGTTGAATGAGTGAGGGAATGCATTTCAGCTGATATAAAAAAAGAACTTTTTTTGTAATTAAAGCTGGCTAGCTGTGGAAGTAGTGTGATCCTATGAAGTAGTCAATTCTCCATCATTGGGAAATTTCAGTGGAAGTTTGATGTTCATCTGTCAGGGATAGTGTAAAAAGAATGTTTTGACTGTATAGGAAGTTGAATTAGATGACCTTTAAGATAATCTTCCAAATTTGAGATCCTGTGACTCTATTATAACTAACTGGATTTCCCTGAAATATATTTTTTCTATTTGTTCTAGATCATTAATTGGCATTCAAAATTTCATCATCTTCCTTATAAGAAGCAAGAAAATACAGCTTGTCTACTAAAATGTCCCAATTCTTTTCTTTTGTATATCAGCTTCTTTCTCTCTGTAGTTCTCTATTGTCCAGTCCCCCATTGTGAGAAGTTGTTAATCTCTATTAATTTACGAAAGGATAACTGTAGAGAAAGATTGAAAGAAATACACACTACCTAGGTAAAAATTAAGTTCAGCACTTGTACTAAAATTCAGCTATTATTTGTCACCATTTAATATAACTCTGGTTTTTCAGATTCTGCCTTAAGGAGGAACCTCTAACTTTCTTACAGGTCTCCAAAAGTCTATGCATAAATTAGATCCTTGAGTCTGGCATCAGAAGTTTTCTTCACAGGACTATTTACTTCACCTTTAATCTGGTAGACCTGTGACAGATCACTTTACCACTTCCTTTGAGGAAAGACCCTTCTCTACCCTGCTGGGTACTATGCTTTCCATTCAAGAGAAGCTAGAAATTGCCCTGTGCAGCTTAAATACACTAGCTCACTATGGGTAAGAGGAGAAAACAGCACTTAACACAATGCCTGACACATAGTAGATGCTTAATAAATATTGACTGTTCAAAAATATTTTTGGTTGAAACAGTCCAGCTCCTTCTTGCTTTTGTATTTCAACTGTACTGTTTTTTCTATTGTGTTAATATTGTTTATACATGTTCACCAACTTTTCTTTACAATGTTCCTCAGGTGGTACTTTTCTTATATAGAGGAGATTATTTTTTTCTTTCCACAGAGTTCACATAAAATAGGATGTTGAAGCACCTCTGGAAGTATGATTTTTCATTGTGCATGTAAGGAAAAAGCTGAAAAACTGGGGGAAGGCAGAAGATAGAAAGGCGGGTTGGTGTTGGAGGTATGTTAAAGGAAGAGAGAATGGAGGGCTGGGAAGTCAGGAGGGAGGTTTGGAAAAGAATAAAGGTATGAATGATCCCTTAATACCTCTAGTGATGTTCTTAAAGTACCCAGCCTAATCCCTGCTCTCCAAGGTCCAGACAGGTTTACTTGCATGGTTGATTATACATCTCTTGAATGTAGCTTCCTTGCTTGGATCCTTACATTTTTATGAAATGGTTGAAGAGAACCTCACCTGTATTTCTTCCCATCTCCTTTCACTCCATTCGTCTTGTATTTACTTTGTTTACATGTGAGCTGTAAATCCATGGTTGTGTGAATCTCAGCAAACTTTGGCAATACCTTTGTTAAAGCCTCAAATTTAGGTTCCTGGAAAACAATATTTTCTTAGTACTCTGTCTGGCCAATATTATGACTACCTTAAACCTTCTCTGTTTATCTCTACTGTCCTGTGATCTTTGGAGGAGATTGTAACTATTGTCTTCTTAATCCTGTCCTTCTGTCAAAGACTAACAGTAAAGCATCACTAATCTTAAGGGGAACTGCTAACCATAATATCAATGGCAGGTTCTCTCTCCTAAATCATTCTTACCTCCAGAAAGGTCATCCTTTCTGCTTTTTCTCTTCACATAAGTCTGTGTTGTTACTATCCAAAGACACTTCTTTCTCTACTGATTATTTTTATGTCTGCTTATTTCAAGCATCCAATTTCCTGGATGTTAAGAAGACATATTAGTAATTATAAGAAGACATATTAATCACCAAGTCATGGTTTTATTGCAACATTAACTATATTTCCTAATAAGTACATTTAAATGGTCAATATTAATATTCTCATACTATTATGATTTTGCATTTTGTTTGGTTTGTTGCCCTTTTTTTATAACCCAGGGTGACAGGAATGGTGGAAGATGTTAGTCAAGTATAGAGCCATGCAAACTTTTTAAAAAAGGAATGGGAGAGGGTAACAATTAAAAAGATGGTAAAGGAGGTCATTAATCTGGTACTGGAAATGTTATTAGTGGAAATAGTCTGACCGAAAGGAAGGGAATAAAAGTCAAATTGAATTCCAGAAGTTAGAGGAAAAAGGACTAATTTAAGGAAAAAATATATACCTAAATCATAGGAACGTTTAAATAATCTCCCTCAAGAGCTGCATGTCAATCTCTCTAAGCCTCAGTTTCTTCATCTGGAAAATTGATATACTTTCCCCACCTTCCTCATAGGTCATTGTGGGAATCAAATGCAATCCTAGATGTGAAAACCCTTTATAAACTGTATAACCCTCAACGAGTGCCAGGTGTAGTTATTTAGTTTGTCATGTGAAAGAGGTTCAAAAAGAGAATTCTTCTGAAGTGGTTTCTATATTAGCTTTGAAAAATCAACTTATATATGCCCAGAGGGCCATAAAATTGAGCATACCCTTTGATCCTATAATGCCATTACTAGGTCTGTATCCCAAAGATTTAATAAAAAAAAACAGGAAAAGACCTGCATGTGCAAAAATATTTTAGCAGCTCTTATTTGTGGTGATTAAGAACTGGAAATTGAGGAGATGCCCATCAATTGAAGGATGACTGAACAAATTGTGGTACATGTTTTTTTTTAAATTGTGGTATAGGTTGGTGATGGAATGCTATTGTGCTTTAAGAAATTATAACCAGAATGATTTAAAAAAAAAGCTGAAAGATTTACATGAACTGATGCAGAATGAAATAAGCCAGAACTAGGAGAACATTGAACCCAGTAACAACAATATTGTATGATGATCAAGATTGCTTTCAGCAATGCAGTGACCTGGGACAGTTCTGAAGGACTTGATGACAAAGAATGCTGTCCACCTCTAGAGAAAGAACTGTTGGAGTTGGATGCAGATCAAAGCATTTTTCACATCAGTTTATTTATGGTTTTATTTTGGGTTTGGTTTTGTATGAGTGTACTCTTACAATAAGGACCAATGTGGAAGTGTATTTTGCATGATAATACCTGTATGGCCCAAATCAAATTGCTTTCTATCTCCAAGTGGGGAGAGGGAAGGGAAGGAGGGAGATGGTTTGGACCTTATAATTTTAGAAAATGTATGGTGAGAATTATTGTTATATGTAATTGAGAAAATAAAATATCTTTGAATTTAAAAAAATCAACTTGTGGTCAAGAAAGAAAATATAGGTTTAAAGTAGGAAATCATTGTGAGAAGTAGTCGAGGAATGAAGTTAAAGAACAAGATTAATTAGTAAGGAGAAATGTAGAATACATTTAAAAAAAGGTCCTTTTTTAAGATTCCTAATGCAAGCAAAGAAGCTTTACCTTCAGGCTTGGGGCCAGGAGCTGTTGTTATAGCCAAGTTTCATAATAAATAGAATTCTGGTCTGACGGAGAAGAAACTTTGCAGGGTTGATTTGATCACAACTTTTGTGCTGAAGCAGTATGGCTGTAGCAATTAACCCAAGAAATCAGTATCTTCAGGTTTTTTAGTCTATCAATTAGCTCTTTGACCTTGTGAAATTTGTCCCTATTTATATATTAGTATTCTCATCTGTAAAATAGGAGATGGTGGACTAGGATGATTGCTAAGGCTCCTTCTAGCTTTAACATTCTATCATTTTACTTTATCATTGTTCTTTCTTCTTTTTATATGGTTACATGTTAATCACATTTAGTTTTTCCCTCTGGTTAAAACGCAACTCAGCCAGTGGTATTTTTAAGGGCTTCTCAGCATGATTCCACAAGCCTTAATTCACACTTGGCAGCAGTTTACAGATTTAAAAAAGTTTCCCCTTCTGTTTTCTGAGAGAATTTGGGATTGTTTAAGGTCAGAAACCAGGGAAGTGACCGAGTCAGTTCTTCATGCTGTGTACCAGGGGACCTGTATTTCAACACCAAAAAGGAATTCGTTGTTCTCTTAGTTGTAAGTCCAGATGTGTAAGTTCTGAAATAGAATGCTTCAGTTAGTAATAAATAAATAGTATACATAATGCACCTTATTTTCATAAAAAACATTTGTATTACATCATGATGTAGCCTTTTCTTGAAGCATAATTAGTATGGAATTTAATCTGTTGTATTTAATATTATAACTGTAGTTATACCTAGTTAGCAAAAATGGGAATATACCATATTTTTATACCTTTTTGTGTTGTCTTTAGCTAAAGTGTCAAAGAGTGAATTATGTCTTCACTAATCCCACATTTATTTGAAAGTTTTGCATGTGAAATATTATCTATTTTTCTACACATCCCAGGAGAGTAGAATGCAAGCAGAAAAATGGCACATAGAAAAAAATAGGAGTTTAAGGAATGGAAGAGATCAGAGTAGTTGATCTAAATCAATATGATTGAGCACACATTTATTAAACTGTCACTTTGGATAAAGTACTATGCTTACACGTGGGAAAGAGGGACTGGAACTACATAGTAAAAAAGGAAATAGTCACTGCCTTCAAGGAGCTTATATTCTACTGATGAGAAACATAATATACACAAATACAAATAAACACAAACTATACACTAAATTTGTTGTGGTTCAGTTGTCTTCAATCATGTCCAACTCTTCATGGGCTCATTTTGGGTTTTCTTGGCAAAGATCTTGGAGTAGTTTGCCATTTCCTTCTCCAGCTCGTTTTATAAATGAGAGAAAGGAGGCAAACAAGGTTAAATAACTTACCCAGGGTCACACAGTTTGGAAGTGTCTGAGGCTAAATTTGATCTACAGACGACAAGTCCTCCTGACTCCAGTACTATCCAATAGGCCACCTAGAGGCCCATATACTAAATAGAGTCTGCATGGCTTGGGAGATACCACCCTTAAAGGCAGAAAGACTCAGCAGAAGAACCTGCCTGGGACACGTACCATCTGTGTGACCACAGTCAGGTTAAACAATATGTCAGTGCCCCAAGCAGTTCTCTAAGTAGTCTTTGGTTCATAGGTCAGTTTTAGAAGATGTGTGAATTTTGATGGGAAATATATATAAGTATATATATATATATCATTAATCTCTTACTAAAATTTAGTATTTCTTTCATTATTGAATGTAGGTAACCACAGTAATATATCAGCAGTAGCTATGACTTTGTCACTAAGAGAAATCACAGATATTCCATGTCACATTACAGTTGTTACAGGTATCACAAAAATATCATTTACACTCATTACTTTTAAATTACTATAGGTAGATACAATCAGATCACATGTGATCCAAGTCTGCTTATCTTCAGACTGTATTTCAATATAATTGGTTTCCTTTGTAAATACTATGTATTTCATTTTAAATATTTAAAAATATTATTTTAAGAAAGTGTCCAGAGGATTCACCAGATTGCCAAAAGGACACATAACAAAAAAGTGAACAGCCCTCACTCTAAGTCTATAAATTACAGAAAAGATACTAAAATGCATGTAGGATTAGAACTTTGCCTTGCTCTTGCCAATTCTCCTGGGCACTGAAATCCAGCTCCAGATCCCAGTTTCTACAGCTGGCTTCTTGCTTCCAGACTACTCTTATGCTTTGTGTATAGACCATGATACCCAACCCAATTTCCCACTTCTAGATCTCTGAATTAATTAGGTTCATGGAAAATAATTTGGAGTAAGAGGTTGTTAACAATTTTTCTTGTCATTTGTTTTTACATTTAGCATAAAACTATTTTGACTTTTTTTAGGATGGGGGCCCTTGACTTTAATAAGGAAAAATTTAATTAATATCAGTGCATCTTAAGAGCAACTAATTTTCTAAAATTTTGACACATAAGCAAATGAACTTTTAAAACACAGATTATTTTATTAGACTTTTTTCAGTGTTTGAGATAAAAGTGTGTCAGTGTAATCAGAAGCAGAATGATCAAAATGATTTTCCTTCTAGTCACACTGCTATTTTGTAGCACTACCAAGGAACATAATTTAAACAATAATGTACTTTTAAAATGTAATTGTGATATACCAACTAGATAACCAGTTATTTGGTGAAAATAAGAATCATAATTATTTTTATGGAGCTTTATATTATTTTAACTTGAACCAGTTGTAGTGGTGGTGGGATCTGTGTATTTGTTTGTGAATGTGTCTTTCTGTCTGTTTACATCTGTGTGTCTAAGTATTAAAAGCATTTCCAAAAGCGCTAAAATTTTGTTCTCCATTTCATGTTAAAGGAGGTTTAAAACATGGCATCAGAATAGTGCACATAAATCTTGCCTATGTCCCCATTCAGAGTTAAACCAATTTTGTGCTGCTTATGTATGCCATTCAGAGAGTGATTTTTTGGTAAAATTGTCCTTGACCTTACTAGGAAAGGATAAAAAGAGCTCATACACAAAACTTAAGTATCCAAATGAGATTTATTAAAGGATGTTTTCTAAATCAAAACCAGGCCTCCCTTAGGAGTTCTCTGGAGACAGAGGATGTTGCAGATATTCCAACCCTTGAGGGTGGGCATCCATTAGTGACCCCCAAAGGGCATCCAGCATTGTTGGGAGTTAGCAGCGCAGCTACTGCCATGGCTTCTTCCCCTTTTTATACAGGAAGGGACCCACTGCCTTTGAGATTTTTCATCAGCTTGTGTACTCCCAAGAGGTCTAGGTTAGTGATTGATGGGAAAGCAAAGAGTTTCGTATCTTTTAGCATTGTGATGGATTGAAGGGGTAAAGGAGGGAGAAAAGATAAGGGGAGAGGGGCTGGCTCACTTCATAGCTTACTTTGCAAATGTTCTAAGGGGGAAAAGGGCCAGCATTCATGGCCATAGGGGAAAAAGTATCTGCAATTTCCTAGCACTTAGGGTCTTATTCTTCCATAGAAATAGCCATTTGCTCATATCAGAACAAAGAAGCTATTATTTGTTTATGGTCTAAATATCTGACAACTCTTCTCAACCAGTCTCCAGACTTATAAAATGTGTTATGAGTGAACTTGTTTAGTACTTCATAGATGAAATTATCTTGTGTCCTTAAGAGATTAAGGGGAGCTCAATTAGACCTTATTTCAGTCTCCTTGACATCTACTTGTATGAATCTATGCCTGGTGGCTGCTGCCACGTTCCTCTGATGGGTTCTCTTTTTTTTGGCCCATGGTCCAGGCTCATTTTTCAAAAGCACTTTCTACTGGAATATTCCTGGATTAACCAAGTTGCCCCAGTAGATCTATCTAGGTTTCACATACCAACCATCTTGCATTCTCACTGAGCCCCTATGAAAACCTGTACTTTCCAGTTTGCTATGACAGATCTTTGTGTATCCTTCCAGTTTGGCATCACTAATAACTACAATGCTTCCCTTCCTGATGGGAGTGAAAACAGAATGTCTTTTATTTGCTAGTATCTGCGCATCAACCTTCTTATTCTTATTTTTTTTTTAAATTTAAACTCTTGCCATCTGCTTTAGAATCAACACTAAGAATCACTTCCAAGACAGTAAGGGTTAGGCAATTGGGGTTAAGGGACTTGCCCAGGGTTACACAGCTAGGTGGTATTGGAGATCAGATTTGGACCTTGTTTTTAATATGTGGTTTGTTGGTGCATCTTCAGAATAGCCTGATTCACCCTCTGTGGGTAGAGCTTTATAAGTGCTCTATAGTTGGTGTTGCACTTTTTATCCCCCATCACCTCTCATAGCTTTCAGTTCACCCGTCTCTTGAAACTGATTTCTTCCTCTCCTTTCCCCCTGCTCCCTCCTCAATATCATTTGTTTTTTTCTCCTATCCCATTTAGGAAATCTTTACATTATTTAATCATGTCAGAGTAGATAGATATTGTCTCAAGCACTTTTAACCTTCTCTTATAGTTGAGAGAGGCCAAATACATCATTGGCAAACCCCTTAGACAAAGACATATAGATAAGTCCATGTGTGTCTCTATTGCTTAGCAAAGTGCCCGACACATAGTAGGTGTCTAATAAATTTTTAATGATGGATTGGAGCAGATCTTCCTGAGTATTAACTACAACTCTATGGTTTTCCTCTGGAAGCAATCCCTGGCAAAATGTTTTTCTCTACTTAAATTGCCAGGAAGCAACTTCTAGAAATGCTACTTTTATGAGTACTTAACCCTCCCTTTTCTCACCAGCTGACTTACTAGTTTACTGTAAAGTATTTGTAATAAGGTGTTAACCACTTTCAGTAAACATTTTATATGTACTTAGTCACACCAACAGAATCTCTCTGTAGAATGTTTTACTTTTCACAAGCTGTCAGTCCACATGATAATTAATCCCTTATTTAGCTGCCTTATATGCCTCTTCTTAGCAGGGATACCAACATGTTCTCTATTTTCATATAATGATAACTGTCGATGCATTCAATTAATAGAACTCTACTTAAACTAATACATGACTTCATCATCAGACTACAAGGGAATAAAATAAAAAGCAAAAGATTAAAATAAAACCAAAAAAATCAATAAATAAGTATTGAACATCTAGTAGGAATAAGGCATTAGGCTAATTATTGAATGAACAATAATGATAATACTGTGTTTATATATCAGTCAACAAGTATTTTTTAAGTATAAACTATATTCCAGATTCAGGAGATCTAAATTTAAAAAGTCGGCATTGGCCAAACCCTCAGGGATCTTCTATTCCACCAGAGGGACACAGAGTGTTGTTCATGGATAAGTAAATATAAATAAATATAGGAAATGTACAAAATAAATACACAGTGATTTGAAGAAGACTCAAGAGGGGGATCCGCTAAGGAATCATAAAACAGGTAACCCTTGAGCTGCTGAGCTTTAAAGAGAGATAGGTTTCCTAAGATGTGAGGAGGAAGAGCATTTGATCCTAGAGGAGAACCTGTACAAAGGTAGGAGATAATGATGAAATGCCTTCTGTGAAAACCAGTAAGAATTGCAGTTTAACCTAAGCATTGAATTAGTGGAGAGTCACATGTAATAAATCTTGGACAGTGAATCGGAGAAAGGTAGATTGTGGATAGTTTATTACAGTTTTCAGAGTTCTTTTCATGACCTCACTGGATCTCTATAACTTTTCAGTGAAATGGATGGGGCAGGGAATGTTGTCCCCATTTTACATAGGAGAACCAGAAGCTCCATTAGGTTAAATAATTTAGGATCATTGGATTTAGAGCAGGAAGGGGCCAACAATTTGGAGGCAGGGAATTTGGGTTTGAATCCTGGCTCTGCTGCTTAACTCCCTGTGGAATGCTGGGGAAGTCACTTAATCTTCCTAAGCTTCGGTTTCCTCATCAATCAAACGAGGGAGTTGGACCAGGTGATCTCTGAAGTCCCTTCTTACTTTCCATCTTTGATCCCAGGATTAAGAGAGTCTTTGCCCAAGGTCACAGAGGTAGTAGAGTTGGAATCTGTAGCCAAGTGTTCTGAATCAAAATCCAATGCACTTTCCACTGTTTTTCCAAAAATCACATAATTACTAAATATAACATACTAAGATATTTCGATTTGTCATCTAGAGCTTTTTTTTCCATATATGATTGCTTCAAATGAATAACTTTGCTAAAAGCATGTTTTCCAAGCCAGCTGAAATAGGCACACACTTTTTAAAGTACATTTGTATATTTATAAAGTTCTTTTTTGTCAATTGGAAAATTTATCTTGTTCTTGTGGTGTCCTAATCAGCATATAATATACTTCAGCAGAAGCATTGCAAAGTGTGATGAGAACAGGAAGAAGCTTAGAAAGATCAGGAAACACATCAACATAACTGGTAGATAGTTTTCATTTTCACTGTCAGGAAACACAGGGAGAGACATCTGGGGAAGTCAAACAGAACTCATTACATGGCCATGAATCCTGAAAGAAAAAGACCCGGGGTGATGGTGAGGAAGACCATGCTGATGGGGTCATAGCGCACAGCTGCAGCAGGTCAGCAGCAGGGGGTGAAGTTGCATAGAAATTTGGAATGGAAAATAAAAATGAAGACACCCTAAATGTTTGGTAAGACCACCTTTGAGAAGTTTGTTTCTAAACGAGGTGACACAAAACATTTATGTTTTATTCGTTAAGAAGTCTTTTTCCACTCACTGCCCAACCTTTTCCACTTTCCTCTTCATCCAGTTTTGCCTCAGGATACTGAACTGGCCTGTTTTCTCCACTTTTTTCTCTCTGCCCCCTCAACAAGGAAGATGAGTCTCAAATGCCTAAAGATAAGATTTGTTTGCTTTTCAAGTTTTCTTTGATTTTTTTTTCCTCACCAGTTTGGTACCATTAATTTGTTCTCTCAATAAACTCTTTTAATTATTCTGCTTCTAAAAGTTTAAAGTCTTCTTGGAAGTTCCTTTATCAATATTTTCCTTAATCTAGCCTGCAGAATGCTGATGAGAAAGCATATTGCCAAAAATACCAAGAAATAGAAGTATATGTGGCTCTAGAAGAGATTTAAAAAACCTCAGATAAATAATACTTAGCAAAGTTAGAGACAAAAGGAAGACGAATTTTGACTTCCTAATATAACAGATGGCGATAAAAACCTAGTAATACTATATGACCACAAAAAGATATAGGCTTTGAATGTATTTTCATCAGTTGCTTGCCAAAAGAATGAATGTTGCTACAAAAAAAAAACTACAGTAGGAATAAGAAGGTGGAATACTATAAAGACTCTTTGGAAAACCGTGACATAAAATAAGAGTTCTGTACTTGCAATCAAAAGCACTTGTTTTAAATCTGACCTCTCTCACAGTGTTTGTATGACCATGTATGTCTTCTAACATCTCTTAGCCTTCTCCATTTGCAATATGGGGTTAAGTAATAACTGCAGTACTGACAGGGTTACTGTGAGAATTTAATAATGTAATATTTATAAAATGTTATATAAATTTAAGTAATTAGTATTATAAATAAATTAAATAAAACTAAATAAATTGGTATTATTAAATAAATTAAATAAAATTTTTAAATAAAAATTTTAAAATAAAATTAGTATTATTAAATAAAAAATAAAGACTAGTTACTTTCTCACGTTGTTGAGTCGTATTATCATCTCCACAACGAACTGACTGAAGTCACTGAGGACCACTTCCTATCATTTTTAAGACTTTTTACAGGAGTAGAGAAGGATCTCTAAGTTGGGAAGAGGATAATATAGTGCCTGATTATGGAAGAAAAGAAAAAAAAGGGATGACCTTGGGACTATAAAAATAAAAGCATCACAAAATCAATTTGCAAATAGTTAAGAGAGCAGGGAATAAGATAGACTTCATAAAGGACATGCCTGATCAGACTAATATATCCATTTATTCTCAAGTAAGAATAACACCTGGCAACATGTATAATCTTTTGTTTTTCAGGGTGACTTTTGTTCCACAAGATATGCACATTAACTGCATCTAAAAATGGCTCTTTGTCCTAAGGGGATAGGCCTAGTGACAGAGAGGACACTCTTTAAGATGCAGTCATGGAAATCCACACCACCAGGGTAAAGTTGCATCTGAATTAGCTTCTAAAGGGAAAGAGAACACAAGGTGTTATTCAATGTTCAGCATACTGTGGAACTCCAACACTGAGGGTGTGTATTACTCTTCCCTATTTTTCCCCTTTCTTTCAAAGCAGCTACCTCGCTTTTCTCCTTTTAATACATCTTTTGCTCATACTTAATTCTTTGGGCTTGTGATGTGGTTTTTGTTGTTGTTTTTTTTTTTTTTTTTGTCATGGGTGTTTCCAGAACCATCATGACTCATGCATTCTCAGGAATTCAGCTGATTTTTCCTCCTCCAATGAAAATACAAAAGCTGAAATCACAGAGCCAGAGCTGGTAAAAACCTTAGCAAACATAGTGATTGGAATACTATGATTTCTAGTAATGGGCAATGGACATATATATAGATATATAGATATATAGATGTATAGATGTATAGATATATATATAGAGAGAGAGGCAAAAATTAGGAATGGAATTAAGGCAAATAGTTTGTGGGTTCACACACTAAAGACTAAAGATTCTTTTTTGGCAATCAAGCTTTTAATGGGAATTTAGAATTATTAATGATCCCACTTGGTCAGGTTATCAATTTCACCTACTCCCTTGAAAAGAACACTACCAGCAATGCTTTGCCTCAGCCAATGCCAGCTGACATCATTGGGTAGAAACTGATTCCATGCAAAAAAAAGAAATAAATAAACCCCAGGCAGTTCTATCCTTTCTTAACATTTCTAATAGTCAGAGGCATGTAAGCATTTCTAATGCCAACACAATAACAAATGTCTCCCTATATTCTCATATCACCTGGCTTATGATTAGTTTTATCTTCCCCAGGTTCTATCCCCAAGCCACCAAATAATGGAACAGAATATGGAAAAGATGTTGACACTTTTGGCAGCTTGTCAAGAGCACACAGAAGAGATACTTTGAATTTTAGGTTTGTGAATGTTGAAGGATTATTTGGGGGGCCTGGAGTAAAAGAAGTCATACTGATAGAAACCATTATTAAACTTCCCTTTAGAAGAATTACTTATTGTTGGTGGTTCAGAATAGAATAAAGCAAACCTCATTAAACTCCTACTATATGCAAAGTCTGTAGAAGCCATTAAATTATGAGATTGTGCCTACTAGCTCATTTGACACCAGGAGAATGTTCAAGGAAACCATAGCAGGGTAGAATTTTTACATTTATTTAGAGAACTATAGGTAACATTCTTAGAAGAACCACCCATTTATTTCATAAATATTATTTATGTAATAGTTGTGTCAGATTAGCAGGTCTGAAGCTCATTCTTCTGTATTCAAGTAGTTCTGATAAAATATTTTGTTAAAGAAAATAATTATTTTTGAGTAAGATCAGCAATTCAATGCATATTTTCAGGACATCTTTTGAGTTTTTGTTTTTGTATGCATAAAGTTATAGGGAAGTAATTAATATTTTATGTTTGTGGTTAACAGTTTTATCCTTCCTCTATATACAATGAGCACAATGATGAAAATTCTAGCAAAACCATTTTATATCCAAGATACCATGAGGTTATTTTCCAGCTTAAATAGTTTTGCAGATATTTGCCTAGCTTAGTGTTTTGAAGTACTTGTCCAGCTTTTTTCTTTTTCCATTAGCCATAATGGCTTGACACTGACCTCTAACAAAGTAGGATTCGTTGTTAGGCATTCTAGTGGAATGGAGAACATCACCAGAGCAAGTACTTAATACAAGGTCACTAGAGACTCAATTTAGTCTCTCTCTTAAAACTCAGGAAAAGGATACGACCACATGGGAAAAAGAGTATGAATCATTTTTTTTCCTGCTTTTAGGTACATTCTTTTTAGAAGGGAGGTACCTTCAGCCAAAATCAGTGTTTTGGATTTGTTCCAAGCTATATAGGATGTGTCTTATCTCCTTGCTTGGTGATAGGAAGCTTTTCTGTAATGTAACTGAAATTATATTAGTAGTTTACTTCTGCCTGTTCATTTCAAATTCTTAGCCCTTGTCATCTCTAGGCATATCTTGACAGTTAGCTGCTTCTGTGTATGTTAAGTGTCAGCATTTGCTTATTTTTCTTTAACTGTATTAGTTGGATTTGTTCTTGTTGAAATTCAAGTTTTATTTCTTCCCTTATTCTAGTTTTTTTGGTATAACAATTTTTAAGAATTATTTTAAAAAGTAAAACTATTAAAACATATAAACAGGAATGAAGATATGAAAAATTAAAAGCAACAAAACAGAAAATAATATATTTTAGTTGGAAAGAACTTCAGTGGCCAACTAGTTCCACCTATACTCAAAATGGAATTCCTACTATAACATACCTGTTGATTATCTAGCCTCTGCTTGAAAACCTTTAATAAGAGAAACCTACACAAGGCAATTTATACCACTTTTTTGTTAGCTATAATTGCTAAGAGTTTGTCTTGACATCTAGTATAAATTTTATCTCTTTGTGACTTCCACTCTCTTTTCTAGTTCTGGTCTCTTGGGCCAAACACAAGTCTGGTGGTGCCTCCATTGGACAGCTCTCCAAATATTTGAATCCAGTTACTATATTCCTATAAGTCTTCTCTTCCCTCGGCTAAATAACAGATCCTTTTATGACAATAGACTCAAGGGCCTTTGCAAATTTAGTTGCTTTCTTCTGGATACTAATCAACATGCTGCTTAAACTAAGACTCACAAAACTGAACACAGTGTTCTAGATCTTGCCTGGCCAACACAGACAAAAGAGAAACTACCAACTCCTAATTTCTTGAGATGATTAGATCTTTCTTAAAGCAACCCAACTTCGAATTAGCTTTTGGGGGCTGGCATGTCATTTTTTAGACATCATGAACTTGAAACTCATTAAAACCCTCTGTTATTTTTTCCAAAAAAATGTCTAATTTAGTCATACCTCTTTCATTTTGTACTTGTGAAGTTGATTGAAAGCATGTAAAATTTTATATCCAACCACATGTCATATGTCCAAATTATTTTGGATCCTAATTCTGCCACATACTGTTACCTGGTCCTTCTAGATTTCTATCAACTTGATAAGCATGCTATTTTTGTTTTTATCCCAAGTCATTGATGAAGATATTAAAAAGCACAGGGCCAGGCACAAATCCCTGGGGTACACCACCACCAGAGATGTTCCAAGCTGAGATTGAACTATTTGACAACTCTTCCTTGAATCTGGCCATTCAACCAGTTTCAAATCAGTTTAATTGTTTTATTTTTTCTAGTCCATATCTCTCCATCTTTTCCATAAGAATAGTATAAAATTCTTTATCAAATGCCTTGTTCAAACTTAGGCAAACTATAGCATTACTCTGACCTGCCAATTCAGTAATCCAGGAAAAAAGAAAAGGAAATGAAGTTAGCTAGTTGTAACTTGTTCTTGAAAAAATGCTGGTTCTTTATAATCATCACTTCATTAAAATACCTTTAATAATCTATTCTAGAATTTCATCAGAAATCAAATTCAAATCCACTTACTGATGGTTTGGAAATTCCATCCTTTTTATTTTCAAAATCTGTACAGAATTTTCCTTTCATCCATTCTGTGGTGCCACCACTGTCTTCCCTCTTCTTTTTAATACCACCTTCAGTGACTCAGTTGTCAATATCTGCCAATGCTATGAGCATCTGGGGATGTGATTCAACCGGACCAGGCAATTTGCCTCACCCAGAAACATCTAGGTGTTCTTCCTCCTGTCTCCTTCCTTATTTGGGGGACCAATTTTATGTTAGCCAGACTTGGTCTGTTGTTTCCCATACATAGGTTAGTCATCTTGTGACTAGAAGCAGAATAAGAATAGAGAACTCATCTCTTCTCTATCATCTATCATCTTCCCAATCATTCCAAGCAGCAATGCCATCCTTTTAGATTTCCTTCCAAAAAGCCCCAAGACCTTCCCCTTGTCCTTTTGCTTTCTAAGATGGAGCACTTCAACACTTGTTGGGTTGGACTTTTCTTGCCATTGCTTTTATCTTCCATGCATCTCTTTTTAAAAAGCTAAATTGGTGGTGAGTTCCCTGTGCATCCACATTGGTTTCCTTAGACAACTCCTGCTTAAACTTCCTCATTGGAATGGCTTCCTTTTAATGCCTCCTGAATTTCATTCTTGAGTGTTTCTTATCTCTTCTGGAGCGAATCTCCTTTGGAATTTTCATTTACAATATCCTACTTATCCTTCCACTGAATATTTTAAAATCTATTCTCTCTAAATTTAGTGTGCTTAGCTTTCATCTCTTTCTCTATCACAAATTTTGGGAGAGAGTGTTCATTTTCTCTCAAGGTTCTCATCAGTTCTACACTAGCAATCAGCTGTTGAGAGTAAAAATGATCCACAGTAGAATGGACCTTTATTGTTTCCTTCCCTTTTTGAAGAATAAAATGATCTTTAAAGCAAGTCAAGAAGTCTTAGCTGCTCTGCTTTTGGCAGAGAGAAAATTCCAGTATGACATTAGACTGCTTTGGTAAAGTGAGTCCCATATCAGCAGCTTACTAAATTGATAAAATCACAATTAGTGTTTTTACTAATTGGCATAATCATTTTGTTTTTATTATTGTAATAGCTAGCATTTACATAACACTTACCAAATAAGATAATATATGTAAAGTGCTTTGCAGTGATTTTGATGTAAGATAAGTGCTGTTATTATTTGTATTTTATAGATGTAGAAACTGAGGCTGAATAAAGGGATTTGCTCAGAATCATGTACCTAGGCTTTAAGACAAGAGTTAAACTCGGTTTTTCCTAACTGTACTCTATCATCTAGCTATGTCACAACAATAAAATTTTAATGAATTGTTCTGTTCTCTTTACCAGCACTTTATGTAATATTTTTGCATCAATGTCCTTTAATGATGTTGGTCTCAGATGTTTTTTCTACTCCCTGGTTTGGGGACCAGTGTAGCATTTGCTTTAAAAAAAAGAATCAGAAAGATGTCTATTTCTGAATACAATTTCTATGCATTGATTATTGATTCCTTAAATGTTTGATTAAATTTGCTTTCAAAATCCATCTGACTCTGGGTTTTGTTGTTCTTCTTTTCATGTAGCTGTTTATATGTGACTTATTTAAAATTTCCTTTGGTAATGTTTCCTGTTTTGTCAATTTAGATTTTTAAGAAATATTTATGCAAATATTTAAACCTTTCTTTTATATTTTCTATTTGGCAGGCAGAATTTAACAGTTTCTGAGAACTTTTTTTTCTTTCCCACTTATGATTTTCCTCCTCTTCATTTTTATTATGGTAATTTGCTTTTCTCTTCTCTTTTGTGATTAAGTTATAAATTAATTTACCATTTATATTGCTCCTAAAAATATTCATTAATTCAGGGGAAGCTAGGTGACTCAATAGATAGAAAGTCAGACCTACAGACAGAAGGTCCTGGATTCAGATTTGGCTTAAGGGTACGTCTTAGCTGTGTGACCCTGGGCAAGTCACTTAATCCCAATTGCCTCTCCCTTAGTATTCTTCTACCTTGAAACCAATACTTGGTATCAATTGCAAGATAGAAAGTAAGGATTTTTAAAAATTCATTAATTTCTCAGTTATATTAATTTTGCTTTTAATTTTGACGATTTCTTCATTTGTGGTTGGTTGAAGTTGCTGATTTCTTTATTTTCTTATTTTTTAATTTTTATTTTCTTATTTTTTCTAAGCCCTTAACTTCTGTTATTGGCTCATAGGTGGAAGAGTGGTAAAGGTGGGCAATGGGGGTCAAGTGACTTGCCCAGGGTCACACAGCTGGGAAGTGTCTGAGGCTGGTTTTGAACCCAGGACCTCCTGTCTCTAGGCCTGACTCTCAATCCACTGAGCTACCCAGCTGCCCCCCTTTATTTTCTTATTTTAAATACATACACAGTGATTTTTCCCCATTTATCTGGTATTGCTATAAATATTTAGATATACAGATTTATTCTTGAAAATTACTTAAGCTATATCATATAAAAGATAATCTATTTTATAATTATTGTTATTATTTTAACAAAGTTTACTATTGTTTCTATAATTTAGATTTTTTAGTTAAGCATTATATAGAAAATAATTATAGTCTCAGTTTAAGTTTTTACCTTTTGATCACTTTTGCTTGTTCACTGCTTATTATATTATGCTCTATAGAGTCCTTAAATTTTTGGCCCTTCTGTATTTATTTATAAATTCTTCATGCTTTATTCTTTGACCAGTTTCAGTAAAATAATCATGTGGTTAGTATGAAAAGTAGGTTCCATAATGTTTCTATTTAGTGCTCTCCAAATACCTATCAGATTCAGTATTTTTTCATTCTTTTCAAATCTGTCATTTATTTCTTATCTTTCAATTTATTTATAATTTTCTGTTAATAAGAATATTACGGCTTCATATTTTTCCTTCCTTCCTTCTTTCCTTTCTTCCTTCCTTCCTTCCTTCCTTCCTTCCTTCCTTCCTTCCTTCCTTTCTCTTTCTTTTCTTTCTTCCTTCTTTCTTCCTTCTTTCTTCCTTCTTTCCGAGAGAGAGAGAGAGAGAGAGAGAGAGAGAGAGAGAGAGAGAGAGAGAGAGAGAGATTGTGGACCTCTCCATTATGCCTCCGGGAGCCTTGTCATTCCTCACAATTTCATAAACTTAGGGACAGCTGGGCCTAAAGATAGGAGGTTCTAGGTTCAAAACTGGCTTTAGCAGCCACTTCCTAGCTATGTGACCATGGGGAAATTACTTGACCCCCATCACCTCACCTTTACCTTTCTTCTGCCTTGGAACAACTACCTGGTATTGATCCTAAGGTGAAAGGTAAGAGTTTTAAAAAATATATTTCATCAATCTTGGGTACTCGCACCTTATCCTTCCATTCCTCTGACTAGAGGGTAGCAAAAAATACTTCCCAAACTTCTAATGTTTTTGTGTATATGTAGCCCCATCCTTATACAGAATACTAAAAACTGTTGCTAAGTTTCTATTATAAGTACAGAAAACTTTAAAAATTGCCTAGAGGAGCGTTATTCTGGATTTATCTGATTTTCCTTTTCATATGCAAAGGCCACAAAAGTGTTCCCTGTATCTCATCTCTATATACAGTGGTTCATTTCTGTTGGTGTATCATGGATATAATCTTCAGTCTATTTGTCCATTAATTTAAATAATTCATAGAAATTATTATATGATTTCCTAATATCTGTTGCTCAGAGTACTTCTTCACATTTGGAGGAAGAGGGAGACTAGTAAACAATTTGCTCTATATTCTAAATCTGTTTGTTTTTCATTGTAGAGTTAATATATTTTTCTACTTTTATTGATGCTTAATCTTATTTTGCTACCTGGTCTTCCACTTCAACTATTTTGTTTTTCACCAAAATGATTGTATTTTTTCAAAGAATCCATGACTTTATTAATATTCTTCATTGATAATTTAAAGTTTTTGAGTTTTATTGTAACCATGTCTTAAATTCTTTTTTTTTGTATTTTCAAGGATATATTTTTGATAGATCTTTAATTTTTCTTAGGGTAATATTGTGTACATTGAAGTGTCTTATGCTGGTGATAATTTTGATTTTAGAGCCATTGCAGGTTTTGTGGGTATGTTCTTTTTAGTTTCTTTAAACCTATAATCTTTATTCACCATCTTGGAGCTTTTTGTGTACTTATTTATTTAATCATTATTTTTCCATTTTTCTAAAGTTGATTTTCTTCTGAGGACTGATTGTTTTGCTATTTTTGAGAGGATGTTTTGGAATTAGACTTATTTTCACCTATTTGCTAGAACTTCCTTGTTTTAACTTTTCAAAAGTAGACAACTTTGTATTATATTTCAGTGGATTGAAGGAGAGAGAATGTAGATCTGAAAGTCACGTCCTCATACTGAGAGTTAGAGCCATGAAAGGATAAACTTACTAAGGAAACTAATGTGGAAAGAAGAACAAGGAGTTGAGAACAGGTCCTTGGGAGGTATGCATACTTGAGGGGCTAGTAGAAAGAGAATAATGAATCTTTAAGGGAGATAGAGGAAGGAACAGTTAGAACAATAAGAAGAATCAGGGAAATGCAGTGTCAGAGAAGCCAAGGGTTATTTGGGAATTTGTGAAAATATAGTGGTTTTACTTAATAAGATCTGAATATGTATCAAAGGACACTTGAAGGCAATACTCTAATGATTTAACAAGTTGCAAAGATTCTGTAGTACTGGCACAGTATTTGAGAGTTGGAGGGAACCTCTAGTTTACCAAAGATGGAAAGGAATTTTCATTATAACATAGCTAACAGATGGTCATTCAGCCTCTTCTGGAAGATCACCACATACAAAGGAAGCACTACCTCTCAAGGCTGTCTCTTTTGGACAGCTCTAAAATCACTGGACACATTGAATCTCACTACTCTAACTCATTGGTGAAACCTTTTCTGTTCTGCTCTCTAGAGCCAAATGGAACAAGTCTTCTCTTTCCTCCATAGGTTATTATCTTCTGGACACTTCCCAGCTTATCAGCATCCTTCTTAAACTGTGTTGGCTATTTGCAATCACCCCTTCCCTTTTCTAGGTTTTCATTAGTCATTTCTTTAGTGATTGATTCATTCTACAATTTTCTCAGGAATTGAAACCAACTCCAGTCGCCTATAGCTTGCAGACTCTGTTCTCTTGGCTTTTATGAGAATCTGGGCAACATTTACTCTCTCTCCTCCATTCTCTTGTAACTTGGGGTAGTGGGTACCATACTTGTGCACTACACTTGGTATCCCCTTTCACTCTGACAATAGCCATTCAGTTTGGAAATTTATAAATGGATCTTAACCTTCTCATCATAACACCCAAACATGGCCTCTGTATATATATATCCTAGGAGAAATTGACATTGAGAACAGAAAAAGTCAGTGGAACTTTTTAATTTAAAGCCTTCATTTTAAGTATTTAGAACTTTCTAGTGACCCATCAAAAAAGGTATACTTACTGCTGTTTTCCAACCCAAAGGTAAAATTTGAAGTGAGTGGATGCTTGAGAAAATAACCAGTTTTACCACCTTTTCAGCTCTCCCAGATTTGTATGTGGGAAGTGAGTTTTCTTTTTAAGGCTATTTTCAGATTTCTTTCTTTTTTGTACTTATTTTTAACATTTGAAAACTGTGGATATACATAGCCAGTTATGCACTTGACTTTGCCAAACTCTGAAAATAGCAGATTGAGAAATAGAGAAATTCTAAATAAGCAGAAATAGCTTTCTGAGGTAAATTATAGTGTCTCATTTTCTTTATTGACTCAAATGCCCTCTGAAATATTGTTTTCCTTACAGAAGTGATGTCCACACTTTTGTTTATTTTAATGATTCAGATAACCTGTGGATACATATTTGGATGTATACAGATAAAAAAACCAAAGGAAAAATGTGCAAAGACTCTTTTAGTACATTTTCATACTATCCATATTTTAAAAAGGGGTTGATAATCTGGGACTGTGAGCCTCCACCATGAATACTTTTCAGGGGGTCTATAAACTTGAATAAATAAAAAAAATCTTCATTTTTATTACTCTCTAGCTAAAATTCAGCATTTTCTTTGATAATTAATAATAATTGAATATTGATTTTCTTTGATTATTAATTAATGTAGGCACAAGTATTTGAGGAAGAGTCCCCAGGTTCCACAGAAAGCAGAAGTAGTGTATAATCCAAAAAAAGGGTAGGAGCCACTTGTTTTAAAGAATCTTTCAACCTATAGTTTTCTGTTACAATCTTCTTTTTCTGTTCTTTTATCATTTAGGCAAATGCCCATTGTTTGGTGTTGTTAAATTGATGTTTGTTACATTCAAAACTAAAATAAAAAAATAAAAAAATTTAAAAATTGTAATGAATGGTTACTATAAATTAATTCCAGAAATAATTCTTTAAAATATTTTTATACTACATATTTTAATTGCTTATTAATGTTCTTTTGTTATCAGAAGCTAAAATGGACGGCGATCAAGGTGTGACTATAAAGTAATGAGATTGATTTCTGTGGTATAGTAAATGGAAATCAGTTTCATTACCTTACAGTCACATCTAATCTTCTACAATGTTGTTTGATGCTAATTAAAGTGTCCTTTTTATTATTTTAGAGCTAATGCCAGAGACAGACCAGGAAGGGGATCCGCATGAATTTTTAGAATTCCTCCAATTCCCTCAAAACATAGTTCCCCAAAGAATGGTTCACTCCTAGGAAGAGCCTGCCATCTGCTCCATCATCTTCCCTCCTGCCTACTAGGAACTTTTCCTGCAGCACCCATTCACTCCTCCCTGAAGACAAAGGTGCTCCTGTGTGGTCCTCTCCCCTTTCCCCCATGTCAGCTGCTTGAAGACAGAGGAACTCTTTTGTTTTTTCTCTGTATCTCAGTTACTTGCTTTTGTAGCTAGCAGACTTGGGCAACTGTTCCATGACTTTAACTCACTTGAAATGGACCCATGGTATTGAAGGTAATTTTGAATGAGGATATTATGACACATGATTTTAATCAGTCTTCATAAGAAACTAGATTGAGGAACTGTGACTGTGACTGTAGGAACTTTCTCATTGCCCTTTATTGCTTTAGGATATCAATCACACAGTATAGCAGAACACAGAATATTTTTTTTGAGATTAAAAAAAGTTGACAATAAAATTGCCTTCCAAAATGAAAAAAAAAACCATAAAATAATTAGCACTTGCCTATGTTGGTGAAGTTTTCTATTTAAATATTGTGTTGTGAAATGTTGCCTAGTATGACTTTTGCCCTTGTATGTTTTCAGAAATGAAGAGAACAAAAGAATTCTAGGGAGAAAAGATCATGAACAATGAATATATAATTAAACTTGCCATCTGTTTCACTTCTGTATCATTAAGCTTCTTTTGAATCCGTGACCCTTTGTATTAGGCATAAAGTAGTGATAGAAGGAAAGCGATCAAAGAAAACATTCCTTTGGCATCACTAACACCCAAAACAGTGTCTCCTGGGAAAGAAAACTTGTATTTTTCTCAGGATAAAAGTGGCTCTGAAGAGAGAAACATTTAAAAACAAGTGTTTGTGTCCTATATAAATTTCTTGATATTTCTTTGCTTTTTATTACCAATTTTTTTCAGAAACCCAGCCATTTTCTTTCCATTTTTCTCAACTTAGAGACAGAAAAAGTATCATTTCTTTTGGTTTTCTCTACTTTGTAAGCCAAGGGAAGAAAGGGCAAAACATCTTCAGGAAACAAAACATCAAGGCAGGTGAACCATGTTTCTTGAGATTTGTACAATGAGATGAAGAGAAATATATCCTTTCTTTTAAAAATGGGGAATGTAACGGATCCATAATTGACCAAAATGAGTAAAAGGATAGTCTCTTCTTTTATACAGACAGGTGTTTTTTAAACTTTAGCCATCCATTGACCACTAGATGGAGGGGATGGATGTGTTGCATCTATTTGCCATTGATTATGCCAACCCTTCCCCAATTTTCCCCCCACTATAATGGGAAAACTAGTACTGCTTTGAAGAGCCACCATTGAAGTGATATCTGATGCTAAATATCATATGAAAATTATTCATTTGTCCTAAATAGTTTAATTGCCATATGATCAACACTAATACTAATTGATCACTCTTACTACTAATAATCACGATCCCTACACATTGCTATCCCATGGGTATGGTAAAAGAAAAATACTGGGAAAGATTTCTTTTGAGCAAATCTGACTTTATTGTTAATGTGCAGATCACACCAATTAGTGCTCTACAAACATACCCAGTACAGTCTGAGACCTTGAGCTTTTTATCTGTCAGATATTTATGCTTTACACGAACTAGCTAGATTATACAAATTCATTGAGGGAGTTGGGGGTCAGCCAATGGCATCTTCCTTCTCCGGAAGGCTGGGCAGTTATAATTTTCCTTTTAGGAGTCAGGCAGCTGAAACTTCATTTTTCAGAAGGTGGGGGGCATCCTGTCCCCCTTTCTAGATAATGCAGCCACCTAGGCCATATAGGGTGATATAAAGATGGCCAAGGTCATGCTGTGGTTTCTCCAAAACTTAATGAGATGTCATGAACCCACAGAAACATTTGGATATACTCCAGGATGCTGAGGGATTGCACCAACTCCCCATGTCTAAAAGGCATTATAGGACACTTTTATTACTTTATTTATACTATGATTATTTATTGACTTGTGATTTTTATACAGTTATTCAATCAGCTAATTGGAAATCTCTTAACAAGATTCAGGGACGTGTCTTATCAGAATTATTTTTAAAACCATATCTTAGAGAGGGTTACTTATATAGCGAGCCATTTTCAGCTATTTTGTGCTGATTTTAATTGGATTGCTTAATCAATTAGGTATTTATTAAGCATGATGGGCAGTGTGCTGAGGATTAAATGCAAAAGTGAAACAGTCTCTGTCTTCAAGGAACTAATATTCTCAATTTCATGATAGCTTCTGGTTGTTTGGTCATTTTTAATTATGTCCAGCTCTTCATGATCCCATTAGGGGTTTTCTTGGCAAAGATACGAGAGTAGTTTGCCATTTCCTTCTCTAGCTCATTTGACAGATGGAGAAACCAAGACAAACAGGGTTAAGTGACTTACCTGGGGTTATACAACTAATAAAGAGCTGAGGCTAGATTTGAAGTCAAGAAATCTTGACTCCAGGCTTGGTGCTTTATCTACTTCTCCACCTAACTTACCCCCATGATAGATGAATGCATGGATGGAGAGATAGATAGATAGATAGATAGATAGATAGATAGATAGATAGATAGATGGATGGATGGATGGATGGATGGATGGATGGATGGATGGATGGAGATAGATAAATAGATGGGTGGATTTGATAGATAAATGGATGGATAGATTTGAACCTAGGACCTCCCATCTCTGGGTCTGACTCATAATCCACTGAGCCACCTAGCTGCCCCATAAATGGATGGATAGATAGGTAGATAGACAGACAGATAAATGAATAAATACATAAGTAGATTAATTAAATAAGTGCAATGATTTGGAGGCAAGGATTCAGGGGAAACTGATAGCAGGACACTAGTTTTGGAGGATGATATTTTCTGACCTTGTCCTTATCAGGGATATACTTTATTTGGAGCCAGCAACCCCCATGGACTGACTTCATTGCTTTTTTCTATTTCCGTGACCTAGAAAAAAACAGGACTAAGATCTTTCTAGTAATGTTATACAAGGACCACTGCTTCACTGTCAGCCATGGCTTTTTGTTTCCACTGGCCCTTAGTCAGGTCATTGTCAGCTGCCTAAAAGTGAAAAGCTTGCGATTTCCTGTCTGTGTCCAGACCACATCCAAGTGTGTCTCTCCTACTCCTCCTTTGATGTGTGTAAATTGGTTCACAAATCCTGTATTTAATTTAGCTTATGCTCTACTGATTTTCTTCAGTGATTTTCTGGTTTATTACCTTTTCCCTGGCTGCTAGACTCCTTGTAAATTGCCTTGCTCTCCTTTCTGCTCTACTGTTTGTCCAGGAAGAATGTGGAAGTTGCTGTCCTAGTCTTTATTGCATGCTAGCCATGAATTTGCTATAAACTGACAGCTCAGTCTAAATGTACCTGTCCCAGCCACTGCTGGCAGGTCATTCTGATAGGACAGTTGGCAGAAGAGGCTTATAGCAATGACATCAAGGGCCCAGAACTGATTTATAGCACACCACATACCTCTTGATTTTGTTTTGTCTTATTCCAGAGGAAGGAATTGACTTGATGAAATGGGGAAATTACTTTCAGGCTATTGACATGTTTAGTGAAACTGTACAATTCAACCCCAAAGACTTATAGGTAATTAATTGTATACATATTTTTAGTCCTTTGTTTGAGAATGACAAGAGAGTCACAATGGAGAGAGGAAAGAAGTAATTAAACTACCCTCTTATTGCCTCTTTAGAACACAATTAGGAATTAATTATCATATTTCTCCATATTGTTTGTATTAGATTAATGTTTGTGATTACATTTTATACTCTTACAACAATAGAATTATGTACATATATATTTTAATGACATTTTTAATATCATCTCTGTATGACCACAGTTTTAAATATTCAAATAGATGGTTTATAATGTCCTCTCTGAGGGTAAGAATCATATCTTATCTAAATTTTATACCATTTTCAGATCCTAGTTCTAATTAGAGTAGATATCGACAGATATTTGATAAATAAAATGAGTTAAAGTGCAAATTAACTTAGTTCTCTTTAGCTTTCTTCAAAGTCACTAATCTAAAGGAAAATCAACTGTCATTTTGGCATTCATAGTATGAAATAACAGTATAAATAGGTCACCATGGAATCTGGGAAGGAAAATCCAAAGCTGTTGCTTCCCATTAATTTTTCTTACAGTTGCTTTTACAAACCTCTAGCAGAATAGTCCACCATTTGAATGGTTGTTTTCATAGGATCTTAGGATTGGAAATGGTCTGAGAGATCATCAAGTCTAACTTTCCACTTTGTGCCTAAGATTATGCTCTGGGCTCTCTTCTTTGTGTGTTCTCTCCCTTGAGATCCTAATCTCTTTCCCTTGGGTCAATTTTCATCTTGAGCCTTTGAATACTAAATCTATATATACAACCAAAAGTTCTTGAATTCCCATCCCATATCACCAAATTCTTGCCAGAAACCTCTCCAAATGCTCCTGAAACACCTCAAACCCAACAGATTCAAAATGGAATCTTTATTTTCTCTTCAAACTTATCCCTACTCCAAACAATTCTATTACTGTTGAAGTTATCACCATCCTCCCAACCACTTCATGTTGAAATCCTAAAGTGAACCTTGATTTTTTTTCCTCTCCTTCATTCTTATCCCCAACCAGTGGCTAATTCTTGTTTATTCTACCTCAACAAAAAACTTTGATAACATCCTCTTGCCTCAGCTTCTTACTTACTAACTGATCTCTCTTCTACCAGTCTTTCCTAAACACAGATGCCAAAATAATTGTAAATTAATAGGTTTGACCATTTACTCTTCATACTCAAAAATCTTTAATAGTTCTCCATTGCCTTTGATAGAAAATACAAACTTCTCAGCCTGATCTTTAAAGTCCTCATCAGTCTAGTGTCCACTTATCTTCATAAACTGATTTAACATTACCCCTTCTCATGCATTTTCTGTTCTAGGCAAACCAACCTACCTCTGAACTAGGAATTCCATCTCCTACTTTTATCCCTGTGGATGGAATGTACCTACTATTCTCTCTTCACCTTTGCCACATAGAATTTTTATCTTTATTCGAGGTTCACCTCCAAATTATACTTATTTAAATTAAACTTATACAAATCCTTTCATGATTTCTCTCCATTTTTAGTGTTTTCTTTCCCCTTGAATTACCTTTAATGGGAAAATCTCATCATGAAAAACCATTCTTAATAAACAAATTCAAATATCATTTGAAGAACCATACAATGGAAATGATGATACAGACAGAAGGCAGATCTAGTACAGGGTTATTTTGTCTTGTCCAGTAATGTTTTATTGTGTGTTTTCCCACAATTATATGTAGGAACAATTTTTGACATATGTTTCTGACATTTTACAATCTAAATTCTCTCTCTCCCACTCTCCCTGAGATAGTAAGCCATTTGACAGAGGTTGTACATGTGCTGCCATGCAATACATATTTCCATATTTGTCATGTTGTGAAATAAAATCATGTATATATACATATCATACATACAAGAAAACTCGTTAATCATACATACATATTCATACATACTGTAATAAGGGAATTTAGGCAGATGTAATAAGGGACTAAGGCAATCGGGTGATATGGGACCAAAGGCTGGAGGTAATCAAGGGAATAGGCTAGAGGTAGTAGAGAAATTAAGGCAGAGGTATGGTTGGAATAGAGGATAAGGCAAGGCAAGGACTAAAAGTAGGGTGAATAGGGGATAAGGCACTCTAGATAGGGGTTTGTGAATCCCTAAGGCAGTAAAGTGAATAAGGAAGGAATAATGGTAAAGGTGGTAAATTGAGGTTATAGGAGAAGTAAGGGAATGATTGAGTTTAGGAAATATAAACACGGAGGTATAAAGAGTTACAAGGGAGAGGATGAGATACTTTGGGCAAACAGCTACAGCCTGGGCGACCCAGACTGAGACACAGGCTTGAGACAGAGACACTAAAGGGAAACAGACTGAGCCCTTTAAGCAGAAAGGGCCCTTCTACAGGCAAAGGTTGGGGCCAGCCAAGAATGGCTTGAAACTGACTAGAGGGCTGCTAGTCAGTTTCTCAGGTTTACAAAGGAAGAGTTCAGAGGAAGTATTGAGATTACACTTCCTTAAAAATAGACACCTCCAATTCCCTTCACGACTCAGAGACAATATGGTTCCTTTCTTCCCTTTTCCCTCTCTTATCAATTAACTAAAGAACTAGCCAAGGTTTGATTACTTGACAAACTGGGTTTATTGATTTATAGGGTTGATTGGAAAGGATGGAGGGACACAAGGTAATTCTAACAGCCGCCTAGGGAAAGCTTCAGTTGGGGGAGGGAGACAGGAACATGAAACTGAGAAAGGACCTGCCTTAACTCGGCTCTCAAGTGGTTTTGTAATCAATAGGGTTAGGAAGTTGGATACAATGATTCAATAGATAATTTGTAACAAGGGTAAGCCCTATTTGACTATTTAAACTATCAAGTTTAAAACTAACACTCCGGTCTACCCTCCTTTCAACACCTCACAGAAAATCAGGCAGGGAAAATGAAGATGGGGAATAAGGGAGGTTAGGGAGATTCAAAGGAAATAGTTAAGCTAACAATTTTTAAAGAGAAAAACTACAGAATACAGGCCAGGTTTCAATCCAAAGAAAGAGCTCAGATTGACCCTGCTCCTCTCCACAAGTCCCCAGGGTCAACTGAACTTCCTCAAGGTTCTAAACCCTTATCAACTGTCAGAAATTCTGCAGCAAGGCTTTGCAGGGCTGACATGCACCCTATTTGCACTACATATCATACATACAAGAAAACTCATTAATCATACATACATATTCATACATACACATATAACTCATACATACAAGAAAAACCTCATTAATAAAATAAAAGGAAAAATGATGTGCTGTAGGATTTCTTAGTGTAGGATCCACAGGGCCCCAAGAGGTCCATGGATGGATTTCAGGAATTCCATGAATTTGTATGGAAATTTAAAAAATTCACTGATATCTAACTGAAATTTAACATCTTATTCAATTATTTTAAAACACTTTTTTTGAGATGGAGATGCATAGGTTTTGCAAGACTGTTAAAGCTCTCACACACACACACACACACACACACACACAGAGTTAAGAACCGCTGGAATAGTGGGTAGTGTTGAACTTGGAGTCATGAAGACCTGAGTTCAATTCCTGCTATTGACCCCAGCTGTATGACCAACCACACACAAATCCCTTAATCCTTCTCAGCCTCAGTTTTCTCATCTGTGAAATAGAAGTGGCTGTTATTCAATCATGTCTGACTCTGTGACTCCTTTTGGGGTTTCTTGGCAAAGTTACTGGAGACGTTTGCCATTTCCTTCTACAACTCATCTTACAGATGAGGAAACTGAGCAAATAGTTAAATAGTTAAATTAAGTTAAATGACTTGCCCACAATCACACAGTTAGTAAGTGTCTGAGGACAGATTTGAATTCAGCAAGATGAGTCTTTCTGACTCTATACCTGGCACTTTATCCACCTCAGAATTTTTTGTGCCTCCTTTTCTAATCTGTTCATACTTTCCCCCTTATTTTCTTGCATTGTTTTAATTTCTTTTCCCAGGTTTTTCTCTATCCCTCTTATTTGATTTTTAAAATTATTTTTGAGCTCTTCGAGGAATTCTTTTAGGACCTGAGACTAATTAACATTTTTTCTTTGAGGCTTTAGATGTAGCAAAGTTTTGACTTTGTTGTCTTCTTCTGTCACCATAATAACCTTTTATGGTCAGATTCTTTTTTTGTTTGTTTGTTTGTTCATTTTCCCCAGCCTATTTCTTGACTTTTAATTTTATTTTAAAGTTAAGCTCTGCTTCTGGGGTAGAGGAGGCACTGTCCCAAGCTTCAGGTTTTTGGTGCACTGTTTTCAGAGCTAGTTCTGGGGGGTCTCTAAGTAATTCTCCCAAGGTGGTATGTTCTTAGGAAAGCTGTGTTTACTATTCTCCTGGCCTGTACTCTGATCTGTGAGTGACCACAAGAACACTTTTCTATCTCGGAATTATGACCAAGATCCCTGGTCTCTTGTGACCAAAAGCTCTGTTAGTGCTAGTGCTCCTCCTGTGGGTAATACAACAGGGTCCTGTAGTCAGGGACCTTGTATTCTCCTTCTGACCACTCATCTAACCCCCTTATTGTCTGTGGGATGATAGTCCTGAAGTTCCTGCTGATCCAGTTGTCTCAAAGTCCTGTTGCTGGCTTACCTGGGCATTGAGCTCCACTCTTACCCTGGTGGGACAGACCTTTCATGCTTTGTTCTGTCTTCTATGTTCTATCTATCAAATTATCTTGGGATGGAAAATTGTTTCTCCCGGTCCTTTTGTGGGTTCTGCTTCTTCAGAATTCATTTTGAGGCATTATTTTGAAGTTGTTTTGAACAGAACTTGGAAGAACTCAGGTGAATGGTTGCCATTTCTCTACCATCTTGCCTTTGCCTCTCTGGCTTTTAAAGCCCTTTACAACCTGGCTCCAGACTACCTTCCCAGCCTTATTGCTCTTACCTTTATACATTATACACATTGAAGTCCAGCAAACCAGTTTTCTTGCATTTCTCTTAGAACCCTAAATATCTTTCAAGGCTTACCTCCAACCACCTCCTGTGATATACATACCTCCATATGGAAGCATGGTCTTTCCTCGAGGGTAGAGACTATTTTTGCCTTTATCTTTGATTCTCCAGTGCCTAGCATAATGCTTGGCACATAGCAGCTGCTTAATAAATTATGGTTGATTGGTTAAACAACTCTGATTATTGGAAAGAAAGGGTAGGACGAAGGGAAAGGTAAGATTTTTGTCATTTTAGTACCTTTTTGATGCCTCAATGTTGGCTACAGAGCCAGTCAGAACTGCTTCTCTGCATCATGGGTCTAGCATACTGGAACCAGTTATAAGAACGTCCATGTAGGCTCCAGACCTCTTTTGGGTCCTTCCACAGCATATGAATGTGACTTTCTGGAAGAAAGCTCTCTAGCCTCTTCCCCATCAAACATGCTGATGCCTCTCGAAGGTACCATCTTCCCTACACACTTCCAGTGACCCTTGGGAGTATTCAGTAGAGCCAGGAATTGCTTTCCCCAGCCTTGACCAGTAAATTTTAGGTGAAGTGAGCCACAGTGACCAAACTAGAGGAAAGTAAACAGGAAGTCTATCCAGACCCAGATGTTTACCATCCTGAGGGCTGAAAAGGCAGATTCTGTAAGACTGCAAAGGGCAATCCAGGCCAGCCATTCCCATTGCCATTGAATTGGAGCTAAATTAAAATCAAGATCTGAACAAAGAAGAATTTAATGGAAGAAAGGCACTGAGGGGAGTGCTAATGAAGTACCATAGTTAAACCCCAAAACCTCTATAAATTTATGCTTATTAACCATTCATTTTGTAACTGTAACCCCCCCCAAAGTCATCTGTTCCCCTGTAATGCTTAATAGAAAATCTCTTCATATACCTCAGAAATTGTTATAGAATCATCACAAAGCAAGAGGAATAGGGCATTAAATAAAATAATTTGAAAATGAAAACAAACAAATACTACCTTTGCTACTGAGGAAATAAAAAGAATAGGGCAATGAAAACTGTTTTTCCCCCATAGAGAGCTTGGGGGTAGTGAAGAAGTATTAGACAAGGAAAAGTGTTGGGAATTTGAAACCTAACAGGATTACTAATGGACCCAAGACCTGGGCTAGTTGGTGAGAAAAAAAATTGTGGGGTTATGAGATATTGACAACCTGTCAGACCCCATCACCATACAGCCCTTTGGATACTTCAGCAGCAGAAGTAATAGCTCCCCTTAATCTTTTCTTCTCCAAGCTAAATGTCTTCCAGCCTTTCTTGTATGACATGATCCCCAGATTCCCCACCATGATGATCACCCTGCATAATCTGGCTTGTCAATACCTCTTCGAAAATGAAATGTGAAGAATTGAACAAAATGCTGCAGATGTAGCAGCTCGGTGGTGCCCTAGTACATAGAGTGCCAGGTCTGGATTGGGGAGAATGGAGTTTAAATGTGACTTCACTCATTTCCTAGTTATGTGCCCCTGAGCAAGTCTTTTAGTTTATATCTGCTTCAGATTCTTTGAACGTGAAATGGAGATTATTAAGGATAGTACCTATCTACCATGGATGTGGCAAGGATCAAAGGACATAATTATTGTGAAGTGCTTAGCACAGTAGCAGACACTATAGGAATAACAGCTATTATTATTAAATGTAGAGTGACACTGATTAAATAGTGACATGGAAGCCTCTGGTGGTTCAGTGGATTGAAGCCTTAGAGAGCCTGGGTTCAAATATGGCTTCAGACACTTCTTAGCTGAGTGATGCAGAGCAAATCACTTGACTCCAAGTGTCTAGTCCTTGCTCCTCTTCTGTCTTAGAACCCATAAGACAGAAGGTAAGGGTTTTAAAAAATAGATTATGCATGGAGAGAAGGACTCATTGAAGCCCCAGCCTGGAAAAATAGGAGGACACTGTTTAAGGGTCAGAACATTGGTCTTGGAACCAGAAGATGAAGTTTCCAAATCTGCCAATGACACTCTTTGTGGTAGTGACTTGTCTATGAGCAATAGAATTGCTTGGGGCTTTGAGAAATGGTGACAAGATTCAATAGATATCTTGAAGTGTGTGGTTACAAGCAGGATATGATCTCATTTCTTCTGTAGTCCTACTGACTATCCTCCTCTTCATGGCTAAACTCCTTGGGAAATCTATCTCCAATGCTTTTACTACTTCTTCTTTCGCTCTCATGTAAACCGCCTGCAATCTAGTTTCCAACCTCATCATTCAACCGAAATTGATCTCCCCAGAAGTAATAATTTGCTCATAAATGACAAACCAATGCCTTTTTCTCAGTCCTGAACCTCTTTTGCCTCTCTGCATTAGACTGTTGGTTACCTCCTTCCAAATATTCTCTCTGTTCCTTAGGTTTCCCTGACATTATTCTCTCCTGGTTCTCTTCCCAAGTCTGTCCATTCTCATTCTCATTTGTTGATTCTTCATCTATGTCACGTCCTCTAACTATAGGAAAAGCCTGATACTCTATCCTGGGCTCCCTTTTCTTTTTCCTCTATACCAGTGGTTCCCAAACTTTTTTGGCCTACTGCCCCCTTTCCAGAAAAAATATTACTTAGCCCAGGCAGTAGTGCCCACTTTGGGAATCACTGCTCTATACCATCTGGCTTAGAGATCTCTTCAGCTCCCACTGGTTTATCTCTACATAAATGATTCCAAGATCTATATATCTAGCCCTAGTCTTTCTGCTAAGCTAGCCATGCATCTTCAGTTATCTCTAAGATATCTTACTCTAGATGTCTTAAAGGCATTTCAAACTCAACATGCTCCAAACATGACTCTTCACTACTGCACATCCCAAATATCTCCCCTTCTGAACTTCCCAGTTGCTGTTGAGGAAGACCACCATCTTGTCAATCTCTCAAACTTGACTGCACTCACTCATATGCACATATGCAAACCTTTACCAAATCTTGTTGTTTCTACTTCCACAATATCTTTCTTAAATGACCCCTTCTCTCCACTTATATATCCACAATTCTAGTTCAGGCCCTTATCTTCTCTTGCCTGGATTAATGTAACATCATGGTTCTTCTCTCTGCTTCAAGCCTCTCCTCACTCCATCCTTTTCCCACTCAGGTGCCTAAGTAATTTTTCTAAAGTGTAAATATGACCATCTCACCACCAAGGATCCTCTACTCTCCTCCCCAGTGGCTCCTGATTACCTCCAGGGTGACATATGCAAGTCTCTTTTTTGTCGTTTAAATCTCATCCGACCCTGACCACCTCCTACCTTTCTATTTCTCTTCTGCCCTCCTTACACTGTATAATTCAGCTACACTACAGTTCTTTAACAGCACTCTCCATCTTTTGTCTTTGTGCCTTTGTACTGACTGGCTCTCATCCCTGAAATGCTCTGTTCCCTGATCTCCTCCTTTTAGTTTCCCAGGTTTCCCTCAACACAGCTCAAATCTTACCTTCTGCAGAAAGTCTTTATTAGTCCCTCAGCTGCTAATGCCTTCCTTTTTCATACAATTTTCATCTGTACTTCATATGTTCTTTGCATGTAATTAGTTTTTTCAATGTGACCTCTATCCAAACATATGCTTCTTGAAGGCAGGAACTGTTTTTTGCCTTTATATTTTTGATACTCAATACTCTGCACACTTGCCTTCCATATAGTAAATATTTAATAAAAGCTTGCTGACTGAGGGATTTTCTGATTCCAAGATCAGCTCTCTAGTACTTATACTATAACACTTCAGTTTGAATCCATAGGTTCTGGAAATTTAAACCCTGGATACTGCTTGTTTAAAAATTTGCAGTTGTATATTACTCCATATTACTGGATGCAAGTGATAAGAACTAATGTGTGATTCTCCTGCCCATTTCTTCTTTTTTCATTAAAATGTGCAGAGTTATGATTTCAGTCTATTTTGTTTCTTCCCTCAATCTCCTCCTAGAAAAACTCCAAGCCCAAAGGCAATAGACAAAATAATGTTTTCATTAACAGACCAACTTTAGGAGGGACTTACTAGGGATTACTGATCTGTGGCAGAGCTGGAAGGAAGGAAAGAGACTACATGACTTTAGAAGAACTTTGGAAATACTATGTTGGTAGGACCAGCCAGCTAACTATGGCCAAATTCTTGGGTGACTGGGTTCTTGGGAACATTGAGACATTTACTGAAGGAGCCCTATGCAGTTGCTGGTATGTAAAACAATATGAAACTCATCATTTTTTTTAAATGATATTTCTAATGGCTTTATTTCTCTAAGTTATTCCTTCTGCTGGATTCTGAATACATTCCTGTGGGTAGGAAAGATCACTCTACATTTCATGGAGAAGCATCTGAAAAATCTTTTTAAAATGGAAGTATAAAGAAGGACGCCAGAATTTGGGGATCTGAAGGGTCCTGGAGATGTGTATCCAGCAAGCTAAGGTGAAAGCTCACCTATCGAAGACAAGAGACGTAGGGATGGAATCTAGGTTTCTTGTGGGGATGTAGATGGTTAGAAGACAGCTAGAAAGCAGCATGGCTATAATGCAACTTTGGCGCTGGAAATTCAAGTTTAGCTAGTATTTCATAAGTACTATATTATGCTTTTAACTCCTTAGTGTGTGATTATTTACTTGCCTTTTTGCTACCTCATTTCACTGATCCATTCATTCATACAGTGACCCCAAATCATTCATATTTCTTTTTTTTATATATGTAAATTTATTTTTAAAATATTTTTTTCATGGTTACATGATTCATGTTTTCTCCCTTCCCTCTTCCCTCCTCCCTCCCCCTCCTGGACCTGACAAGCAATTCCACTGGGTTATACACAAATCTTCCATATGTCCATTCTCACTGACTTCATCTTTCTCTTGATCACTTTCTAGCTGTTGATGTAGTAGAGTATTCTCATCCTCCCATAAAGGTTGCGAGCATCTCCCCGTACCAGTGTGGGCCTGCCATCTAGTGGTGAGAGGAGGTAGCTTCGGGCTATGCAGGCGCTCTAGAGAAGGAAAATAAACCATCTGTCCCTGTTTTGCTTTCTGATGTGATTTCCAGGAAAGCAGTGAAGCAAAAAGTGGGGACCACATGGAGTGCCTACTTCCACATTCCTGAGAAAATGAAGGAGCTGGCTGACGTTATAGTTCTCTCGAATATACTTTGCAGAAATAAAGTTACTAGTCTGAGAACCCAAGTTAGTGGCTCGACTCAAAGTAGCAACTATATAATAGGTTTCATGCTTCTCAGTTCAGTAGTGTTCCTTCCAACAGAGCAGACTACTTACTCTCTAGGGACTGCTGTGGAGGGAAATACAACAAATACATTTTACTGTTCAGATTCTGTCAAGAAAAATTGTTCTCCAGGAACATCAAAGGGGAAAAAATAATTTTTTTTTCCAGAGGAGGAGAAATTCCAAGCAGTCTTAACAAGTCAAAGACCTCATTGATTGAGATTTGTTTTCCTGCTCTTTCTGGGGGCAAGGAGTTTCTTTGTAGCTGCCCTTAGCTGTTGATATTATGGATTCAGTCACCCTCACAATGATTGCAATCACATTTTATGCTTAGCTCCTGCTCATGCCATCAGACATTCTCATCTCCCCTGCAGAGACAAGTAGGGGCTTAGAACTAGCCCATTCAGATAAAGCACCTGTTAGAGCTCTTTCACTTATGCTCCCCAAATGCTAATATTGCTGCATGGAAGGGCACCTAGATTCAGAACAAGTTTTAGGACTCAGAAACATCAGGAGAAAACACTGGCCTCCTCCTCTCCTCAGAACCCACTCTCCATGCTCCCCCAGTCAAGGCTTTCCCTAAGAGGCAAACCCAACCCTATCCATCACAGTCCACACCTGTACTTGAAATTATACTACCTTATCTCTCACCCTCTGATTCCTACCACTCGGCATCAGTCAGTCAAGAAAAATTCATTAAGTGCCTACTATGTGTCAGTCAACGTTGTAAACCCTGAGATGGGGGGCTGTGGCAGAGGCTGGTACAAAAAGAGGCAAAAGAGAGTTGCTGGCCTCAAGGAATTCACAATCTAATCAACCACAATGCTACTCTCTCCCCATTTTTTAAAACCCTTCCCTTCTCTCTTAGAATCAGTACTGTGAATTGGTTCTAAGGCAGAAGGCTGATAAGGATTAGGCAATGAAGATTAAGTGACTTGCCCAGGGTCACACAGGTAGGAAGTGTCTGAGGCCAGATTTGAACCTAGGACCTCCTGTCTTTAGACCTGGCTCTCCATCCACTGAACCACTTAGTTGCCCCCTGCCCATTTCTCTGTAACAGTAGTAATTCTCCATCTGGGCTCTATTTTCAGCATATTCTATTCTATTCTCACCCCCACACTGTCAAAAATACCTAGGCTTTGGATCTGGTGCTGTCACCGTATGATGATTCCCCCAGCCTCAAGAAAATGATCTGTACAGTCAAGTGAATAGTTAAGAAAGAAGGCCTTGAGCCTTCTTTGGATTTGGTAGATGGCCATACCTCCTTTAAGCCTTGCATTGTCTGTGACATTCAATGAATTCCAGAACCACAATTCTTTATCCTTGCATCTTCCTCAGCCTTCAGTGTACCTTTGGATGTGGGAGGTGCTCACTAACTATCTGGTGAATAGCAATGAAGAATGGAAGTCACCAAAAAGGAGAAAAAACCCTAACTTTCCAACTGTGAAAGGCTCAGAGGTGCTGCATGGCCACAGAAATACTGGCAGGGCATCCCATTTAAAGCTCTCCGGTTCTTCCAGGGCCAAGCTGTTGGCTATCTCAGGAAGCATTTATGGAGCACAGATGGTCCATACGCTATACGAGGTGCTAAAGGTATATGGAAACCATTCAATAGAACATATCCTTAAGGAGTTAATCGTCTAGTGAAGGGATAATATGGCTGTCCCCGATCAGCATAAGCTTTAGTCTATTTGTTCAGTGTCCTACCATATGCAAGATAGTGGAGGGTATCCAGTATAGGTGAGAGGTCCTTCCATCATGGAGATTACAGTCTAGCCATTTGTTTTTATATATGCTATATATAGCCATTTGTTTTGAGAAATATATTATATATAGCCATTTGTTTTGATATATATTATATAGCTATTTGTTTTGAGATATGTATATTATAAATATAGCCATTTGTTTTGAGATATATATATGTGTATCATTGAATCACATGTATGTGTTTATATATGAGATATATAGCTCAAAACAAATGTCTATACATATACACAGCCATATTTTATATATACATACACATATAAATGTATGTATATAAATATATATGTAAGTGTGTACTTCTAATATGTCTATGTATATGCCAGGCAATAAAAATAAAACACTCAGTCTTTGCTCTTAAAGTCACCACCTAATGGGGAACCATATGTCAACAACTATGTGCAAATGATACAAACAGGGAAGCACTCCAATATTAAAGGAGATCAGGAAAGATATCTTGCAGAAGGTGAGATTTTAGCTGGGACCTCAGGGAAGCCAGGGCATGGAGAGGAGGATGGAGGGAATTCTAGGTATCAAGGACAGCCAGCAGAAAGGTATGGAGTCATTGTATGAGAGGAAGAGGAGAGGCCAGTGTCACTAAATCACAGGCTACAAGGAGGGGCGTGTAAGTGACTATCCAGTAATTATAAAACAAAAGAAAGCATAGCAGGTCACAAGTGCTAGGTGAGATCTGAAAAAAAAAAAAGAATTTCTGCTGGGGTGGGGGTGGGGATGGGATTTTAGACTTACTTCCTGGAAAAGAAGGCAACTTGGACCTTGAAGCATGGATAGAATATTAAAAGCTAGAGAATGGAAGGTCAGAGGAAAGGAAAGGGCATCCTAGGCATAGGTTACAGCATGAGTAAAGGAATAAATAATAATTTATTGTTATATTATATCATATATAAAGGAATAACCATCATCATAATACTGGTGCAATATATCTGAAGTGGCTCTGATATTTATTTCAGATATTTATTCAGTATATCTGAATTATAATGACAGATTGAGGAAGAGTTGGAGTTAATTAGAGTTTTCTAAAGGGGAGAAAGGAGAAGTTTTAAATAAAAGAAGGGATGTAATTTACCTGGGAGGCAGTAGACAGCTCCTTTGGACAGATACTTAGACAGAGAACTCATGTATTGGAGGAGACTTGAGGACAAACAAATAGGATGGGGATAATGGATTGGGTGCTGCAAAAGTGGTTATTAAAAGTTGGCATGGCATTTATCTGGGGGGGGGGGACAATGGGGAAGCAGTGGAGGGTTCTGAGAGGGCCAAAGTGGCAGGCATAAGGAAATGAGGTTGGCAGTGGCATGCTTGGAAATATGGAAAGGAGGTGTAGTTGGAAGAAAGGTTGCCACCTGCAATGAAATAGTATGCTATGATGGTGTTGTAGAGATGATTTCTAGGGTGTTACCCAAAGACGTTATCCTTCCTGCATTTGTGAGGAGGGTGACAGTGGGCAGATGTTTTCTGAATGTTTCTATTCATTTGTCCACTTCAGACACCCCAGGATGCTGCCAGAGCCCTGGACAATTGACAGCTCCTTGCATGACAGCTGAGCCAGAGAGATGACATAAACAACTAGATAGATTAGGATGGCATTGGAGAATAAAGTTGCTTTGATAAACTGAAGAACCTCCTAAGAACTATTTGGGATGTGCCTGGACTAGCAGGGCTACTGCAGAACAGAACAGAAAATCATAAGCAGAGCTGTTGGCAGGGAAGCTTTATGATTCAGCCTTATGAGATCCTAAATCTTAGCGTTTACAAAAATGAGGGAGCGAAGCATAAAGATGAAGCATCAGTGGGCAGTTTAAATCATCAGCCTTTGTATGTCCTGCTATGATCTCTGCAAAGGGAGAGTAGGGAGGTTTCAGTTGGATCTGTGATCTCATGTGGGTACTTTTCCCCTTGATATTGGTCACAGCCCAACCAAATTCTAGGTGACTCTTATCAAGACCATCTTGGAATTATTTTTTTAAAGTAGAAGTTCTCTGTGCTCTTTTAAAAATGTATTTTTCTGTCTAGTCCATGCCCTAAACCCCTAAAGCAGGGGCCTTTAAAACCTGGGGTCAGTGAACTTATTTTTAAAAATATTTTCACAACTACTTTAGTGTAATAGATTTCCTTTGCAATCAAATATATTGTGTTCATTTTAAAGCATGCCATAAGAAATGATGAGCAGATTCATTTTTTAAAAACTTGGAAAGAAAGAAGTGCATGAAATGATGAAGAGTGAAATAAGTAGAACCCAGAGAACATTACATACAGCTACAGATTTAATATTTGAAGAATAACTTGTGAATGTTTACCTCCAGAGAATGAACTGACATGTGGAAATGCAAAAGACATAATCTATATATTTTACCAGATGATGCTTTCTGTAGATTGGTGAGAGGAGGGAGGGGCTGAATAAAAAATAAAATAAAATAAAAAACATCATTGTGAAAAGTATTCTGTAGACTTCCCCAGGTTGCTAAAGGGGTTCATGACACAAAAAGAGTTTAGAAGCCTAAAACATATCTGTTCAGAACACATGGAACACTAGATTAATGCTAAAAACAAGCCCAAGAAACATGAAGTCATTGGGGAGGAGAAGGGAGGAAAGTCTAGAATTAATAAGTTCCAGTCAACTTCTTGATCAAACTATTAGAAGAATGATTCAGTAGGTTCTTGATGATATTCTTCAATAGCCACTATCTAAAGCTATTAAATGAGATTTTAGATTCCAGCTTTACTTGGGCTGAGTGTGTTCTTTCCATTATTTCCTCATCCCCAGAAGATAACTAAGCAATTCCTCAACCCTTTCTTATATATAAATTTTGTTTTGCTCCCAGCTCCAAAAAACACGGGAAAGTTTTCCACAAGTAATCTCATTCTCTAGTTAATGTAAAAGATCTTGGTAGATTAAAGTCCTCGTTTTTTTTTTTTTCAGGAGATAATTGTCCCTTAGAGATGATCTGGACCTTCTGCTTATATTTCATTCTTTTAAACTGATGATTAACTATTATATGACCCAACAACATCTTTCATGAGGAAAAATTGATTGGAGAGCTGACTCAGAATGGGAAGCAAAATTCAGAAAAAATCTGAGGCTTGAAATCAGTTAATGGGAGATGTTCCTGAATCCAACCTCTATCAGACCTGCGACCATCTTGTAAAAGAGGCTGCCATATAAAACCAGGTCAAATCAGTGAGTTTCAGTTCAGTATATTTTGCTCCTTATTGTTCTCCCTTTTAAAGTGTTTGTAGGGGAACAAAACTGACTAAAATAAGAGTAACACTAAAATCAGGAACTTTATTAGGAGCCAAAGGACTTTTAAGTGCATTTTGAAAGATTTTTTTTCACTTCTCTCTATAACCTACCCCAAAAAGTATCAAAATATATGCTGGAAACTCTATCCCCCACCTCAACATTATAAAGAAACAGTTCTCCATTTTTAAGATACAGTTCACAATATTATAAATTAAAGTGTTACTTAAAAAGAAAAAGAGAACCAGAAACCATTAAATGAGTAACTTTTAGCACCAATGGGGTAGCTAAATCCTCATTCACTTAAGAGTTCTGAATATGAGGACTTTTCTGGCAGAACCCCACTTCTGCCTCTTCCCAAAATCTTGTCTAGACCTGCTTCTTCTTGCCATTTTAAAGGAGGCTAGAGTAAATTGGACAGGGAGAGTGAAGTCTCTTTCTCACTGCTTACAATTTTTTTTTACTATTTTTCGCAGTTTCATAGCAAAGCCATATGGTCCACCAAGTTTCTAAGGCTAGATAATTCTCAGATGTTTCTCTTCCTAGTATAAGAGGAGGGTAGAGCCTCAAGAATTTTTTCTCCTCCTCCCCTTCTACTCCCCTGTCCCTCTGGTTTTCCTTTTTCCTAATTCTCCACTAATTGCTATCTCCACACATCCCTTAAATATCTCCATGTGAAAACACTGGCAAGGTATTTTAGGTGGATGGAGCAAAGAGCCTAAACCCAAATATATAAGATTTGGGACTATTTGTGGGTTTAGTATTTTCATGCTATTCCTATAATCTATTAACACAAATATTCAAGTTGATTGAAAAAGAATATGAGAGTTTGGACCCTAAACACAGTGGTGTAAGTAAGGACTTCAGTGTTGTACTGTATGTACATCACAATTACTGTTGACTATGTGGGGCAGTTGCTCATGACATTGGTCTACTGGGGGAAGTCGTTTCAAGAAAAACCTGACACTTAGGGAATTGTTAGTGGGAATATCTTCCACCCTGAATAATGTCCCTTTTTTGTTTAAAAATATTTATTTTCCCAATTTCATGTGAAAACAATTTTAACATACATTTTCCAAAATTGTAAGATCCAAATTGTCTTCCTTCTCTCTCCCCTCCTGGAAATAAGCAATTTTACTTGGGTTATCACATATATTACCATGCAAAATATATTTCCATATTGGGGGATGTAGTTGCATATAGTTTCTACAAAACTATATAAAACTAAAAAACTATATAAAACAATAAAATTAAAACTCCAAAATAAAAACACATATAAAATAAAATGAAAAATAGTATGCTTTAATTTGTATTCTGACTCCAATAGTTCTTTCTCTGGGGGTGGATAGTATTCTTTGTCATAAGTCCTTCAGAATTGTCCTGGATCATTCTATTACTGAGAATCTTTCATAATTGATTATCATAAAATATTGCTGTTCCTGTGTACAGTGTTCTCTTGGTTCTACTTATTTCACTCTGCATCAGTGTATGTAGGTCTTTCCAGCTTTTTCTGAAATCATCCTGCTCATCATTTCCTATAACACAGTAATATTTCCTCACCGTCATATACTACAATTTGTCTAGCCATTCTCCAATTGGTGAACATCCCCTCGATTTCTAATTCTTTGCCACCACAAAAAGAACTGTTACAAATATTTGTATACAAATAGGTCTTTCCTCCTTTTTTATCTCTTTGGAATGCAGACCTAGTACTGGTATTACTGAGTCAAAGCATATGTATCCTGAGATGACCATACCTATAAACTGACCATTCATCCTAGCCTATAGCTTTTAGCAGAAGGTAGGACTTAGTCTTGAAGTTCTCAAATTCCTTCCTAACTTGGCCCTTTCCAATGTCCATGAACTTCGGTCACCTCCACAGTCTCTCTCATCCAGGGGCATTGGCCTCTTTTCTGTCCTCCCTTGATACCCCATCTCCTGACTCCAAGGATTTTCATGGGCTATACCCCATTCTTGAAATGCTCTCCCTTCTCATCTCTAATTCTTGGCTTCCCTGATCTCCTTCAAGTCTCAGCTAAGTTTCACCTTATGCAAGAAGCCTTTCCCAGAGCTCCTTAATCTTAGTGCCTTCCTCCAAGAGCATCCCCACTGGATCCTGCCTATAGCTATTGTACAGAGTTGTATGCATGCTCATTAGATTCTGAGTGCCTTGAGAGCCAGAACTTTTATTTGCCTTAATTTGAATCCCCACCACTTAGGACAGTGCCTGGTACATAGTAGGCATTTAATCCCCTTTTCTCTATTTATATAGCTACCACTTCATGTCTTTATCACTTTTGGCTTGTTTGATTGCAGTAGCTTTCTAATTGGTCTCCCTGCTTCCAGGCTTTCCCCTCTCCAATTCATCTTCTATATAACTGCCAAATTAATATTCCTAAAACACAGGTCATTCCCCTGCCAAGAATCTTTAGTGAGTCCCTTTTGCCTCTAGGATAAAATATAAACTTGTCTGCCTGGCATTTAAAGCTTTCAGTATTCTGGCTCCCATGTATTTTTCTAGACTTTTTTTCACATCATTTCCTTCATGCAATCTATGTTCCAGCCAATCTGGCTTCCTTGCTGTTCCCCAAACTAGGCATGACACCGTCTGCCTCCTTGCCTTTGAATAAACTCTTGAATTCCTAGAATATATTCTTTCTTTGCCCTCATATCTTAGAATATTTGCCTTTCTTCAAGGTTCTCTTACATGCCACCTCCTACTCAGTGCTACTAGATGTAAAAGTTCTCTTCCTTTACTAATAATCTTGATTTTAATCTTTATTTGTGTATGTACTGTTCCTCTTCAGAGCTTAGAATGCAAACTCCATGAGGGCAGGGACTTTGGTCTCTGCATCCCTACTACCTTCACAGAGAATTCAATAAATGTCTTTGGAAGTAGACACTTTTTCTAGTGGAGTGATTTTTCTAGGTCATAACTATGAAAAGATACCCCAGAATACCCCCGGTCACAAATTTCTGTAACTTTAAAAAATTCTACGTTCTAATTTTGGCCCAGATCTTTTGAATGTCCCTCCCTGATTAGACAAGTGAAAAGCTTTTACGCAGATCATGTTGCAAGGAGAAAATAGAATTTTATTCTGAACACAGAAATGTAGTATGAGATATGGCCATAAGAAAATGGATTGATTCTCCAGCACATACATTAACTTACACATCGAAATGTGTTGTTTCCTTAAAAGCAGTCACCTTTAGAGCTTCTGCACTTATTTTAATTATGCTGCTCAACGTATTTTTTGGAATTCATCTGTGGGAATCGCCTACAGAACCTATAGCACATTTTTTTGAATATCCTCAATAATGGCAACTCTTTCATCTTTGAAGGTGGATTTGATTTTTGGGCATCAACCAAAAGTTATTTGGAGCCAAATGTGGTGAAAAAAACTGCAATTAAACCCTTTTATTGATTCCTCTGTAGACTCCTCACTGCAATGCTAAAACCAGATGGCATTTCCTTTCAGGCCCTGGCAGATAGTCCCCACGTTGCTATTCAGTCCCTCCTATACTCAAATATGCACAATTAGTTCTTCTGCATTCCCCTCAGCTCAATTAAAAGGAGACCCATGCAATGGACCTGTCTACAGCCCTCCATCGCTTTTAGTGGCCAGCGTCACATCTTTCTGTATTTGGACACAATACATTGTGAACAAACTGTATCCATAAGAAGAGATTCCTTCACCTGAATGTAATACCTGGAAACTCTAAGCCCCTCAAATATGTTCTTTCCCCCATGGAGGGACAATTGGAATACATTTCATTAAGGTTTTTAAAGAGGTAAATTAAAACTATGAACTTGAAGCTTTTCAGTAGAGCAAGCAATTAGGATAATATTGCCTTAAAAGATCAAATATTTATCATTTTGTAGACTGAATAATGTTGCCAGTTGTCTGAGCTATCGCTACTACATTATGTATGTATGCATCCATTAAAAGGTTTGCTAAGCCATTTCTGAGTCTAGGTATAAAGCAAGACCATAAGGGAATATTATAGTGGATCAAAATAAATGGTTCATCTAGGTCAGGATGAAGCCTCTAACAGTGATAATATGGGATGTTTGTGGTTGACCATGGTTGTCTTCCATGATGTCAGTCTTGAAAGATCACAGATATTCTCTAGCTATCCCTCTCATCCATAATGAGCTGACTAGCTAGCTACAAGCACACATTCTTCTAAATCCTTCTTCAACTTCTTTGAGCTTCTAGCCTATGGAATAAGATGATTTTATACCCTGCAATATAGTATTTCCTTTCATTTGATTCAAAGTCACTTCTTTGAAGTGTCAGGAAATATCCCTGTTCACCCCATCCATACGCTACAAAATTTTACAAACTTTAATCACAACTCCTGAGAGCATTCATCTTATGCAAGTCAGAGGGACACCACATTGTTCCCAGTCCTAGGACCTTCTCACTTACATCCCAGTATTCCCAGATCTGCTGCCCAGATGACTGGGTCCCAGTCTCCATTGATACCATTAGAGAAATCCACGAGGTGGAGCTCTTTACCCTTTCTGGTGAATGGTCATGCTCCCAAGGTTCCATTCATGATTTCCTTTTTAGAGAGTAGTGGATGGAGGCAGAACCAGTTCTCTAATCTATACTAGGGAGGAATGAATTTACAGGAAACATATACAGTAGACAGAAGAGTAATGTGAATCATTTTCAGTCATTCCTTTAATTCCTGAGCAGTCTCCATTTACATCCACCTAGCCTGCCAGCTTGAAATTGAAGTTCTGCTCTCTTTTCTGTATTCCCTCAGATGCTACCCTTATGGTATTCATCCCAGGGTCAGTTATTCTTTTTTTTAAAATAAGGTTTTTTTCTATTATCAAGCATTTATTTTTTCCCTCTCTCTCAATAGAAAGGAAAGAAGGAAGAAAGAAAAGAAAGAGGATGGAAGGGAGGAAGAAAAAGAAAGAAAGAAAGGAAAAGAAAGAAAGAAAGGAAGAAAGAAAGAAAGAAAGAAAGAAAGAAAGAAAGAAAGAAAGAAAGAAAGAAAGAAAGAAAGGAAGGAAGGAAGGAAGGAAGGAAGGAAGGAAGGAAGGAAGGAAAGAAGGAAGGAGAAAAGGGAGGAGAGAGAAAGAAAAAGAAAAAATATTAAGAAGTCAGAAAGAATAAAAGACATAAGGAAAGAAAGAAAATAAATACAGAACCCTCATATCGTGTAAGCATAGTCAAGTAAAATAGATTCTTATGTTGGTCATATCCAAAAATGTGCTTCTTATTCTGTATATTAGTGTTTTATCTCTCTGTCATGAAGTAGGCAGCATTCTTCTTTATTACTTCTCCCAAATAATAATTGATTATTTAGTTTGCTGAATTCTTTCAGAATTATTCCTCTGGAGAAAAAATAACACTGAAGTTTTAGTATAAGTTATTTTATGGTTTCGCTCACATCACTTGGCATTAATTCATACCAGTTTGATCAAAACAAGGGTCAGCTATTCTTCATAGTTCCCATCTCTTAGTAAGGATTCCTTGTGACTGAGATAATGATAGCTCAAGATATTTTTTTCCTATATCCTCAGACACTAATGCAATAAATACTTAAGTATTATTCTTATCAGGAGGACTTGAGCCTAGACCTTCTGGTGCCTCTTGAGTGGTCCTACTGGCAAATCATAGATTTAGAACTAGAGCTAGAAGGGACCTTAGAGGTCATATCTAGTGCTACTCTTTCATTTTACCAAAGAGGCATTTGCGGTATAGAGAATTTCAAGTCAACTGAACATTTATTCACCTCGTATCTCTCAGGCATAGTCAAACACTGAGGATTCAAAGAAAGGCGAAACAAAACAAAAAACTGGTCCTTGCACTCAAGAAGCTCACAGTTTAGTGACTTGATTTTTAGAATCACAGAATTTAACAGTTGGAAGAGGCCTCAGTAGCCACTCAGTCCAACCCATACCAAGAAGTGGTCCCCATTATAACTAGTCATCCAGTTAAAATCTGAAGGTCTTACTGCTTATTAAATTTAATATCTTGTTCCTCAACCTTACTATTATATTATTACATCATGAGAATTAAAACATCACTTTCCCATGTCCAAAGTTTATTATTTTATACTCTGAAATATTTATTCCTAAAGGTAGAAACTAGATTTTTAAACAAATATGTCAGAACTCATAGTCTGAATTGAGCAGCACTTTCCAATTCTAATGATGCTTTTTAAAAAAATAACTCTTCCTTGGGGATGACTTTCACATTATTTAAGGATAGATTTGAGTTTTAAAATTGGCAAAAAGTTGTTTGGAGCCAGATACATTGAATAAATTGAGTGACTAAGCAGCATAATACTATTTCGGGTAAAGATAAAGTTAATGAGACTAATTTTGTGTGAGGTTTTTAGTTATCTCTAAAGAAGTTCCAAAAGAAGGATTCTAAAATTTCCCCAAATTCATGATAACCAAGATTAAAAAAAATGTTTTTAACAATTACTTTCAAGCTAGATAAAGTACATTCCAGCATTGATAGTGTATCAGTAAATATCAGTTCGTTTAACATCTTGAATATATTTCTTCAACTTGAATTTAACTCATTGAAGGGAGATTAAATGTTTTCTTTTGTTGTTCTTCAGTTGTTTCAGTCATGTCTGATTCTTCATTACCTCATTTGAACTTTTCTTGGCAAAAACACTGGACTGGTTTACAATTTCCTTCTCTGGTTCATTTGATAGATGAGGAAAGTGAGGCAATCAGGGCTAAGTGACTTACTTGCCTAGGATCATACAGTATGCTAGTAAGTTTCTGAAGTCAGATTTGAATTCAAGAAGAGCAATCTTTTGAACTCTAGATCCAGCATACTATCCCTTTTAATTACACTGAAATTTGGGCTTATATTTCCCTCTGTCTCTAATATGGGGGCCTTTTTTTCCAAATTAAGATTTTCTTCCATTTCCTCTTTAAACACATCTTCAGTTATTTTAGTTTAATCTATTTTAATCTATTCCCATTAGCTCTCTTCCCCTCACTTTCCCCTCACCCAAACCCTCTCATTTTTTAACCCCCTTCCCTAGTTTTGGAATTTTACCTATCATATTGGTGGTTCCTTTCACTTTCTTGATTTTATCTAGCTATTTAATTCTTTCCCTATCTTTTTTCCTTGCAGTTAAATAGTCAAGTAGAATCAACCTCTGTTTCCTTCTCTTCAACTTGCTTTGTATGTTAGTTTTTAAAATTTTATTTTCTGTACCTTTTTCTAAAAAGGATTTCTTTAATTCTCTTTAATATTCTCTTTCTTTTCTATTTACTCTAGACTTTTTGATTCATGACTCATATTTCAATCTTTCTTTATTCTTCATGGAGTAAAATTGTTGGGCTCCTTTTTCTAAGGTGTTTCTGTTATTGATCTGTAGAACTTGCTTTTGACTCCCTTTTCACTGCTGTGGCTTACCAATTTCTGTAAGTGATAGAGAGGCATTGCCTCCATAGTAGGAATATTCCTATGTCCCCAAGTAATAGAGTTGATTATTGACTTTTGCACTCTTTTGGGTCATTTCCCACATTTTATTCAATATCTTTTCCCAAAATCCATGGCCCATTACTCTTCTTAAGGTCAGTTACCCCCAGGATGAGTAGTGTTTCTAAGCACAAAAATCCTTCCCACTCTTTTTTTTATACTTTCTTCAGTGATAACCCCTTCCACCACTGAAACAAGTTTTCCCCTCCCCCCCCCGCCCCATTTTTCAATCCCTTCTAGATCATTCTCTCCTGTAGTTTCTCTTCTTTCCTTTCATAGTTAGCCTTTGTTTTGAATAGGAAATATCACATATTCTTCCTGACTTTCCTGTTTTATGCACCCTCTTTTTCTGTAATTTAGTCCCACAAGAAAAAAAATTGATTCATCTGTTGTCAGGGTGTTGTGAGGTTTAGTCCTTGATATTTCAGTCCTGTTTCTTCACCATCCCATTCATTTGACTTCTGCTTTCACTCTTTTCTCATTTTGTACATTTAGAAAGAAATCCTTTATAGTCCCTCTGTTCTCATTCTACTGTTGTTGCTATAGGTTTTATAATGTATTACTGTTGTCTGAGTTGTTTGAGAAGCAAATAATTTCTTCATGACCCGCTTTCTTTCCAGAAATGTTTTGAACCCCACCTTCTTACAGAATGTCCATTTAAAAAAATTTATGGTTAGGCTCAGATTTGCAGGGTAGGCCACTTAGACTGTATCTTGAGCACCTTTGCTCTTCAGAACATATAATTCCATTCCCTCAAGCAGTTTCAGGTGGATATGAAATAGTCTTGAGTTAATTTGCATTTATTTTCCTTTCTACTTGAAGGTCTTTTTTCCTAGTTACTTGCAGAATTTGTTTGTCAATGGAATTATTAAATTTAACCACTATGAGTCTTAGGCTTTGTAGTAAAGGATTTTTGGTTTTGTTCTTTTTTTCTGGAAGTGATTCATAGATGTTTTTCAGCTGGTACTTTGTCTTCTGTATTCAGAAGTTCTGTGAAGTTCTCTTGTATTATTTCTTGTGTAAGGGTACCCAGGTTTTTTTTTACTTGTCCTGTTCCTCTCAGAGACCTTTAAGCTTTAAATTATGTCTTCAAGATAAATATATTTTGTTTGAATAGAAATCTTGTTTTCTTTTAAATTTACTGCTTTTTGCTTCTCTCCTTCCAGATTGTACTTTGCTTCTGTATATTTGCATTCCCAATCAATTATCTTCTCTTTTGTATCTTTGGTGAGACTTACCATGAAGAACTCAAATTTTCCTATTCTGTCAATTATTTCTGCTGTGCAGAATTAACTCATTAAAGAGAACTAAGTGTTCTCTCTTGTTCAGTTGTTTCAGTCATGTCTGATTTTTCATGGCCTCATTTGGGGTTTTCTTGGCAAAGACACTAGATTGGTTTGTACTTTTATTCTCTAGCTCATTTGACATAATTCTTTATAATTCTTATTTCTCCTTTAATCCACTCAGAAACATACTGCTATGGTTCCATGCTCTCTTGAGAATCCATAAGATCCTATGCCCCATCAGGTGTTCATTCATTTTTCTTTGTCTTGCAATATTTATTTATACATTCCTGAGTTATTTTTCCTGATCTGGAAGCTATTTTCATTTCTGTTATTAATATCTTCCCTTTTGGTTTATCTGCTTTTGCTGAACTTCTTTCATTAAGTTTTCTTTCTCCTGAGATCTTTGATAGGTTTAGTCTTTTTTTAAAAAAAATTTCTTCTATTGCTCACTTTCTGACTCTACCCTCCTTGATGTCAACTTCTCTAGGGGCTTAATCTCAAAACCGTCTTTTATCTCCTTCTCAGCTGGGTGATTCCCTATGTCTGTCTCAAATAACTTATGGGGGGAACAGAACCAGCCCTAGCTGAATATGGAGCTTTTTCCTGAAAAAGTGAAGTGCTGCATAGTCCCCCATCTATTAGTCCTGCCTCAGTTCCCTCTGTCTTTCAGCTCTCTACCCCAACATTTTTGCAAAACTGAGCATTATGGCTCCTTGCTGCTGTTCTTCCTGAGAAAATTTCTACCCTTTGGATCTCCACAGCTCTGGGTGGTAAATGGATTGTTTGAGGTATAGACTTGAGTTCTGTTGCAAGCAAGTAGACTTGTGCAGCTCTGCTGTCCAGATTGTGGTGAATGATGGGGGAAATGGTATTGAGTAAGTTTGTTGGGGTTCTTGGTATCCTAGACCAGAGAGACAGCTGGTGTTGCTTTATATGTGCCACATAATTCCTATTTCAGAAAGGCTTGAGAGTTCATGAGGATTAGGGGAAAAAAACCTTATCCTCCATCTTGTTGGTTATGTGACCCAGAAGTCCTCAATTTCCATTGAACCAATTTGTTTTATTCTTTCCAATCTACCTAGCCCTCTATTTGGTTGGGAAAAAAAGAAATAATGGGAAATGATGATTGCCTTGAGGTAGCTAGGTATCATAGGGAATGGAGTACTGGGTTTGGAGTCTAAAAAGCCTTCATTCAAATCCAACTTTAGATTTACGAGCTTTGTGACCCATGGAAAGTCATTTAATGTGTCTGCGTCAGCTTTCCTCTCTGTAAAATGGAGATAATAATAGAACTTATTTCTCAAATTTGTTGTGAAAATCAAATGAAATAATATTTTTAAAGTACTTGGTAAACATTTAAGGTGGGATAGCTAGGTAGCACAAGGGATAGAGCACCAGTCCTGGAAATGAGAGGTCCTGGATTCAAATTTAATCTCAGACACTTCCTAGCTGTGTGACCCTGGGCACGTCACTTAATCTCCATTGCTTAGCCTTTACCACTCTTCTGGAAGGTAAGCATTAAAACAACAACAACAACCTTGAAGGCACTACAAAAATGCTATCTATTGTTATCAGCTATTAGACGAGAAGTTCAGCTTTTTCTCTTGTCTGTTATCTTCATCCAATATATCCCCAAATAGCCATTTTATTTGAGCTTCTTCTTGCCCCTATCATCCTCTTAGAAAGCCTTTTTTTTTTTTGCTTTGGCATTCATTACTAACTTCAGTTTTTTCTGAGCTTTAACACTACTGAGAGCCATGTCACATTTATTGTATTTATCCTTCATTACCTGCCCTTGTTTCTCTTTTTTATATTTTCTTCATAATTATCTTCAATTTGCGTGTCCCTTTACTTTTTCTTGGAATTGTGCAGTTATATGTTGTTAAGATTTCATTCTTGGGATCTCCATGTCTTTTTAAGGTTAATTTCCTCTATAAAATTTAGGCCATTGATTCCTGCCTATTCTTTCTTAGAACTCTGAAATTTGCTGCCCTCAAATCTAGGATGTATATTAGACGCTTGCTGACTTTCTTTTTCTTTATCACAATTCTAAGATGGAACAATCATTTCTTTCCAAGGTTCCTATCATCTTTACTTCAGCAATATGTTCTGCCCTATTTGTCAGAATCGCAAAGATCCATAATAATAGCTTGCCTTTTCATTTTCATTCCCTTTTTGAAGAATGAAATTGCCATATTATTACCTACTATGTTTTATTAATTTTTTTTTGTCAGAGAGAACATCTCGTGTGGATATTTGAAATCCTCCATCACTACTGCATAATACCTCAGCTTCCTTATCTGTAAAATGGGGACAATAATAGAACTTATTTCTTAAAGTTGTGAAAATCAAATGAAATAATATTTTTAAAGAATTGAGTAAACCTTTAGGGTGGGACAGCTAGGTATCACTACTGTATCATCCCCAAATAACATAGGCATGTAAGTTGTTTCTTAAACATCTGTGTATTCATCTATGTCTTCTTCCTGTAACTCACCTGTAGATGGTGTGTTGTATACTTCTGTTTCTACCTCATCCAAAACAAAAAGACTTCCTACCTCTGGCTCCTGGATTTCCTCACAGAGATTATTTCCCTCCTCTTCCTCCTTCTCTTCCTTCTCCTTCTTCTCCTTCTCCTTCTCCTTTTCCTTTTCCTTCTCCTTCTCCTTCTCCTTCTCCTTCTCCTTCTCCTTCTCCTTCTCCTTCTCCTTCTTCTCCTTCTCCTTCTCCTTCTCCTTCTCCTTCTCCTTCTTCTTCTTCTCCTTCTCCTTCTCCTTCTCCTTTTCCTCCTCCTTTTCCTCCTCCTCCTTCTTTTCCTCTTCCTCCTCCTCCTTCTCTTTCTCTTCCTCCTCCTCCTCCTTTTTGTTCTTTCTTCTTCTTGTTCCTTTTGAATAAAGTCTTTTCATATTCATATTGCAGTTATGAATCCCATTTTTCCAAGCCTTAGTGGTTCTGACAGTCAAATTTGTCTTTTCATGTATTCTGTGTACCTTTATGTACCCGTATGTAAAAACTGATTACTCTGGCATCTTCTATCTAAAGGTGAGGGGTGCTACATTTTACTCTTCCCCTGAGGTTCTCCAGTACCCTTTAGGGATTTGGGAAGTATTTCTTCCATTGACTCTAGCCCACACTGATGGTGTACTCTCAATTTCAGGGGGAACCCTGTACTCCAATTCCATTTTTAATTGCCTTTTACAAAGAACTACTTACCACAAAGGTACAGCAAGAACAAATAGCAAACATACAAAAATCCTTCCCTAACCTCTGGGGGACATAATCCCCCTTTTATTATTTCAGTCTCTAGGGAAGGGAAGAGGATGAGATTCCTATCTTAGTTCAGTTCCTAATAGCAGAGTCCCACCAAGTTCTAACTCCAAATCTCCTCTTGGGTTCAAATCCTTGGCACACTGGCTTTTCAGGATTTTCCTTCTGTGACTGGCTAAAATATTCCATTCTTTCATTATGTGGTCTTAATGGATAATATCTCATTCTAATGCATCATACTTTAATTATCTATTAATATTTGTATATTTTAGTTGTTTTTTTTAACCCTTACCTTCCGTCTTGGAGTCAATACTGTGTATTGGCTCCAAGGCAGAAGAGTGGTAAGGGTAGGCAATGGGGGTCAAGTGACTTGCCCAGGGTCACACAGATGGGAAGTGGCTGAGGCCATATTTGAACCCAGGACCTCCCGTCTCTAGGTCTGGCTCTCAATCCACTGAGCTACCCAGCTGCCCCCTTAGTTGTTTTTTAATATGAGTAGAAGGAATAGCCAATAGAGCAATTTGGCTGGCTTGTAGAATTTGGGAAAGAGGGGAATGTAATATTGGAAAGGTAAATCTGGGCCAGGTTGTAAAGGGTTTTTAAATGCCAAATAAAGGAGTTTATATTTGATCCTAGAGATAATAGGGAGCCACTGGGATTTATTATTAAGTAGAGAAATGCCTTGATCATACCTACGTTGTTTAGATACAAAATTTTTACTTGGCAGTAGCAGAAACAAAAATGGAACCCATTCATTCTCTTTAGACCATTTGAAAATTTTCTCTGGTCTTCATATTTTCTGGAAGCAAGATGCTCAGTCCTCTGTCACTCCTGTGGCTAGCTCACAAATGAACTACCATGGCAAATTAACTACTTGCCTTGTCTGTTTGCTGCACTGGGCCTCAGTTACTAGGGCTCTTAGGAAATGTTTTATTTGTAGAAGACTCTCCACCTTATCTTGGGATAGAGACTAGTTGGTCCAAGTGACTTTGATTGGTAATTAACAGGTTTCTACAAAGATCTAATACAAACAGAAGCTGCCCTTAACTGTTCTGTGAGAGAGGATTTCAAGTAGAATTCTAATTACCAGAAAGACTTTATTTATTTAAATCTAATTATCTACTTTTCTCTGCACTGATAGAATTCAGATACTAACTTTCCACTTCTTTGGAAGCACCCTCTGTCCCTTTGGTGTAACTAATTTTTTCACAGTCACCTAGTTCTCTCTTAAGTGATTAATAAAGAATGTTCTCATGTGGGAAACGACCAATGCCTGTTCCTTGATAAATTGCATTTGCTTAAGTGTTCAGTGATCTTACCCTTTATTATAGATTAAGACAGGGTTGCCTGAAGCTGAGAATTTCTGACCTAGTAGAGCACCTGAGAACTTGTTCTCAAATTTAGGAAATGTTTCCCTAAAAATCTTAAGTATAAATTAAGCAAGTTAATTTGGAGCATGGAATCACATTTTCATTCACCTGATTAGTATATAAGACTTGGGTTCTACTCCTGGCTTTGCCACTAGCTATGTGACCTTAGGCAAATCACCCAACTTTTCTAAGCCTAAATTTCCCTGTCTATAAAATAAATTTGTTGGATTAGATTATCTCTGCCTTCCACTTCCGAGCTTCTATGATTTATTATCTCTGTAGCAGGGTGACATGAGGGGAGGCTACTTTCCACAGGTAGGAACTGTTCATTACGCCTTGAAAAGTTCAGTTCATCCAGTGAAGTGAGTGTCCCTAGCTTAACCCCATTAAATGTTATCTGCATTGCTGGTTCCAAAATGCTTATTATTACCAAAGTGCTTATCATTTAATATGCTGCTCTTCATCAAAATTTCAAACTTCTCTGCTCTTTTATATTCCCTTTGCTGATTTAGATTTTCCATCTCATTGTTTTTATATGCCGGCCAGAATTTTAAGGAAACATCATCATGCAATCTTTTCTCTTCAAACAGTATTATTAATGCTCCTGGAGTATCAGTAGAGGGAGAGTGGAGATGAGCATCCTAGGCTCAGCCCCAAAGATGAGCCACAGGAATGAGGCTGTGGGTGCTGGTGGAGTCCTGGAGCCCTCTGCCCTGGTGTCTCATGCCTTGAGTGATGCTGGTGCCATCACATGCAGGAACATCAGCAATATCCCTCCATTGTTCAAAATGATGAGCTTAAGCTTCCCCAACTTGGAGTATTCTTCCTCCCTCCTTTATAGCACTGGTATAATCAATAATATCCCGGATCCCAGTAGCACGTATGACACTGTATCCCCCGAAGGACTGGCGTTGGGGAGGGCAGAAACTCAGACTTGTTAAGCAGTGAGTTACCTCAAGACCAAATAAGGATAACCCCCAAATTTTTGGTAATGAGTATTCCTATTCTTGGACACAACTATTTAAAAAATAGAGAAGGTGATTTAATTTATTTTTTTAAACTGCCTATGCCCATTCACAGTTATTATAGCTTCCTTCCATTGTTTTTTACGTACTGAGGCAAAGAAATGTATTGATGATGTTTCCTTAAAATTCTGGACAGTATGTGTTTTAGCTCCAAAGAAAGATTTCTAAGAATGAGAAAGAGATAGAAGCCCCACTTTTTGTTTCTAATTCCTCTACAAATCTTGACACCTTGTTTGTAACGTGGGACTGAATATTTTCTAAGAAGTAAGGGATGTTTGTTATTATCATCCCTTACCACATCCCTGAGGAAGAAAGCTAGCTCAGTAGAATGTATATATATATACACACATATATATATACACACACACATATTTATATACACACACATATATACACACACATATATATATACACACACACACATATATCTATACACACACACACACATATATATATATACACATACGTATACATATTATGGGCAACTAAAGGGGTACAGTGGATAGATTGCCAAGCCTGGAGTCAAAAAGACTCCAATTCCTGAGTTCAAATGTGGCCTTAGACATTTCTGAGCTATGTGACCCTGGGCAAGTCACTTAACCCTCTTTGCCTCAGTTTCCTCATCTGTGAAATGAGCTGGAGAAGGAAATGAAAAACTGCTCCAGTATATTTCCCAAGAAAACTCCAAATGGGGTCATGAAGAGTCAGACATGTCTGAAAAAATGAATAAAATATAATAATAATATAAAATATAATAACAAAAAGAAGAACATTATATAGCAGAGGCAAGGATGAACGATCTAGGTTCTAGCCCCAACTCTGCTATTGATTAGCTAAGTCACCTTGAGAAAGTCACTGAACTTCAGTGTTCTTATCTATTATATGAGAGGTCTATAATTTGGGTGGAGGGGTGTGTATCTACTACTGCCTATTACAACTCATTTAAGACAGCCAGGTGGTTAAGTGGATGGAGCACTGGACCTGGAGTCAGGAAGACCTGAACTCAAAAAATGGTCTCAGACACTTCCTATGTGTGTGATCTTAAAGAAGTCACCTAACTTCTGCCTCAATTTATTATTCCCCATTTTGTAGTTGAGGAAACAAGTTGTTGTATAAAATGAGATATTTGTAAAGCCCTCTGTGGGAAGCCAATAAGAGAACAGATAAAAATATGAGACTCCTCTTTTGACCCCTTTTGTGATCCTTGTGATTTCTTGTTGAAAAGTATTGTGACCTTATTGAAAAGCTTTAAGTTCCTATCAAACCTGAATTTAAAGGGTTAACACTGTTAACACAGCAAGGAATGCTGCTGCCTGTTATAGCTAAGGCCAAGATAGTCCCCAACTTGGCTTTCTGATAAGAACCTAGTCAAAATTCAGCCTTGGCCTTGGTCTATTCTGAAGCCAATGTTTTGTGTTTTGATGTGACATAATTTGTAACTTCTGCGCATTTGCAAAGTTTTGGGGGGGGTTCTTTTGTGTGAAATGAGTCTTGAAATATATATAATAAACTCCATGCTCCTGGAGCCAGAGCTGGAAGCATGAAGTAAAAGACATTTCCCTTGTTCTGTCCTTATTTCCTTATCAACTAAACTGTCATCAGATTATCAGAGATGATAAAGAGATCTCCACAACCCTCAACACAAAGTAGATACTTAATAAAGGCTTATTCCTTTCTTTTAACAAAAATACACCTTTTAGAGTCCTTCTTCAATTCAGGGTACAAGATGTAGAAGGTTCTATTAAGCTAGGAAAGCTTCAGCTGTGGCCCCAGTGACAGATTTTGTGATTACTTGCTTGGCCAACAGGATATGAGCTTGTCAGAATTGTGGTGCAAGAGAGTAGCCTCTGAATTTCTCTGATCGGCATTTTCCCAGTAGCTGGGAATTAATAAATTTTCCTGGCACTGCCTCAGAACCCACATGTCACAAGTCTGGCTGGCCAGCTGGACTAGCCTGAACTCATAGGAGAAGATGCGGGAGTGGGAAGGCGAGATATCAGGCACTGATGGAGGCTCTTGCTCCTATTTGACTTGGTCCCCATTCAGTCCTGCATACCTCTCCCTCCCATGACCACCACAGCTTTCCCATAGGCATTTGTGTTCAGCAGTTGGGGAGGCTGCACTGATTCCTGCAAGTGAACAGCAGCAGCTTGAGGGCTGGAACATTCCTGTGGCTATTGTAAGGTGTTATTTTCAACATTTTTTGGCTTCCCTAGATTGGCTGTGGGGCTGGTGTTCAGACTGGGGCTGGGACCTGGCCGGGCTCAAAGGTGTTGGGAGAAATTGAATGTTTTACTTGGGGCCATGCCTACTGGGAGCCATGCTGTATTTAAGTCTTACCCTATTTTTCTAGTCTTATTTCACATTAGTCCCTTCAGAAACACTCTATTCCATCCAAACTGGACTGCTAGTTATTCCTTGAGATAAATGTGACATCTTCATCCACAGTGGATGGCATAAAGGGAGGCAGAGGACGCTAAGAACCACAGAAAATATCTACAAACACTAATTTAATGCACAGTATTCTTAATGTACCCTCTATCAAATGACCAAATAGTTGGTGCAGTGTTAGAAGAAATGAACCAATCTAATTCAATTATGTAAGAGGCTCCTACTAAATCCTAAAACTATTTCCACATATGAGCCTTATCTCTCCAGAAGTGTGGGACTCCATACCTCTGCAGGGACTGGCAACATTTTGGAGGGGAGAGGGACTCAGTAGACCCAGAACTGGGGGTGGGGAACTGATCCTCCAAGCAAGAGACATACTGGTCAGAAAAAAATTAGTGAGAACAAGAGATAATAGTAAATAAAGAAAATAAAAACAAAAAAGCCTAGAATCAATCAAAAAACATCTAGTATGTGTCTGAACTAGGTGTTGGAGATTCAGAAACAAAAGTAAGATAGTTCCTGTCCTCAGGGAGCTTAGAGGCTAGCCAGGAAAAATGACTGACAGACAGACAGAGATAGGGGCAGAGAGAGAGAGAGAGAGAGAGAGAGAGAAGTTAACTGCTTGTCATGTGCCAGGCACTGCACTAAGGTTCTAGAAACACAAATAGAAGGAAAAAATATAGTCTCTATCTTCAAGGGGAAGGGGCAAAGGCAATGCATAAAGGGCAACTAACAAGCAAGGACAAGGAAGGCTGCTGTTGTGGTGGGAAAGTCTCCAGAGTAAGGAGTGGAGGTCTCATTTCCAACATATTACAAGCAACTGATTCAGATTTATAAGAAAGAAAAGCCATTCACCAGTTGATAAATGGTCTAAGGATATGAACAGACAGTTCTCAAGGGAAGAAAGCTATTTATAGCCATATGAAAAAATGCTCCAAAATCCTGCTAATTAGAGAAATTCAATTTAAAACAATTCTAAGATTCCACCTCACCTCCATCCGAGTAACAAAGATGACCAAAAAGGAAAATGATCAATGCTGGAGGGACTGTGGGAAAACATGCAGATAGTTGCACTGATAGTGGACCTCTGAATAGGTATAACCATTCTGGAAAGCAATTTGGAATTATACACAAAATATTACTAAAGAATTCATTCTCTTTGACCCAGTTTTACTACTTCTATGTCTATACCTAAAAGATATCAAAGAAAGAGGAAAAGGTCCTATCTGTATTAAAATATTTATAGCAGCTCTTTTTGTGGTGGCAAAAGAAAAGGCATGCCCAACAATTGGTGAATAAGTTGTGGCATATGAATGTGATCGAACATTATAGTGCTGTAAGAAATGAGGAAATAGATGATTTCAAAAAGAAATAGGAAGACATGAGCTGATTCAGAGTGGAGAGAGCAGAACAAGAGAACAATTTATACAGTAACAACAACACTATAAAAACTGTTTTGAAAGCTGTAAGAACAATATAATGACCATTCATGAATCCAGAGGACCAATGATAAAGCGTGCTGGTACAAAGGGAACCCATACAATGACTTAATATAGCAGGGCCAGACCTGGCTCTTAAGGAGAATTTCTTTTGTGGCATAGAAAGGGAACAAGCTTTACCATTTGTATGAAATTTTCAATGGTAATGTATGCTATTATTTCGAAATTTGTAACACAGTTATCAAAACTTTTGAAGTGTGTCAGAATTTTTGAGCACTAGTTAGACTAATAAATAAAATATTCCATGTTTATTATATTTTTTTACCTAATGGTCAATTGCCCTGTAAAGTCGTTGCTTAATGGTGTTATAAGGATAAATGGACCTGGGCTTATTCAAGCAAATTTAAAAAAAAAAACATGAGCAAAAAGGCTTAACTGAAAGTGTTGCTTTCAAGGAAGCAACAGTTACATATTACAGCTACTTTTGTGCCTCCTTTCCTGCACACCGAAGTCTAAAGTCTCTCCTTTGATAATTCAACTATAGATCCAAAGAATTTTTTATTGCTAAAGATTCTTGAAGATCATAAAGAAACTTTCTTACAAAGCAGAAACCTATAATTGAGTAAGGTCCATAAATGTGCATGTATATAAACACATATGCATATCTATAAATATATGCATTTATTTGTGTATCATATTCATATCTGTATATATTTACATATTCACTGTATGTGTATATACAAATGTACATATAATCCCTATCCCCTCTAGGAATTTAAATAGCTTACATTCTATTGGGAGAGAGAGAAATATATATTTCATATATATATATACATATATATATACCTACACATATATACATATAGATTTGAAAGTCTTGTGATTATGGCAGATAGCATTATCATATATGTAATAAAATTTATGTAGATTATCAAAGAAAATTCCCCCTCCCATGATATCATTTTATGCTTTGAGTGTTCAAAATGTTCTTTAATGATTATTCCACGCAACCAAATTCTTGAATCAGTTGAACTAACCTGTATGTCACCGTTGTTAATATTTACTCAAGGTCTGAACCTGAAAACTACTAGAATTATGCTCCAAGAGGAAATGAATTCACCATTTAAAAATCAGAACAGAATGACTGGATCATAATGTTCATGGAGAGGAACATAATATTATTAATAATATTACACATTTTGTTGTTGTTCAGTTACTCAGTTGTGTCCAACTCTTCATGAACCCATGGATTTATTTCTATCATCCACTATTTTCTGGTCTGTTGAAGCTCATGTTCATTGCTTTTATGACACTTTTATCCATCTCATCCTCTGCTGTTCCCTTCCTTTTCCCGTTTTGCCTTCAGTCTTTCTTAATATCACAGTCTTTTCCAATTAGATCTGTCTTCTCATTATGTGACCAAAGTATTTAAGCTTCAGCTTCACTATTTGACCTTCCAGTGAAGGTCCAGAGTGAATACTCTGAGTTAATTTCTTTATGTCCTGGCTGATTTGACGTTTTTGCTGTCCAAGGGACTTTTAAAAGTCTTCTCCAGCACCACAATTCAAAAGCACTGATTTCAAAATGCTCAGCTTTCCTTACAGTCTGACTCTCATAAGCCTACTGGAAGAACCATAACTTTGATTTAATGGACCTTTATCAGCAAGGTAGTCTTTACTTTTTAATATGCTATCCAGATTTGCCATAGCTTTCCTTCTAAAAAGCAAACATCTTTTAATTTTCATGGCTGCAGTCATCATCTACAGTGATCTTCGAGCCCAAGAATATTAAATTTGACACTGCTTCCATTTCTTCTCCCTGTATTTGTCAGGAAGTGATGGAACCAGTTGCCATGATCTTAGTATTTTTGATCTTCAAGCCAGCTTTTACACTTTCCTCTTTTACCCTCATCAAGAGACTTCTTAATTCTTTTTATTTTCTGCCATATCTGCATCATATTATTCATATTCTGACTCAGTTGAACTAACCTGTATGTCACCGTTGTTAATATTTATTCAAGGTCTGAACTTGAAAACTATTAGAATTATGCTCCAAGAGGAAATGAATTTACCATTTAAAAAATCAGGACAGAGTTATATATCTACATGTCTGAGATTATTGATATTTCTCCTGGTAACCTTAATCCTGGCTTTTGATTTGTCCAGTCGGACATTTCCCATGATGTACTTTGCATATAAATTAAATTAATAATATGATATACAGCCTTGTTGTACTCCTTTTTTGATCTTAAACCAATCAGCTGTTCCATGGATGGTTCTAACTGTTGCTTCTTAGCTGGCATACCAGGTTCCTCAAAAGACAAATAAGATGATCTGACACTCATCTCTTTGAGGAATTGCCACATTTTGTTGTGAGGCACATAGTCAAAAGCTTTAGTGTAGTCAATGAAGCAGAAGTAGATGTTTTTCTGGAAGCCACTTCATTCCTCCATAATCCAGCAAGTGTTTACAATTTGGTCTCTAGTTTTTCTGCCTCTTTGAAAAGCAGCCTGCTCTTCTGGTAATTCTTGGTTCACATACTGCTGAAGTCTACCTTGCAGAATCTTATACATAACTTTGCTGGAATGTGAAATGACAGTAATTATTTGGCATCTTAAACATTCTTTGGCATTGCTCTTCTATAGAATTGGGACATAAACTGATCTTTCCAATCCAATGGGCATCATTGAGTTTTCTAAGTTTGTTGGTATATTGAGTGCAACACTAATATCATCATCTTTCAGGATTTTACTTTAAATATTTAATAACTCATACTCTCTTTTTTAGAACTGATAAAATGTTTTGGTTCCAAGGTAGAAGAAGAGTAAGAGCTAGGCAATTGGAATTAAGTGACTTGCCCAGGGTCACATAGCTAGGAGGTGTCTGAGGCCAGATTTGAGCACAGGATCTCCCAACTTTAGGCATGGCTATCTATCCACTGAGCCATTTAGCAGCCCCATCTTTTAGGATTTCAAACAACTCAACTGTAATTCTCTCACTCCTTATCATTAGCAGTTATTTCCTAAGAGCTACTTGATTTTTTGTTCTCCAGGTTGTCTGGTGCTCAGTAACCACTTCATCATGGTTATCAGTGATGTGAATATCTTTCTTATATAATTCTGATGTATATTCTTGCCACCTCTTCTTAATCTCTTCTCTTCTGTTTTTTTTTTGTCTTTTATCATGCTCATTTTTGCATGAAATGATCTCTTCATATCTCTAATTTTCTTGAAGAGCTCCTTTGTTTTTCCTATTCCATTGTTTTCTTCTATTTCTTTGCATTGGTTGTTTAACCTTATCTCTTCTTGTTATTCTCTGAAATGCTACATTCAGTTGGGTAAATCTTCCCTTTCTCTTTTCACTTTCATTTTCCTTCTTTCCTCAGCTATTTGTTAAATTCATCAGAGAACCAGTTTGCTTTCTTGCTCTTTTTCTTCGGAATGTTTTTTTGTTGTTCTTGTTGCTGCTGCCTCCTGTATAGTATTGTAAACCTCTGCCCATCTTTCTTCAGGCACTCTATTTGTCAGATCTAATCTCTTAAATCTATTCATCACTTTCACTTCATATTCATGACATGTTATTTAGGTCATACCTATAAAATCTGATAGTTTTCCCTACTTTCTTCACTTTAAGTCTGAATTTTAAAATAAGAAGCTTATAATCTGAACCCCAATCAGATATTGTTAATATTTAAAGGCCTACTTCTGCATCTGTATCCCAAAGAGATCAGAGGCAGGAGAAAAGGACTTACTTGAACAAAAATATTTTAGCAGTTCTTCTTTGTAGTGGCAAACATATATCCTCTATTTAAAAAAATTATTGATTAATTAAGAAAAATTTTCCATGCTTACATGATTCATGTTCTTTCCCTTCCCTTCCCACCCCCACCCCCCATAGCCAACGTGCAATTCCACTGGATTTTACATGAGTCATTGATCAAGACCTATTTCCATATTATTGATATTTGCTCTTAGAGTCTACATCCCCAATCATATCCCCATCGACCCATGTGATCAAGTAGTTGTTTTTCTTCTGTGTTTCTACTCCCACAGTTTTTCCTCTGGATGTGGGTAATGTTCTTTCTCATAAGTCCCTCAGAAATGTCTTGGATCATTGCATTGTTGCTACTAGAAAAGTCCATTACATTCAATTGTGCCACCGTGTCTGTGTATAATGTTCTCCTGGTTCTACTCCTTTCACTCTGCATCAATTCCTGGAGGTCATTCCAGTTCACATGGAATTCTTCCAATTCATTATTCCATTTAGCACAATAGTATTCCATCACCAAAGATACCACAATTTGTTCAGTCATTCCTCAATTGAAGGGCAGACCATCATTTTCCAATTTTTGTGGCAAACATTTAGAAATCGAGGGGGTATCCATCAATTTGGGAATGGCTGAACAAGCTGTGGTATATGATTATAATAGAAAACTATTGCACCATAAAAAATGATGAACAAATGAGTTCAGAAAAACCTGAAAAGATTTATATGAATTGATGTAAAGTGAAGTGGGCAAAGCCAGGAAACAATATATACAGTAATAGAAATATTCTTATCAACTAACTAAATATAAATATCAACTATGAAAGACTAAACTATTATCAGCAAAAACAAGGTTCCAAAATAACCTCGAGAGACTCATTGATAAACCCAACCAACCAACTATTATCTATAGTCAAAGAAGGAACTGCTGGAATCTTTTTACATACAACAAATCTTTCCATCCTTCATGAATTTTTTTACTGTGTATAGGATATGTGTCTTCAGTCATGACAGCGAGAATATGGAAATGTATATTGCATGAAAGTACTAGTATAACCTATATACATATGTATGTGTATACATAAATATATATATCTTTATATATATTAATATATATATATAACTAGTATAACCTATATCAGACTATTTACTGTCTTGGGAGGGGAGAGAGAAGAGAAGGGAGAGAATATGAATCACAAAATGTCAGAAAACAGTTATCAAAAATTGTTTCTACATGTAATTAAAAAAAATTAAATTTAAAAAATATTTAATAGGTCCCCACTAGCTACTGTCCTCTATCTTTCCTCTCTTTCATGGCAAGGACATTTACAACTGTCCTTCCTCTTCCTTTCCCCTCACTCTCATTTCCTCTTGCTGTACTCTGGCTTCTGACTTCAAAAGTTACCAATGATCTCCTAATTGCTGAATCCAATGACCTTTTCTCATCTTTCTTGACTTCTCAGCAGCTTTTACTCAACCTCTTCCCCTTGATATCCTCTTCTCTTTACGTTTTCTCTTGGTTCTCCTCCTACTCTCTTTCTTGATCTCCTTTGGTGGATCTTCATTCAGATCATACCTTTTAACCATGTTTGTCCCAAAGAGCTCTTCACTCCTTCTCTTCCCTCTTCTCTCTCTGCTATTTCACTTAATTATTTCACCAACTCCCATTGACTCAGTTATTATTCATGATTTTCAATTTATGTAGCCCTAACTGCTCTCTGGACTTTTGTCTCACATTTTCAAAATGTTCTGTAGACATCTTAAACTCAACATGTCAAAACCTGAATTATTATCTTTCCTTCAAAACTCTCTCCTTTTCCTAACTTCCTGATTGCTTCAAGAATACTACCACTTGCCACCTCACACCTATAAGATTGGTCAATTTGGCAGTAAAGTGGTAAGTGTTGGAGGGGATGTGGCAAAATTGGGACACTAATGCATTATGGGTGGAGTTGTGAACTGATCCATCCATTCTGGAGGGCAATCTGGAACTATGCCCAAAGGGCTATAGAACTATGCATACCTTTTGATCTAGTAATACCACTACTAGGTCTGGATACCAAAGAGATTTTTTTTAAAAAGAAGGGTGCAGAAAAGACTTACTTGTATAAAAATATTTATAGCAGCAATTTCTGTAGTGGCACAGAATTGGAAATTGAGGGGATGCCCATCAATTGGGGGAATGGTTGAACAAATTATGATATATGATGATTATAGAATACTAATGTGCTGTTAGAAATGATGAACTGGATGATTTCAAAAAATCTGGAAAGCCCTACGTGAACTGATGCAGAGTGAAATAAGCAGAATCAAGAGAACACTGTGCACAGTAACAGCAATAGTGTACAATGATCAACTGTGAAAGACATGGATACTCTCAGGAATACAATGATCTAGGAGAATTCTGAAGGACTTATGACAAAGAATGCTATCCACCTCCAGAGAAGGAACTTTTGGAGTCAGAATGAAGATTGAAGCACACAATTTTCACTCTAATTTATTTGTGTTTTTATTTGGGGATTTTGGTTTTATATGACTATTCTCTTAAGAAATATGTTTTGCATGGTAATACATGTATAACCCAGATCAAATTGCTTACCATCTTTGGGAGGGGGAGGAAAGGGATAGAGGGAGATGGTTTGGATCTTATCACTTCAGAAAATGTATGTGGAAGATTATTAGTACATGTAATTAAGAAAATAAAATATCTTTAAAAAATAATAAATCCCTGGCTCATCACTGGTTTAAAAAATGCTACTCTCCTTCTAATTATCCAGACTTGCAATCTAGGTGTCATCCTCAATTCCTTCCTCTCTCATCCCTATGTCTATTTTTTTTTGGCCAAGTCCTGTCAATTCTATCTTCATAACAACTCTCACACAAGACCCCTTTTCTCTCCTCTTATATGGCTGTCACCTTGATGCAGGTCCTTATCACTTCTCTCTTGGACCATTGCAATAACCTTGTGGTTGGTTTTTCTTCCTCAAGTTTCTCCTCTTTCCAGTCTTTCCTCCACTCAGCTGTCAAATTAATCTTCCTAATGTCCAGGTCTGAATTGCCCTACTACTACTATTCAATAAACCCAATAGCTCCCCATTAGTTCCAGGATCAAATGTAAAATCTTCTTTTGATTTTTCAAGCCTTCATAACTTGACCCATTCATATCTTTCTAGTTTTTGTATGCCTAACTTCCTTCCATCTACTCTGCAAGAAAATAGCATCAGCCTCCTGGGGCTGTTTCTCACATAGACATTCCATTTTCCAATTCTACAGTTTTCACTGTCTGTTCCTTATACATGGAATTCTCTCTCACTACCTCTTCATCTCCTGACTTCCTTAGCTTTCCCCAGGTCCTACCTGACTAAAATTCTATCTTCTGAAAGAATCCTTTCTTGATTCCCTCCCTTACTAGTGCCTTGTGGAAAGTTTTGTATAGAATACTGTGTGTTCTTCTCACAGAACTCCTGCATTATTATTTTCTTGGAGGAACATACAATATTTGTTTTTCTCATGCTAAGGAACAGACTACGTGTCTGGCAATTTCTCCCAGAGCCCTTGCAAACTGGGGTGCATTGGGCATTCCACAGCCTTGCTGGAATGGAAGCCCCTAATCTTCTTAGGCTTTTTCCACAGTGTCTTCCTCCTAAGATAATCTCAAATTTATTCTAGCTATATTTTATGTAGCCTGGCATATTATCCACCGCCCAATAGACTATGAGCTCCTTAAGAATAGGAACTGAGTAGGTTGCTGTTTTCCATCCCCTTTCTTTGTAACTTAGCACTTGAGTGTCTGTCACATATTAGACACTTCAAAATGTTTCTTGATTTGTGAAGGATTTTACATGCCAAATAAGACCTAAAGGAGAGGCACTGAATAGAAGTATGGCATGGCCAGACCTTTGCTTTAAGAAAATCATAATATCGCTCAATCTTTTGTACTTGGAGCAGGATGGGTGGGACTGAATCGGATGTCATCTAAAAACTACTTTCTACTATAAACGAAAGAACTAAGATTAGAACGCCATGGCATACAAATCGTAAACGAGTGTCCAACTATTTGCACATGATTAAAATAGCAAGAAGCATGGAGGCAGCCAAGAAATTCTGATAGTTAGCATTTACATAGTACTTTAGGATTTATAAAGCATTTGTCCAAATATTATCTCATTTGATCCTCAGAACAACCTTGGGAGGTTGGTGCTATTATTACCCCCATTTTATAGATGAGGAAACTTAAGACACATCTCACATATACTGGCTTTGGGACCTAGGACAGGTCACTTAACTTAGCATAGCTCTAGACAAATCTCTAAAACATAAGTCTCAGAGAATTTTCTGACCCACATAAGAAGATAATTTCTTATATGACTTAAATCACAGGTCTAATATCTGTTCCTAAGCAAGTAAAATCTTGACAACTGACAGAATTTACTTAAGAATGGCCCCAAAAGGGGGAAGCTGGGTAGCTCAGTGGATTGAGAGCCAGGCCTAGAGACGGGAGGTCTTAGGTTCAAATCTGGCCTCAGACACTTCCCAGCTGTGTGACCCTGGGCAAGTCACTTGACCCCCATTGCCTACCCTTACCACTCTTCTGCCTTGGAGCCAATACACAGTATTGACTCCAAGATGGAAGGTAAGGGTTTAAAAAAAAAAAAGAATGGCCCTAAAAGATATATTATTTATCCCTCTCATGAACTGAAGAAAAATTAATTGCCTTCTGAATTTTCTGTTAAACTTTTCCCATTGAAACTCCAGTTTCTTCTACAAAGAGGAAAACATTCCCTGGCTTGTGGTACCAACTGTGACAATTTAGGCACACAGTAAATATGTGTTTCTTGATTGATGGAATTTCTTTGGCTGAGAAGACCAAAGCGTTGAGTCATCTCCATCTTCAAAAGGTGCACTTAAGAAGGCAGCAGTTGGAAAAATAAAACCCTATCCTAAATGCTTTATAACCAAGAAGGGAAACATTAGGAATTGTAACATTTTAATCAGAGAAACATCATGTCTTATATATTTGAGGTATAGTTCCCATGAAAGGTAGAGTATATACCAGCTACCAAAATAAAAGAGGGCAAGGTTATTGCCTCTCCTGGAATCTCCCTCTCAAGTCAACTGGAATCAGAAGTAGTAAAGCTGGAAAATAGAGAAACAAATATAGAACCAGCCAACTAAGTGCCCTGGGTCACATAGCTCTTGCCTATGTGTGCTCTTAGAATTAGGACAAAGATCAACTAATCACTGTACATCTAAGGAATGTTGTGCTCCTCCTCACCAGATCTGGAATCAGACAATCTGAATTTTCCACTTACTAACTATGAGAGCTTGGACAAGTCACTTAACTTTTCGTTTTTCTCAAATCAGATAACATTTGTAATATTATCAAAGTGCCTAACACATAATAGGTACTCTACTAATGCTTATTGCTTTCCCTCCCCTTCTTCTTTGGGACCTCAGTTTTCTTACCTATAAAGTGAAGACACTAAATAATCTCTAAGGTCTTATGGTTCTGACAGTCTGCCTTACTTTCATCTTCTAGACACATCTCTAGTTGCTATATTTAGTCTCTTCTGATTTCTTTTCTTTTAAAAAAAACCACACTGTACACAGGAATAGCAATATTGTACGATGATCAACTGTGAAAGACTTGGCTACTCTCAGGAATACAATCCAGGACAATTCTGAAAGACATAACAAAGAATGCTCTCCATCTCCAGAGAAAGAACTGTTGGAGTGAATGCAGATCAAAGCTTACTATTTTTCACTTTAGTTTATTTGTGTTTTTATTTGGGGGCTTGGGTTTTATATAAGTATTCTCTTACAAAAAATGAAGAATATGAAAATATGTTTTGCATGAATATATATATATATATATATCTCAGATCGAATTGCTTACCACCTCTGGAAGGGGCGAGGAAAGGGAAAGAAACAATTTGGATCTTATAACTTCAGAAAACAAATGTGGAAAATTGTTATTACATGGAATTTTGAAAATAAAATACCTTTTTTAAAACAAACAAGCAAACAAACCTTATTTTCTCTCTTAGAACCAATACTGTGTACTGATTCCAAGGCAGGAGAGTGGTAAGGGTTAGGTAATGGAGATTAAGTGACTTGCCCAGAGTTACACAACTAGGAATTCAGATTTGAACCCAGGACCTCCTATCTCTAAGCCTGGCTCTCTCTCCCCTGGCAACCTAGCTACAAGCCCCATCCTCTTCTGATTTCTAAAAAGAATAATTCTTTCCTGTTCTACCTGTGTATCTTCCATTTTTCTAACCCTGGATATAGGACCACCTAGAACAGAGATGTCAAGTTTGGGCCATATTAGATTGTACCTGCTTTCTCTTTTCCTCCCCTATGGTATATTAGATATTTCTTTATCCTGAAAAATGTGTTCACATGACACATCTTTGTGAAGATAAATATTTAGATAATATTTGTATAAATATATAAGCTTTATCAATTGAAAACAGCTCTGCAGATTGAGCTTAAGACAACTCTTCTAAAGATTTCCTATTTCCCCTACCTCAGAAATAAGGATATTCAAGAGTCTAATTTCCTTCTGATCCAGTCTCCCCTATTAGAGGGTTTTCTTCACAACCTCTGTGCCCTTTTTTGCCACCCAAAGTTTTCTCTGTAAGTAACCCTTTGGTCTCCATGGTTTCACTGCTTGCCATCATTCTTTCTCCACCCCACCCCAACTCTTTCCCTCAACAGTGACCCAAGTTGTCAGTGGCTCAGTTTTTGCAACTGACAGTTCTAGAGTGGAAATATCCTTGGGGCTTTAGAGCTTAGGCTGAACTGACCTGAGTGAATTTAGCAGGAGCCACCTCCAGCTATCAGCAAACTGTCAGTGGCTCCAAGTCATCGAAGCTATGATTTCTAAGCAAAGGAAAGATGTAGGTATTTAATGACCTGGAAGCAGCTCTGCACACAGCTCAGCTAGACCCATCCTTCCTATTAGCCACTGCCACTGCCCAGAGACAATTAGCCCACCTCTGCTTCAAGCAGCCTTGTGGAAAGGTCAGACATCAGCTATTGAATTGATGCTGGGGCTGCTCCTCCATTTCTGTTCTCTATATCATTGTCTGTAGCTGGCTTTAAGACCTGGTCCCCTTTATCTTGTGACTGCTGCTTTTCTTTTTATGCCCAGGACAAACGTTACAGTGTGGCAAAGTGAAAAAGATGACTGGACTTGGTCAGAAGACCCGACTTTGGTTCCTAGCTCTGCTATTTCACAGGGTGACTTCTTTGGGGAAATCACTTCTCTTCTTGAGGATTGCTTCCTCATCTGTGAGAGAAGGGAGTGAATTTGATCATTCTGAGTTCTCATCCAACTCAAATATTCTGTGATCCTATAATCGAGGTGTCCAACTTGGACCATGAAATCAGAGCATCACCTCCTAATCAGATGACCAGCAAAAACTTCAGGCCTTCCAAATGTCCTTCATTTTCTGAAACATCTTTTTCTTTGTGATACTTGCAATTCCCTCTGTAGATCTGAAGGATGCTCTTTGAGGGAGTATGAACCATCCCTGTCCCTTTGTGGACTGGAGCAAGATGGGAAGAAAAGCAAAGCCATATTCTTCTTCCTTCTGGTGATGATCTATACGTGAGATTCCAGGGAAAACTCCTTCCTTGGCACATTATAAATACTTTAAGAGCATATTACACAGACTTTGAACTCCAGGACAAACGTACCTTCATGGACCCCAGAGAAAATGATGGTCCTGTTTTAGAATGCTTGGCATAGATTATAGAGGTACCCTTGATGATGAGATGACCTTACTCTTAAACCCCTCCTGGCAAGCCAAGCCAGGCCACAGAATACCCAGTACTTACCCAGAGGTTTCAGTTGCAAACCCACAACTCCATCAGAGAGTTCTGCTTCCTTTTCAGAGTGATCAAAGCCTCCCCTTTTTGGGCTGGAGCAAGTTTACCGCTGTTGTCAATCAATGACAAGTTAGAGGGTAGATTCCAATCTGGGTGACTTCAGAAAAGAAGGGCTGGGACATGCTATTTGACAGCCCACATGACCAAAGCTCACACTTGATTAGGGAGTATGTAGCACATCTTAATGAACCCTCTGAAATCTGGCAGGGATTGAGGTGGGAAGGAGCAGACAGGTTCTAGTTTGGGGCAGCTCTGTGCCCCCCACATCTGAGCAAACTCCTCCCTAAACCGCTCCCAGACCTCCACACTACATGCCAGCCTATACTGTAGTTCAATCATAAGCTAATTGCCTTCACTGCCACCACGTAAGCACTGCCACAAAAATAATATAGAATTTTAGTTTTCTATGTTTAGAAAAAAACAAAAATGTAAATGTGGAGTTTTGAATAAAAATAAGAAAGGTGCAGAAGTCAATGGAAGGTTCCTTGAAAAAGCAAATGAAGGAGACTTGATGACCCAGCCTGCTATCAGTCTTCAGATTAAAAAATCAAACCCTTCCCCATTCTCTTCTAATGGTCAATGATCAACAGTCACAGAAACAAGTAAGTCATCTTGACTTTAATAGAAGTGACAATCACAAAGAAATATTTTAATATTTATTTAATATATTCATTTTTTAAAATATTTAATATTTATTTAAAATAAAAATTTTAATAGAAATGACAATCACAAGCACAAAGCTTGATTGGGATATGCCCTGTCATATCTGATGGACTGAGTTAAATCTTGAGAGCTTCACTTTAATGATTATCTTTATGAGTTATGTCCCCTCCTCTGAGCCATTCCTAGGAACAATACAATCTGACTCACGTCTCTTCCAGTCTCCTAAAAACACTGATGCTAACAAAAACATTAGACATAGAATGTGTGTTTTTTTAGGGAAGGGTCTCATTTCTTTGCCTTTTTATCAGTGCATAAGTTTTAATGACCCCTTTCCGGGAGCTCTCTTTCTCTCTGGCTCTTGGGTCTTCATAGCTGCCCTTCCTAGAAGCTCTGTCTTCCCCTTTCTATTACAGACTTGCCTCAAGCTTTCTTCTGACTCACAAGGGGGAGGAGAAGCTGTGCAAGCTCCTCCAGAATTGCTTTGGTCCTTAATGCCCCCAGTTAAAAAATTTGCAATTTTTGCAAATTATAATGCAGGTGTATGTCTAACCTGTAGGCACATATTATATACAACATTCATGAATTATACTTATCAGTTAGATGCAGAGTTTACCAGCTAATTAAGTCCCATACAAGTATATATTGTACACCATCATCACACACAGTAGATTTAGGTATAGTCAACCTTACATACCCTTTATTATTTGTGCTCTTTCCTTCTCCAAAGGCACCATTAGGTTATGTGAGTTCCATTTTCACTCATAACCCCTAAGAAATCATACACCAGCTTATTCACTCACCAGAAAGTCCCAGAAATATTTTGGTGACAATGTCTATTTTGATCATTCTGTATCTAAATCCTTTGGGAATGACTAGATGTCCTTAGATCTCCATCTTGAGTGTGTGGGCCAGTGATATACCCCACTAGCTCCCTAGCTCCTAAAGGGTCAAGTTCTTAGTATCCCCTATTTCCTTGGACCTTCCAAAGTTGGAGAGTAGGAAGGAAAAAGATAGCTTTTAATTTTATCCTTGCTCCTGTTCCCTTGGGCTGAAACAATCAGATAGACAGAACTAGCTATTTTTGATCCTATAGTGATCAGTGGGCAGTCTCCTAGGAGACAGATCCACCTCTGGTGTGGCCTGAGAAGAGAAGGTCCTTCTCAAGACACCAAGGGGTTTCCATGCTGCTAAAGGACTCAACACTGCTGGCTGGAAGGTTCTAGGGGAGCAAAAGGGGCCAGAGCCAGGGCCAGAGTAGGGATGTTGTTACCAGGGAGATGTATGTATGCCCAAAGATACTGAAAGATTTCTAGGCTTTTGAAGGAGATGGAAATACATCCTGGGACAGATCACTAACAGCAGCAGCAGCAGCAGCACCACTTGAGTCTGGGTCATCAGGATATGAATTGTGCCTCAGGACAGTATTATTAGCAGCTCCCTAATTTTCTTTCCTAAAGCAAAACTCCAGTAATCTCATGCTACTTATAGTCCTGGGGGCAATCTCAGGATCCTTCCCCATCCACCAACTATACTCTTAAGTGTGATTTCCTTATCATCTGGATTTTGATCTACATACTCTCTGTACAGACAATCTTCTTGTGCTAAATGTCCATTTATAAGTGGTGGATAAGACCATCATGGACTCCAAATCCTTAACTCTTCTGAGATATTCTTCTGTTCACCAAGGTGTCTAATACCCCTATAGACAAGAAATTAAAATGCATTGATTTTATGGGACCCTGACCTATTCCTGGAGCCATGATGATAAGGAAATCATACTTAAGAGTTGAATGCAGGAGATGTTTCATTTTTAATTTGTACTCCATTGATATTACCTAGCACAGTGATTCCCAAAGTGGGCGCCACTGCCCCCTGGTGGGTGCTGCAGCGATCCAGGGGGGCAGTGATGGTCACAGGTACATTTATCTTTCCTATTAATTGCTTTTAAAATTTAAAAAAAATTAATTTCCAGGGGCACTAAGTAATATTTTTTCTGGAAAGGGGGTGGTAGGCCAAAAAAGTTTGGGAACCACTGACCTAGCACATAATAGGTGCTTTATAAAAAAAAATGGTTGTCTAAAACAGACATCTCTCATTATGCATCCTATCCTTCTCAATGAAGCCCAAGGTCACAAGCTGATTCATATTGAGTTTGTCATCTACTAAAATCTCTAGATTATTTTCACATGAAATTTTGTCTAGTCATGTCTCTCCATCCTGTACTTGTGAAATGAATATTTAAAACCTAAATGATAGACTTTACATTTATCCCTATTAAATTGGATCATATTAAATGTGGCCATCATTCTATCATGTTCAAATCTTTTAGGACTGTGACTTATCATCCAATATGTTAACCATTCCCCTAAACTCCTAGTAGTTTGTAAATTTGAGGAATATGCCATCTATATCTTTATCCAAGTCATTGATAAACAAATGCTAAATAGCTAGCATTTGTTTATCAATGACTTGGATAGTTCCTGGGGTGGAAAGTTACCTGTTATTCTGTTACCACCTTTTAAGTTGATCCATTCATAATGATTTTTTGGGTCCAGCCATTCAACTATCCAAATGTATACCATCAGGTAACATACTTCTGTCCATGTGATGCCCAAGAACAAGTAAGCTACTTTGTCAAATACTTGACAGAAAACTAGTTACATTCTATAGTGTGTCCTTCATCTTCTTAGCCTAAAAAGAGAATAAGGTTTGTCTGACACGACCTGTTCTTAATGAAACCATAGTAGAGTGGCTCTTCATGATCATCATGTCCCTTCCTAAATGCTCCCAAGATATTCTTTGAATAATGCATTCTAGAATTTTGGGAGGAATAGAAGTTTCAGACCTTTAAAAATGAGGATGTTTGCCTTTCTTCTATACTGCAGAACCTCACCATTATCCATTCTCTTGGAAAGATAACCAATAGTGGCATAAATCAGCAATTGTATTCAGGTGACTGGTCAGTCACTGGACTAAATGCTGAAGACACAAAGAAAAGCAGAAACACAGACCTTGCAACTTTATGTCCGTCAGGACTCCCAAGATAGTGGTGCTAACTATTGATGTTGAAAAAGTTCTAGCATCAAGGCAAGAGATCATTGATAACTTTGAAGAAGGCAGTATCAACTAATGATGAGGAAAGAAGCCAGGCTTTGGGTTATGCGTACTCTGTTCTGTGGGATCTGGCTATAAATATGCATGTGTATAATGGATATTTTGTATTTATACACATGTATATATACACATGTATATGTATGTATATTCATATTCATATACATGAATTATGTTTGTATACATGTATGTAGCTTCCTTTTTCTCCCTCCATTTTCCATGTATATAGCTCTTGATTAAATTGAAAGATTTCCGGAAGATGTCTTCATCCTTGTTTTCATTAGGAGAATTCCATCCTTGATCAAGAGCCCATCATTCCTATATTTTAAACCATGGTCCAGAATCCAAATCTCATCCCCACCTGCCACTTCTTAGTCACTTCTTCACTTTCTCAATCTGACATTTATTCCTAAAAACACCCTAATCCCCTGAGAGTCTTCAGTTTTTTGCCCAAGATTTCATAATCTTTAGCTGTGATTTTCTAGTTTCCTGCTGTCAAGATTGTTTGTTCCCACATGAATCACCAGGATTGGTCATCAGGTTTGAAGAGTCTCAGGAGGCTCTCTCTCATGATGACTGCAGACTCCTCTAGTATATTTTTCAGGCTGACAAATAGGCACTTCAGTATTCCTCCAAAGGAAGTCACCAACCATTATAGCTTGTCTCTCTTTCTGATCATTATTGGATAACCTTTTTCTTGATAGTGCCTGTGGGTACACATCATCATTCTTTGGAGCATCAGAAACTGCTTCTTCCTGAGAAAGCCTAATCCCCCCTCTCTTTTCTAAATGCCCACCTATTACTCTAAATGTTTGCTGGCCCTTCTGTGTCATATTTTTCTGCCCTCCAACCTCTTGATGCAGATTATTTCCTTCTAAGGGTAGGAAGGGTTAGAGAGAGCAGAGCACTGAGCTTGTAGCCAGGAGTTCAAATCTAGCCTCAGATACCTCCTAGCTGTGTGACCCATGGCAAATCACTTAACTTTGTTTGCCTCAGTTTCTCAGTTTCTGTAAAATTAGTTGGAGAAGAAAACAACAAATCACTTAACCTTGTTTGCCTCAGTTACTCAATTTCTATAAAATGATTTGGAGAAGAAAATGGCAAACTACTCCAGTATCTTTACCAAGAAAATATCAAATATGGTCATGAAGGGACAGACAAGACTGAAAATGATTGAACATTCTTTGAAAGAATATTTAGGATCTTAGAATCATAGACTTAAAGATGAGAATGACCTTATAAGCCATATGGTCAAACTCTTCAATTTATAGATGAGGAAACTCAGGCTAGGGGAGTCACATAGGGTTGTCAGAGGCAGGCAGAGTATGAACTAGGATCTCCTTGCATCTAAGTCAAAGCCTTTATCTCTTACATCATGGTGCTTCTCCTTATCCTCCCAGATAACCCAGAAGGCAGAGCGATCTTTCTCTAGCCCTTCTACTTTCTGTTTTAGGAGAGAAATAACCCTATACTTGAGATATATGTAGCTATTCCTCAGAAATGGGAATAACACAGATGTATGCTCAATGGGACCCTGCAAAATTTCTTTACCTTCCATGCTTTCTAGGAAGGTATAGCTCAGTCTTTTTATTATTCTTGTTGATACCTTTGAAGGCTAACTATTCTACTTAATTGTGTATGTACCATACACTGTTGAGATGGAGGTGTTGGGTTTCAGGAGGACTCCTTCCATATTCCTGATTTATTTAGAGATGACTCCCCACCCTTATCTTCTAATATAGTAACTTTGTTTGGCAATTAGTAGACCACCGATAAGTCCTCATAGAAACAAAAGGTTCCCTTGATAGTCTTCCATTTGCAGGAATGAAGCAGGGAACCAATTATTGGCAAAGTTTTGATATAATGTAACCTAAATACTTTTCTTTTCTTCTTCCAAACTGAAACTTGTTATGTTTCACTTTGTTTCCCATGCCCTCTAGACTATATAACAAGGGGGTCCTTTTTTTTAACCCTTACATCTGTCTTAGAATCAATACTGAGTATCATTTCCAAGGCAGAAGAGTGGTAATGGCTAGACAGTAGGAGTTAAGGGACTTGCCTAGGGTCACACAGCTAGGAAGTGTCTGAGACTAGATTTGAAGCCAGGTCCTCTCCTTTCCAGGTCAGTCTCTATCTTGTGAGCCACCTAGCAGCTCCTTAGCAAGGGGTTCTTAACCTGAGGTCTATGATCCTCAAATAGTTAGATTTGAGATGATCATTGAGGTTAGATGGGTGTGGGAAGTACTTCTTTACTGCAATATAATTGATTTCCTTTGTAATCTTCTATATTTTATTTTATGTTTTTAAAAACACAATTCTGAGACAGGCCTCCATGACAGAAAAAAGGTTAAGAACCTTTGCTTTAGGAAAATGAGACTCTTCATGTATAGTCTGTAAAATCAGTGTCATGACTGTGTTGACACCTACTATATTATGGATGTGAATTTGTTTTAGCATGTGATTGGAAATGTTTGGATGGGTCTCTTTTTGAAAATTTCTGCTTTGCTTAGAGTTGAGTACTAGAATAGATTTGTGGAAGGAAATCTGTTACCTCCAAGGGAAGTGTGTGTTTGGGAATGTGATTTTTTGGTTGACTTTTCTCTGTAGCTTTATCCTTTTCTAGAAGAATTCATCTGGGGCTTCATCCTATTTTTAAGAGCTGTGTCCTTTGCATCTAAATTCAAGGATTTAGTCTCGGCTAGACAGTTCCTCCTGATTCCCGTGGTCACCATGAGCTAGAACATGCTCAGTTCAGATTCTACTTCCTTGGGTTCACTTTCTCATTCCCAGAACGGACCATAATAAGGAACCAGAATACTTTTAAAAATTATTTTCGTATTTGAGAAATACATTATGGATAGCCCCTGTTCTTAATTTCAAAAGTGGCTAGAAAAAACTTAAGTGTACTTTGTTTATCGAGATTTTGATTTGTGTGATGTTTTAAATGTTCAGAAGGAGATGATTCTTTTAAGAAAGAAGGTAATAAAATGAAGACAATCATTTACTCACAGGTAAGAGCCTAGGTGAGTGAATTAGAAAAAGCAGTTAAGTGAATTCACTGCTATAAATAGCGTTTTAGAATGCCAAGGAAGGAGAATAGAAGCCTCAGAGGCTGATCTTTGGGAAGAACCTTAAAAACCAATTAGCCCTGGGGTTGAAATTTTCCTACTAAGAAAGAATAGCAAAAAGAGTTGATTAAAAAAAATTTCTCATCTGTTGCATAAGAATATTCCAGAAAATGTCCATAGGCCAATAACAAGCTGCCTTTCTAAGTATTAAGGAAAATTCTTCACACTTTGTAAAGGGATAACAAGTCATAGATACTTCTTTGTATTGGATAGAGAGCTGGGCCTGAAGTGAAAGAGATTCATCTTCCTGAGTTCAAATCCAGCCTCAGACACTTACTAGCTGTGTGGCCCTGGGCAAGTCACTTAACCCTATTTGCCTCAGTTGCCTCACCTATAAAATGAGCTGGAGAAGAAAATGGCAAAGCAGTCCAATATCTTTGCCAAGGGAACCCCATGTTACAGATGCTACTGAAAAATTACTGAATAACACCACCTTACTTTAAAAAAAATTCTGCTTTTTATATTCTGTATTACTTCATTTGGACTTGGGGAGAAAGGGGACAAAAATCTCCTTCTCCCCCCCCCCCATTAAAACAGTTATATTATCCACTTCTATTTATTAAAAAAAAAGTAAACATACTGATTTTCTCCTCTCAACATGCTGCAATCTGGCTTTCTTCCATAAATACTAAAATTCTACTGTTCTACTGAAATTGTCCTCTTTAAGGTTACCAACTGTCTCGGACTTGTTAATGGCTTTTTCTTCATCCTCATCCTCCTTGACTTTTTTGCTGTTTCTGACATTGCCAATCACTACTTCTCATTGCTTAGATGGATTCTGAACCATGGTGCTCTGCTTTGGTTCTTCTCTTCCCTGACCACTCCTTCTGATTCTGTGCTAGATAATTAGCCATCTCGAATCGTAAACTATAGATGTCCCTCAAAGTTATACCTGTATAACCTCCTCCTCTTCCTCTTCTTCCTCCTCCTCCTGAAGGTCTGGTTAATTTTTATTCCTAAAATGTAGGTCTGACCATAAGACTCGCTCAAAAATATTCAGTGACACCAAGATAAAATACAAATTTCCCAACCTGGCATTTAAAACTCTACTTGATCTGACTATCTCTCCTTACTTATTTCATATTCCTCCCCATCACACACTCCACATCCCAGATTAACTGGTCTACTAGCTATTCCCGAAATATGACATTCGTATACTCTCACTCCTTTCCTCTGCCTCTTAGAATCCCTAGAATTATTCAAGGTTAAGGTGCTGCTGCCTCCCCAAAATCTTTCTGGATGTCCCCAGTGGTCAGTGTTTTCTTCTTCAAATTATCTTGTATTTACTTGCCTACATATATGTCATAGCTCTAACTTGAAGGCAGAGACTATTCCATTTTTGCCTTTGCATTTCTACTATTTATCATAGTTCTTTGTGCCCAGTAGCCACTTCCACAATCCTTTGGAGGGTGCTGTGACCAGTGCCTGGTCCTATTCAATAATTAGTACTTGAGGCATTTGACTTTTTATTTAAAGATATTTTATTTTCTCAATAACACGAAATAACAATTTCCAACATATGTTTTCTGAAATTCTAAGATCCAAATTGTCTCTCTCCCTCCTTCTCTTCTTCCTCTCAGGGATGGTAAGCAATTTGATCTGAGTTATCCATGTATTATCAGAAGCATAAGACTTTTAAGCAAGTGCACATCATGGTAGGCACTCATTCCATACTAGAGAATGCTCAGAAGTAACTGGCAAGTCCTCCTCTGTACCTCTCTCCGACCCTCAGAGTAGCTAGTGACCACTCACCCCTTGACTTTGTACTTTGGGGGAGATGTCAGTGTTTTTAGCCTGTAGGGAATAAGAGATCCAAAGCCTAGCCTCCTTGTTGTCATTCTTTCTGTGTGCTTCATTAATTCTATTCTCCCAAGGTCATTAATTACAATCATTTAATTGGATTAAATAAAAACTATTAAAAGCAGAAGCATTATTTGCATGTGACATTGATATATAGTCATGGCTTCATCTTGCCATTTACCCCAAGCCACCTTACCATCTGCCCTACTCCTCCCCACTTGTCATTAATGATATGTTCTAGACTGGGCCTCCAGAAATCTTGCCCTGGGTCTATAGGGATTGGTAATCCACTTATCTGGAAATTTGCCCTAGGGCTGAGCTATCTTGATTGTTGATTGAGTGCAAAGTCATGTAGTTCACTATATATGGACTACCCAAGACCAGACCAGGCTCCACATTCTATCCAGCCATCTACATCTACTTGGGCCATCTTGCCTTGCCTCCATGTGATTATTCTGACCCCTTACTTTCTACCAACTATTCTGAACACAATAATCAAATCAGTGGTACCATTCATTGCTTATACAAAGGATGCTGTAGTTGATTGCTATGGATCATCTCATTATCTTTGTGTCTTTCTAGATCAAAACATTCTTCCTTGTCCTTTACTTCCACATACACACATATATGTACGTGTATATTTACATAAAACATACATGCACACACATGTGCTGTCTTTTCCTGTTACAATAAATTCCTTGTAGGCAAGAATGCTCTTGCTTCTACATTTATATTCCCAGTACCTAACAGAGCACCTACCACATAATAATCATTTAAGAAATTCTTTTATTTTCATCATGCATTTATTCATTCAACCTATTTAACTCCTAGGGTGTGCTTGTTGGTTAATGTTTAACATGAATCCGAGTGGTGGGGAACTATATGTGTGACACATTTTTAAGTTTAATCTGCATTATTGACATTTCCTAAAGCTCTTTCTTAAGTCTAGGCATTCAATGAAACAACAAATCAAGCTATTACTGAATTCTGAGATGTAAATACTCATGCTGAAAAAGCTAATAATCAGAGTTCTAAAGAATTCTCAAGTCAGCTTGGTCTGACTCTAGTACACCTTTGCCTGGACCTGACCCCTCCTAAAGTAAAAAACACTTGGGAAAAAAATCTACCTTTTGCCTTTCTGAATCCCATCTGGGAGACTGAAGCTAACCCACAAGTCCAATTCTTGATCTCAGCTCAAAGAACTGAGAAATACTGTGGATGTTGTTGTTTAATCATGCAGTCCATACCACTGGCAGCTAAGATATCCCTTTGATACAGTGGAGGAAAATTAGACCACCCTAGAAGTCTCTCCCAAGAAGAGGATGATTTGAATAAGCTGGTTGGCACCAGACATTGGTGCACCAATTTCCCATTGGTCTTGTCCCAATATCTGTCCCTTTAGTCTTAGAATTCCTCACAAATAAAATTAGCCATTTCCTAATATCAGAGTCTTTTCAGATGCAAGTGATACAGGGTTGGGAGGAAGGAGAAAGAGAAATGCTACTACTTAGTTGCCATTTTCTTTTCCCTATCTCCTTGAAAAACTCCTCTACTGGCCTCTTACATTAGTGAGTTCCATATGGCATATGCCTCCCCACTGACTAGCATCTCCATTATCCTCAATAAGCTTGAGTTAAGTTGAATTGAATCCCTTCCTTTCTCAGTTCCCCAAATATCTGCCATGCCTGTACTACCTTAATTAGGCACCACCAATCACCAGTGGCAGCTACTAAAGGTGAAGTACAGAACCATGCAGCATTTATAAAGCCTTTCTTATGAATCATAAAGCATTTCTAGAACTTGTCCTGAAACCTTAACCTCTTTTAAATGTCACAGTGAGTAAGCTGAACATATTTTATTCCCCTCAAAAAAGAAAGACAAAAAACTCACACCCAATATTAGTTATAATTTGCTTTTTGCTTGTATGTGGTCCATGATGGATTTTTTTCCTTCCTGTTGGCCAGTAGCCCTTGGTAGGAAAATAAAAACAACCCTTCTCTACCTCCGTAGTCAGGGAAAGAGGGAGGCAGCAGGTACCCAATCACTACCCTAACCCTCAATGTGGGATATTCTGAAAGAGGATAGAAGATGAGTGGGAAGTTTATGTGGACTGTGTTGCAATAGTTGAAATGGTTGAGATAGGGAGGAATTGGTTATCCCTGCTACACCTGCATTCATCACTTTTGCTAGAACTATTCCATTGCTACGCATTGTGATAAAGACTACAAAACCATCATATACCCAAACCATTGTTCTTTCGTAAAAGATTGAAGAGAGTGCCTTTCTGTTCACCTTCAGGTGTGCTCATTTAGCTTTGCCACTGGCCTTTAGGAAGGAATAAATACTTAATCAATAAGCATTTGTTAATTACCCACTGTGTTCATGGCACTGTGCTAGCTACTAAAGATACAAAATAAAAGTGCAACTTTCCCGTGTATATTCCACTTAGGGAATAAAACATATTTGCAGGTAAGTAAATAGATAAAACAAGCATTCATTGATTTTGGAATGGGGAATACTGGCCATTGAGAAAATCAAGAACAGCGTTAAAGAAAGTGATGCTTGAGTTGAACTTTAAAGGAAGTGAAGAGAGGTGGGCCTAAGATGGTGGCATAGTAGCAGGTGCCTTCTGAATCTCCTTCCAACCATTCTTTACAAAGCATCCCAAAAGGGCACAAATCAAAACTGGATGAGTAAAGGGGCTCTCTTACTGGATGAAGCCTTAAAGGTAGGCAGTGTTTGGGGATTCCCATGCTATAAGAAGGGAAGACTGCTTTTATCAAAATGCAAACTGATCATCCCTCCCCCACTCCACACCACCTACCATGCCAGAGTCAGAGCAAGGGCTGGACAATCTCTAAATTCTTGGGGGCTGGCTGAAAGTACCATAGACTTACTCATGAGGGCAATGCAAAGCCTTGGCAGTGAGACTTGAGACCCGAGGCTGAAGAGTGTGGAGCCTGGGCAGCAGAACCTGGAGCTTGGGAAGAAATAAGGCTGGACACAGCTGAAGCAGGAGGGGCTGGAAAGATAGCTTCAAGGAAAAAATGCTTTAAAGCACACTACACAGAGAACAGCACAGATTTGCCTGCCCTCACTCAGGCTTCTGACTGGGCAGGGAAGATACTACTAAGGCAAAGCCCTGCAAGACAGAAGCTAAGAAAGCAATGTCCACCAACACACGTAAACCTCAGTCCACTATTGGCAAAAGGAATAAGCAGCAGAAAAAAAAAACTCTTGACCCTGGATAATTTCTATGGAGAAAAAGAGCAAAATACAGAATCAACAGAAGAGAATGACAAATAAGGAAACACATCCAAACTTTCAAAAAAAAAAGAAATGGAAATTGGTCACAAGCTCCTGAGAAACTAAAAAAGGAGTTCAAGAACCAAGTAAAAAAGATGGAAGAAAAATGGGAATTAAAGTGGGAAAAGAGAAATGAAAGTAATACAAAAAGAAAATAATAGCTTAAAAGACAAAATTACCCATATGGAAAAAGAGGCACAGAAATCAAATGAAGTAATAAGGAAATTGGAGACCAGAATTGACCTGTTGAAAGCCATGAAAAGCAAGATATACCAAACCAAAAAGGGAAATCAAAAGATCATAGCTGAAAAGTCAGTCTTTAAAGACTAGAATTGGATAAGTAGAAGCTAATGCTCTCATGAGACAGCAAGAATTAATAATGCAAAATCAAAATAATGAAAAAATAACAGGAAACATGAACTATCTTATTGAAAAGACAACTTACCTGGAAAACAGATCCAGGAGAGACAATTTGAGAATTATAGGTCTACTGGAAAGCCTCGAACAAAATAAAAGCCCTGACATCGTATTACAAGAAATTATCTAAGAAAACTGCCTTGATATTCTTGAACAAGAGGGGGAAATAGACATTGAAAGAATCCATAGATCACCCCCTTACATTAAATCCCCAAAAGACAACCCCCAGGATTGTTATAGCCAAATTCAAGAGATTTCAGGCCAAGGAGAAAATACTGCAAGCAGCCAGAAAGAACAAATTCAGATATCAAGGAGACCTAGTCAGAATTACATAGGATCTGGCAGCTTCCACACTAAAGGGCCACAAGGCTTGGAGTATGATATTCAGGAAGGCAAGAGAATTGTATCTACAACCAAGAATCCCCTATCCATCAAAACTGACTATGTACTTTCAGGGGAAAGCATGGGCATTTAACAAAATAGAAGATTTCCAAGTATTCCTAAAGAAAAGAACAGAACTAAAAGAAGAAAGTAAGGAGAAACCAAGAGTTGGAGATGAGTAAAAAGGGCATTTCAGGCATGGAAGAAAGCCTGTTCAAAGATACTCAAGTGGACATAGTATGTCATATATGTTGTTCTTCCATTGTTTTGGTTGTATCTGACTCTTCATGACCCCGTTTGGGATTCTCTTGGCAAAGATACTGGAGAGGTTTGCCATTTCCTTCTCTACCTTGTTTTACAGGGGAAGAAACTGAGGCAAAAAAGGTTAATTAATTTGCCTAGGTTCATGCAGCTAGTAACTGTTTGAGGTCAGATTTGAACTCTTCCTGACTCCAGATCTAATCCTCTATATGCTGTGCCACCTAGCTGCCCCGAATATCATACATATATTGGGAGAAGCAAGTAGACTAGTCTGGCTAGGGTATAGAGTTTATGTGAGAGAGAAGATTGTATAATCAGCCTAGAAACAGATTATGAAGGGCTTTAAATGCCATTCAGAGGGTTTTGTGTTTTATTCTAAAGTCAATAAAAGTTCTTGGAGCTTCTTAAGCAGAGAAATCACATAGTCAGACATATTTGGAGAATGTTGGTTTGGCATCTGGGTAGAGTTTGGATTGGAGAGAGGAAGGAAGGGATACAGGGTGACCCATGAAGAGACTATTTCAATGGTCCTGGCAAGAAGTGATGAGACTTTGGACTAGGAGATTGTGGAATGTACACAGAAAAGAGAGCAGATGCAAGAGATGTTGAGTTGATGGGGCTGATAAGACTTCAACTATTGCTAGATAGGAGATGAAGGAAAGTGAAGAGTTGAAGATAACTCCTAAATCTGGAACTAGGGAGAATGGAAAGATAATGGTGCCCTTAATAGAAGTATCAAAGTTAGGAGAAAATGGAGGAAAGATGAGTTCAGTTTTGGACAAAATTTGTTTCTTTGAGATGCCTATGAGCCATGTCCAGCAGATAACTGGAAAATCAAGTTTGAAGATCAGGAGATAACTAACAGATATATAGATCTGGGAATCATCAGGAAAGAAAAGATAGTTGAACCAGTGGAAACTGATTAGAACTCAACAAAAATAAAAATAATAGAGAGAAAAGGCAAAGGCCCAAGTAAACCCTAGGACAAGCCCATCCAAAATGTTGAGGACATGAATGTCTGGATATTTCTGCAAAGGAGACCATGTAAGAAGAGCATCACAGCAAGGAAGAGAGCTAGGCTCTTGGTTCAGCAGATTCCATAGATGCCATCCTAGCCACACTAAGCAGAACTCATTGCCAATCCTGTAAAAGCTTTTGAATGTAATATGTTATTCTTAATAAATATAATATTTATGTATTTTAGTAAGCTTAATAAACTTGGACATGTTTTTCAAAATGTTGTGTTAATGATTGGGTTTGGAGTGTTTTTTGAGGAGTTGTTGAAGGGAAGGCTTCTTTCAGGAACTAGGTAGGGTACTATTGACAGGGGGATAGCTTCATGGCATTCTTAGAAACTTGACCCCATAGGTATTTGGAAGAGTGATGGGACTCCATGGGGTACGGAATGAGTGAGAGAGAGTGTGTGTGTGTGTGTGTGTGTGTGTGTGTGTGTGTGTGTGTGTGTGTGTGATTGTGGACTTCTCCATTATGCCTCCAGGAACCTTGTCATTCTGCATGATTTCATCAACTTGGGGCAGCTAGGTAGCTCAGTGGTTAGAGAGCTGGGCCTGAAGATAGAAGGTTCTAGGTTCAAATCTGGCCTTAGCAGATACTTCCTAGCTATATGACCATGGACAAATTACTTAACCCCCATCGCCTCACCCTTAACTTTTTTCTGCCTTGGAACCACTACCTGGTATTGATCTGAAGATGAAAGGTAAGAGTTAAAAAAAAAAGATTTCATCAAACTTGGGTACTTACACCTTATCATATCTTCCATTCCTCTGATTAGAAGGTAGCAGAGTAGCAAAAATATATTTCCCAAACCTCCATTTTAGGAAGATATCTGGCCTCACCATCTTCTCATTTCCCATTCTGCTATATTCCTTTGTACTTCCCTATCCACCCCCCTCCCCCGCCCGTTTCACCTTCTGTGTCTTCCCCTATTAAATTGTAAGCTCCCTTAAAAGAGGCATTGACTTCCTTCCTTCTTTCCTCCCTCCCTCCTTTCCTCCCTTTCTCTTTCCTTCTTCCTTTCTTTCTCTTATTTTTTCTTGCTTTCTTGCTTTCCCCAGCAACTAGCACGATGCCTGACACATAATAGGCACTTAACAAAGTTTACTAATTGACTTCCTTTCTCTGTTTGTGATGTATGTGTAGCATTTGGGGTTAGAGGAAAGAAGATGGTACAACTCTGGTGAAGTCATCTTAGTTTCCTCTTTAAAGAAGATAGATCAGAAGACTGGTATGGTCCCTTCTGACTCTATGGTTATAAAAGATCATTTCTACCTTGTAGGAAGCAGAAAAGGCTTCTTGGACAAGGTATCATTTGAAATAGGCCTTGAAGGATTGGTAGAATTTCAATAAGCAGGGACAAGGGTAGAACATTCTAGGTGTAGGAAAGGCATGAAAAGCATTAACCATATGGAGATAGCATAGCATAGTGGAAAGCACCCTGGCTGTGCAGTCATGGAATTTATGTTCAAATGTTACTTTGAGATCTACCTCTCTGTCTGTCTATCTATCTATCTATCTATCTATCTATCTATCTATCTATCTATCCACCTACCTACCTACTTATCTACATATCTACCTATTTAACTATCTTTCTCTGTCTGTCTGTCTGTCTATCCTGACTGTCTGTCCTTCCATCTATCTGTCTGTCTAGCCTATCTATTTTGTCTATCCTGTCTGTCTGTCTATCTCTCTAGCTATCTCTCTGTCTGTCTGTTGACCATCTATCCTATCTATCTGTCTGTCCTGTCTGTCTGTCTCTCCCTCTCTCTCTAGCTATCTCTCTATGTCTGTCTATCTGTGTCTATCCTGTCTGCCTGTCTATCTCTCTAGTTATCTCTCTATGTCTATCTATATGTCTGTGTCTGTCTATCCTATTTGTCTATCTGTGTCTATCCTGTCTGACTGTCTGTCTGTCTGTCTCTATCTGTCTGTCTATCCTATCTGTGTTTATCCTGTCTGTCTGTCTGTCTGTCTATTTATCTATCTACCTATTTATCTATCTCTCTGTCTCTCTGACTGTCTATCCATCTCTCATTTCATCTATCCATCTGTTTGTATATCTATCTAACCTAGCATCTATTATCTGTCTATATCTACCAACTATCTAATCTACCAACTATCTATTATCTATCCATGATTTGTTTGACCTTGTAGTGTCAGGTAAAGCTCTCTAAGCCTCATGTAAAATGAAGGGGCTCAGAGCAGAGGGCAGCCTCTGAGGATCTCTCTAGCTCTGGCTCTAGAACCCTGGGTTTAATGGGATGGTGAGTGGGGAGGGTTCCTGGAAGGAAGCAATGGGAGATAAGACTGGGAAGAGTGGTTAGGGCAAGGCCACGAAGGGCCCATGGTCAGCCTCGTGGGAGACAGGAGAAGACAAACAGAATAAAAAGGCCAATAGAATCATGGCTGGCGAAGTTAGACACGAGTCAAGTGCAGTGCATTCAAGTGTAGGGGAACGAGGTGAATTGAATCGCACAGTCAATTAAGGGTCGTCTGCTTGAGACAATTCAAATGTCAGTAGATTACAGGTTATTCCATGCCAGACAGAGGGGGGATGAGGCCAGGAGATTTCAGTGTGTGCAGTGCTGATGGCAGATAGACGCACAGAAGGTGGATACAGCTCTCTGGGCCCCCGCCCTTCCCTCCTCTCGAGCTTAAAGTAGGTGCTGTGAGTCACGTCAGACAACACGGGCAGAATGCCGCTTCGGGGAGCCACTGCTAAAACACGTGTCGCCAGAGAGAGCTCTTAGGAGGTGGGCTGATCTATTCCAGGCTTTTCCCCATCAATCCTTTTTTGGGGGCATCCAAACTTTTGATTTCAACTCCATTAGCAACTCCTGGTGTCAAAATGCCCTCCATCAGCAGCTCTAGTGTAACTAATAGCCTTAAAGAGTGCCCGAGGGCACAGAGGAGTTAAGTGTATATTTGTATTCCCAGCACTTAGCTTCTTGAGTTGACTTGCCTTGATTTAACTTGATTCAACTTGACTTAGCTTCCCGTCCCAGAGGCCAACTCTCTATTCACTACTCCAATCTGCCTCTAATAATGGAGAGAGGGGAAACTCAGAGAAGTTCTCCCAAATTACCAATGGCATCATTTTAAGAATTTTCATCAGGATTGGGCTCTTCCCCGGAATCTTAGAGCATAACGGACTCTTTTGGACATTTTCAGTGGTGTCCAGCCCCCAGAAACTCTGACTTAAGTGCCAAATCTGCCACTTTGGTGACCTTGGAAGAAAGTCTGGCAGCTTTCTGCAGCCTTGGTTTCCTCATCTGTGAAATGGGGATAATAATATATTCTACCCACCTCTCAAGAATTATTCTGATGAAAGTGCCTCATAAATTGTAAAATGATATAGAAATACAACCTTTCTTATAGGTAATATAAACTATAATGTTTACATTACACTTAAAGGATTGTAAACTATTTTAAATTTGCCCTAGGTAGGCTTTCACGAGATCATAGAATATTGGAGAGACAAAAGAACATTAAAGGCCTCCTAGTCCAACTTCTCTCATGTTTGAAGACGGACATTTAGAAAGGAAACTTCGTGTGTGTTGAATCCTTGCAAGTTGACCACCCATGGCTGGCTGTATAATTCAATTCACATAATTGTCCCAAGCTCAAGCTTGATTCGTGGGATTACTTAATAAACCATGATTTATTCTTTGGCCTCCCTTTTATTCTGTTGGGTTACTTTGTCCATGGTACTATCACTGACAAGGTCAAGCCTAGATCTAATGTCTAGCTTAAGTGATTTATTCAGTCTATCAAAGCTGGAACTCAAACCCAAGTCTTTAACCTTCCAGGTCAGTGATCTTTCTTTTATCACATTGCCTCTCATCTTGCTCCTTCTCCACTTGGATGATTACAAAGGTGTGTCTCCTCTACCTCTATACCCATATTGGAGGTTGAATTGGAATTCCTGCTTTTCCATCTTTGGCCTTGTAAGGTACCATGGTGTAGTAGAAAGAATATTGAACTTGGAATTAGGAATACTTGGGTTTAAGTTCCAAACTCTGCCATTTAGATGATCTTGGGAAAATTATGCCTCAGTTTCCTCAATTATAAAATGGGGATAGTGATACACTCTACCCTGCTCCCAGGCGTGTTAGGAGAAAAATGCTTTACAAATTGTAAAATGCTATAGAAAAGTTAACTTATTTTTAGTGTTACCACCAAATTAGCTTCTCTGCCCTTGAAACATCCTTTCCATTGAGATTCCCCAAAGCAGCTGAGTTAAGTGTAACCATAAGAGGGCAGGAGAGGGCCGGTTTTCTTTCTTCAATATTGTTCAAAATGTCTAAGTGGGAACATGCTGTTTTTCATAGACTCATAGAATCTCAGAATTTGGAAGAGACCATCTAGTTAACATCATCTAATTCATTCAATCCTTTGCTTTATAAGTGAAGACACAGAGACTCAGAGAGAGACTAAGTGAGGTGCTTAAGATCACACAATAAAGCCAGCAACAGAACCAAGGCCAGTTCTTGGTCAGTTCTCTTATATATATTCTAAATGTCCTAGAAGGTTTAAGTCTATATAATTCAGGATATATCTACAATAATGGTTGGGAGGATGGTAAAAGGAAGTAAAGGAAGGAAAGAAAACTTCCATCCCCCTAGACAAAAACCACCAACTAAGAAAATGGGAATACTCTGACTTATTAAAAAAATACTCTGGATTTAACAAACACAAAATAAAATGTGCATTTCCACATACACAGTAGAATAAAAAAAGAAAATTATATATAAAATGTTGAATCCTTAGATTTTCCTCTGAATAAATAATGAATCCAGCATGTTACTTTCAAAACTGTCCTGCTTGTCTGTGTTTCCTTTTGGCCTTCTTTCTGATTTCTTCTATGCATTAAAAAAAATGACTACTTTTGTCTTTTGTGTTGTTGTTGCTAACTGTATCACTAAATGTTCTTTTCCTCCTACCTAACCCCTAAATTAAAAAAGAAAGAAAGGAAAATTCCTTGTAACAAACATATAAAGTTGAGCAAAACAACTTACCACATTGCCAAGTCTGAAAATACATATCTCATTCTGCATCTTGAGCCCTTCACCTCTCCATCTCTCCATCTCTCTATCTCTCCATCAGGGTACTGGTAGTTGCTTATTATTGATTAGATACTGCAGTGCTTGCTGTCCCACTCTGTCCTTGTCCTAGAAGCCCAGGTTTTTCGTCATCTAGAAGAACTTATGTGGCACATTGTTAGCCTCCTGGGTTACTTTGGAAACTGGATTAGTACAAAGACCTAGGTTTTAGGGTTCTTCTGTTAACTAGCCATGCGGCATTGGCCAATTTATTGTCCCATCTCTAGTCTTTGTTTTTCTCATCTGTCAAATGAAGGGGTCTATGATTCTTTGAGAGGCTCTCCCACCCTTATGCCAACTCCCCACTTTCCTCAAATTTGTCCCAGACCAACTTGGAAATTCCATTTCTAACTAAGCACATGAGAGCCATAACTAAGAATACTTTCACCTGGAATAAAAAGGGGATGTGGGGCAGGGTGAAGTAGGTAGTACAGATCCCCACTTGTTTGCTCTTGAGAGGGGTGAGGGTAGGAGATGTTGTGAGGAGGATTACTTAGTTATTATTTAGGAGACCTAGCAGGAAGGACTTGAGAATTCCAAATGGAATGGGGAAGCAGGAAGTGTGCCTGTAAAAAGAGAACACCAGCAATAGGACTCCAGATGAATGTATGGCTAAGGGCAGAGAATGAACCAGCAGAAGCCTGCCTGTGGTCATTGCCAAGAAGAAGCTACATACCTCCATTAGACCCTAATGGCAGCATCCTGGCCATTTTGTTCTATGCTAGTAACAGTTAAACTTGAGCAGTAGCATCTTTCTTCTGTAAAACTTGCCTGACTTAGGGATTCCCCCCAAAACACACACACATGCACACACACACACATGCACACACATGCACACACATGCATGCATGCACGTGTACAACTCCTACCACCCTTCTTCCCTTTGACCAACTAGGAATTTCCTCCAACCCTGAGACAGATATTTTAGGTAAGTTCTGGTTTGCTGTCTGGACAAACTTCCTAGCAATTAGAGCTGCCCAGAAGGGGAACTGGCTGCTTTAAGAGGTAGTGGATTGCTCCTCCTTGGAAGGCTTCAAATAGAGGCTGAATGACTGTTGTTGGAAATGTTATAGTGAAGATTCCTTTCATGTATGAATTGGTTGCTGAGGTCCCCTTCTAACTCTTCAGTTCTGTGATATGGGGATTTCATGACTTTTCTATGATGCTTTACCCTCTTCCACAGTGCATTACTTTAGAGTAAAGAACAGAAGGTTAAAAGATCCATATCCAAATCTAGGCTCCCTGGATTTCATGTAACCATGAGCTTCCCTGAATACAATATAAAACTCTTATAATTCTTATAGAAGCATTTCAACATGTCAAGAATCTGGGATTCCAGCAATGTGAGTGTTTCTTCCACTGATACAGATTATAAGCCCTTTGGGGCTTGCTAGATGGTCTTTAAGAATAGCAGTGGTCACAGTGTGCTAATTAGCCTCTTCAGGCTTAACTAGGCTGCTCCTCAGACCACAGATGTCTGGTTTAACACACATTCCTTCCCAAAGACCTTTGCAGTTTGGAAAAATATGATGGAGGTTGTCATCTGTTAGCCTAGTTATTTGAGAGCCACGGGACACCCCCAACACCACAATGAGGCATCAGAGAAGGGCTGAAGTCATAGAGTTAGCAGTCACCTAGCCCACCTCCTCGTTTTACAACTGAGGAACATGAGGCCAGAACACTGAGGTGATTTACCTGTTAGTTCCTCATCTGTAAAATGGGATGAAAGTCCTTGAACTATACCCTCCCCAGAGTTGTTATTTTAGAAAATGCTTTGAGAAGCAGCTAAGTGGCACAATGGATAGAGCAGCAGGCTTCAAGTGGGGAAGAACCTGAGTTCAAATCTGATCTCAGATACTTCTTAGTTGTGTGACCTTGGGCAAGCCACTTAACTATATTTGCTTAGTCCTTGTTGCTCTTTTGTCTTAAAATTGATACTAAGACAGAAGGTAAGATTTTGAGAAAGGAAGGAAGGAAGGAAGGAAGGAAGGAAGGAAAAGAAAGGAAAAGAGAAAGAAAGAAGGGAGGGAAGAAAGGAAGGGAAGAAAGAAGGGAGGGAGGAAGAAAGAAAGAAAGGAAAAAAGAAAAGAAAGTGTTTTATAAACCTTAAAGGTTGCTAAAATTGTGGGCTATCATTATTGCCTTTAGATATAGGTTTAAGTTCCCTAGATAGCTACCTGGGGGAAAGGAGATGCCATTTTATTTTAGGTTTCCTCCCTGGCCTTCAGTTAGCTCTCCCAACAGGTCACACACCCACTAAGACAATTGGCTTTAAGGTTTACAAATCCCTTCACCTGGAGGAGCTCCCATAAACCTTTAGCATCTGAGAAACAAACAATCCAGAAGCTGGTCTTTGATGCATAGCAGGAGGGAAATAGAAAGTTCTGTGTTTTTCAAGGCTCCCTATTCCTACTGTCCTGTTGTAGCCTTTCCATTCTCATGGGTCTAGTTAGTTAGACTCAAGTCCTGGCTCTGGCTTTATTTGACCTTGTGCAAGTCATTTAACTTCCTAGAAAGAGATAATCTTCCTTGTGCTACTTATCTCACAGGACTATAGTGAGGAGAATGCTTTGGATAATGCTATGGAAATGGAATTGTTATTGTTCCCTCTCTAAGAAAACATGTTCCATAGGGCTGGAGTAGAAGCCTGGATCTTTCCTCACTGCCTGCCTGTTCCTTGGTGGGGCTTTTGACTTGGGAAAATAGGGCTGCCAGGAGCAGAAGATGTCTACTTAGGTCAAACCAACAGGTCTATGACTCTTCCTGGATGACTCTTGGCTCACTCTGGTGCCCTGTCCCTCATTCCTGCCCACCCATCATATTCCTTCCCGCTGCTTTCTAGAATTTCAGGAAGGCAAAGATTTCCAAAGGCAACCTTCCTTAAGGTGCTTCTGAGGTCCATCACATACACCTGAGATTGCTTTTCCTTCCCATAAACTTTTGTGGTTCTTGAGTCATTTTAGTAGTGCCTGACTCTTCATGATCCCATGTTGGGTTTTCTTGGCAATGATACTAGAGTGGTTCGCCGCTTCCTTCTCTGGTTCATTTTACAATTGAGGGAACTGAGGCAAACAGCGTTAAGTGACTTACTCAGGGTCACAGAGCTAGTAAGTGTCTGCAGCTGGAGTTGAACTCATGAAGATGAGCCTTCCTGTTTCCAAGCCCAGTGCTCTATCCACTTAGATATCCCTTTCCCACAAACAATTCATTCTCAGGGCAGGTTCTGTCCTCATAGATTTCTAATCTTATTGTGGAGACAAGGCATAAACTACTTCAATAACATTATAATGTAGCAAGAGTCCCTGAAGTCCTACTCTAGATGCTTTGACCTGGATTGCATGTGACCCTGATTTCTTGAAGGCTGTGAAGGCAAAGCATAAACTCTAACAAAATATAAACTCTAAACTCTACCATGTTGGGAAAGGCTTGATATTATTGCAGCTAGGGAGCCTGATGGAAAGAGCATCAGACTTGAAAGTAGGACATCTTGCCTCCAACATTTATTAGGCTTCATGAACTTGGGCAAATCATCTAATATATATCTCTCAGCATCAGTTTCCTCATCTGTAAAATGTGGATGATAATAACTCTAGTTCCTGTCTCTTGGGATTGTTGGAAGGATTCAGTGAGAGAAGATATTTAAAGCCTTATGTTGTTGTTCAGCCATTTTTCTGTTATGTCGGACTCTTCGTGACCTCATCTGGGGTTTTCTTGGCAAAGATAGTGGAGTGGTTTGCCATTTCCTTCTCCAGCTCATTTTACAAATGAGGAAACTGAGGCAAACAGGAATAAATGACTTGCCCAGAGTCACATAGTGTTATATTGGATCTCTGGGAGCTTGAAGTTCATCTTTGATTGACAGATAAGTCAGTTGGATAGAATGTTCCCAGAGAGGCATGCGAGAGACAGGAGGGGCAGTTGAGAACCCTGAGAGAAGTTCTGGGTTTTGTACCTGTCCTGAGGCTAGAGATCGGTGTGGATCCTGGTTTTGGAGTGAGAGAGTTGCAAACACTACTCTGCAAGCTCTTCCTGTCCTTCATATACCGTTATCAACCTGTACTTGACCACCACCTCGGTGTCTACTGCCCCTAGATATTAGGAGTTTCATCATCTAGTTATCTAGGCTTCCCAGGGCCGGGGAGGGATCCGGGAAGTGGGCAGGAGACGAAGAAGAGGGTGGAAAGGGTGGATATATCTCAACTGTTAAGGCTTAAGATCTACAGAAGAAGAAGCTGAAGATTTCCCAGCAGTTTACCTACTCTGGTTTAGCCCTGGCCAGGCTGAACCAGAGGGAAGCTAACATTGATTCTTCATTTGCCAGCAGTTAGAGTTTCATTAGTAACAATTTAAGTAGGGTTTCCTAATACCTCAATCCTTTACCCTTATCCTTCTTATTAATATATATAAAGTTTAAAGTACCTTCCTAAATTGGTTTCCAAAGCTTATTTAGGGAAGGGAGCCAACGCAGTCAGAATACCAACGTTATCCCAGCTGAAGAGCCCAATTTAATAATATCAATTAACCCCAGGTGGGTCCTGAAGGGATAAACCACTTTGACCTGAAGGAGCCTGCCTGGGCAACTGTTATAAAGGAGAAATGCCATCTTATCCTCTCTGTACATCATTTCTACTACCTCAAATAGATACTAGTGACCTCCTTTAAATATAACAATAGTTAGTATCTGAGGCTGGATTTGAACTCATGAGGATGATTCTTCCTGACTCCCAGTGCTCCCAGATCTAGTGCTTTACCAACTGCACCACCTAGCTGCCCTAAAACCTTACTATGTATGTGCATTTTTATTATTGACTACTAGTTCCTAGCACATAGTAAACAATAAATACTTATTGACAACCATCTTGGCCCCAGGGTGATAAATTTCAGCAATTATCTCTTTAAAATAGCAGTTTTTAATTTTAAACTTTTTATCTTTAAACCTTAATCTTTAAAATAAGTAATTATTGATATCTTTTGTTTTTACATTATCTTAATTTCTGAATAGCTCTCTCTCCCTGCCCCTGCCTTAACCTATTCTCCAGGATAGGGAGGCAAATGTGTCAGTGTGGGGATGCCCTATTTCTTCCCATGGAGGGTGGCCATTCTTGATAAGATGTCTTCCAAGGGGGAGGAGGGAATGCGTAGCTGTATCTCCTGTTTCAAGTCATCCCTTGGAAAAAAAATAAGAAGAAAAGAAAGAGGGGGCAGCTGGGTGGCTCAGTGGATAGAGAGCCACACTTAGAGATGGGATTCTCCTGGGTTCAAATATGGCCTTAGACACTTCCTAGCTGTGTGACCCTGGGCAAATCACCTAACCCCATTGTCTAGCCTTCACCATTCTTCTACCTTGTAACCAATACACAGTATTGATTCAGAGACAGGAGGAAAGGGTTTAAATTTAGAAAAAAGAAAAGAAAAGAAAGAGATGGGGGAAAGTGATTTAGTTAACCAACTAACGCCTCAATGGAAGTTGGCATGGAGACCTTCTTTGAGATCATCTACACAGTGGTTCCCAAACTTTTTTGGCCTACTGCCTCCTTTCCAGAAAAAATATTACTTAGCCCCCTGGAAATTAATTTTTTTAAATTTTAATAGCAATTAATAGGAAAGATAAATGCACCTGGGGCCATTACTGCTCCCTGGATCCTTGCAGCACCCACCAGGGGGCGGTGGCACCCACTTTGGGAATCTCTGATCTACTAAATTCTGGTCACAATCTGAGTCTAGAGATGAGGCTCCCACGTGATGGAATCCCAGCTTATTAGGACCAAGGACAGCCCAGGGGCAGGCTCAGCCCAGATCGCTACACCCTTATTCTTGACCACTCCCCACCTCCTCACCTTCCAATGTCCCTTTGCCCATGTCTCTCCATTTGAGTGCTGCCATTCCTCCTTGCCCACCTCTTTATTTGTTTGTTTATTTTAAACCCTTACCTTCTACCTTAGAATTGATACTGTGTATTGGTTCCAAGGCAGAAGAGCAGTAAGGGCTGGGCAATGGGGGTTGACTTATCCAGGGTCACATAACTAGAAGTGTCTGAGGTCAAATTCAAACCCAGGACCTCCCGTCTCTAGGCCTGGCTCTCAATTCACTGAGCCACCCAGCTGTCCCACAACACACCTTTTTAGGACACAGAAACTCTGGGAGGCCCAGAGGACATAGCCACCCCCTCCCGGGCACTCTTCTTCCCACCTTGGAAGTCACTTTCCCAAGAATGGCCACCCCGGATGGGAGGGAACAGAGGGTCTCCACATTCCAATCCTTTCTCCACCACCCATCCGCCCCCTCTTCTGGATCTCTTGCCAAGCCTGAACCAAACGCCTCTTCCAAATAGTGTTGATTTTCGGGTGGCTCAGCGCTCGTTATTTAATGAGCTGCCTTCTCCCGGCTGTGATTGGAGTGGAGTCTCAGCCATCAGGATCTTGTCCAAAATCCATAATCCATCAGCACAGCCTTTCTGAGAAGGCTTCTGGCTGCTCCCTCCCCCAGCCCAAGCCCCATGTGAGGTGCCCTTCCTTTGGCCCCCAGCCGGGGAGAACAGGGCCTTTTCTGGGCTCCTCTCTTGGCTGAGGCTAAAGCCAGGGGCCAGCCTGGCACCAACTCCCAGACCCTGCCGGAGCCTGGGCGCTCCCCAGGATGGAGGATTCTTTGCCCTCCCTGATGTTGTCACCTGGCAAATATTTATAGCATTATCATGTCCACCAGAGAGCGTAATGGGCTTTTTAGGCCAACCAATTAAACTCTCTTCTCGTAAGTCATGTTCTCTGGTCCCTGGACCATTTGTGCTGCCCTTCCCTCAACTTTTTCTATCTTCATTATCTTCCCCAAGACCTGGAGTCTGGCGGGGCATGTCCCAAGCGCTGCCAGCCAGGCTTGTCTGCAGGGGCTCAGCCCTGTCCTTGCCTTTCATTTCTCCTCACCCTCTGCCTCCTACATGCAGGTAGAGACAAGCCTCTTCTTGCGAGCAATGTTTTCTTCCAGGTCTACTTTCTCTCTCTCTCTCTCTCTCTCTGTCTCTGTCTCTCTCTCTCTCTGTCTCTGTCTCTCTGTCTCTCTCTCTCTCTCTCTCTCTCTCTCTGTCTCTCTCTCTCTCTCTCT
>NC_058131.1:649134441-649186936 GCF_016433145.1 Gracilinanus agilis | reverse complement strand
CTCTCTGTCTTTCTCTGTCTCTATCTCTCTCTGTCTTCTCTCTTCTCTCTCTCCCTCTCTCCTCTCTGTCTTTCTCTGTCTCTCTCTCCGTTGTCTGTCTGTTTCTCTTCCTTCTTCCCTCTCTCTCTCCCTCCTTCACTCCCTTCCTTCCTTGCTTCCTTCCTTCCTCCATTCCTTCCTTCCCTCTATCTCATTCCCTTCCTCTCCCTCCTTCTCTCCCTCCCTTCCTTCCTTCCTTCCCTCCCTCCCTCCCTCTCTCCCTTCCTTCCCTCCCTCCTTCCTTGTTCAAATATTTCTTGCTTATTCCTAATTCGTTTAAGACTTATAAACCATTTAAAGTATAATAATAGCTCATTTCATTCTCTAGACATCAATGCAAGGCAGGGGTTGTAGGTATTTCTATGTTTTTGGTCTGGACTTATGATTTTTTGATAAAGGATAGTCCCAGAGAGAAATTCCTTCAACCAATTCAGAAAGCATTTCTTCTACTGTTCATAATTTTACAGAGTAGCCAAATGACTTGCCTAGGGTCACATAACCAATAGGTGTTGGAGGTAAGACTTAAACTCAGGTCTTCCTGACTTGGAGCTTTCTATCATTTTTCCCCTCTAGGTTGCTTTCTATTAATTATTATATTTTCCTATAATTTTTCTCTAGGTTGCTATCAATTATTATATTATTTTTTCCTATCATTTTTTCCTTCAAGTTGCTTTCTGTTGATTCTTATACCAGGATGCCTCCCTATTACAGGGATGATTACTCTTATATATGCTAAAACTGAGGCTCAAAGATGGAAAATTACTTGTCCATAGTCATTGAGCTAGTAAGTTTCAAAGTTTGAACACAGTTTTTATCAGACCCCAAGGTTGGGTATCGTTCTGATATACACCTTTAGCAATGGTGATGGTAGAGATGGGGCCAGAAAGGTATGACATACAGTCCCTGCCCTCAAGGAGCCTGGAATCTATGGAGACAAGACATGCACAGGGCACCACTGCAACCCAAGCCACAGTGCCAAGGAAGCTCAAAGGAGAGAGGAAATTCCTCCATCCAGGTGACCTAAGAGGTGAGTCTTTCCAACAGAGGCCATGATGCCATGAAGCATGAGCTTTGTGAGTTCGCTCTTAGAGCCCTTGAGAGGCAACTTTCTGAAGCTAATAGAATAATAGAAATAAGAGTTGTCTGAGGCTAGGAGTTGTCTGAGGCTAGGAGTTGTCTGAGGCAAGACCTGGCTTCAAATCTGGCCTCAGACAACTCCTAGCAGTGTGATCCTGAGTAAGTCATTGAATCCCATTTGCCTAGCCCTTACCCTTCTATCTTAGAGTTATTACTAGGATGTTACTAGGAAGGTAAAGGTTTAAAAAACAAACACTGGCTTCTCAGTCAAATATACCTGGATTAATCACCTAACTAGCTGTGTGACCCTAGGCAAGGCATTCAAACTCTCTGAGTCTCAGTTTCCTGATCTGTAAAATTGTGCTAACCTCATTGGGTTGTCATGAGAATCAAATTAAGTAATATTCATAAAGGATGTTTGTGAATTTTAAAGTGCTTTATACAGACTAAGAGAGAGAGAGAGAGAGAGAGAGAGAGAGAGAGAGAGAGAGAGAGAGAGAGAGAGAAAATGTTGGGAAGGATTTTGACAGGTGGTGGAATTTCTTTTGCCTTTTCTGGTATCATGATGATGACACATATTTGCTCCTCTCTTTCAAGCCAAGATAAAGTATTTCACAGCGACATCCATCTCACCAGCTGCTCAGAGAGAGATCGTTCTAGTCTGGACTCCTAAGCATCAGCTTCAGAAAGTCATCCGACAAGCAGACGAAAACAAGCAACTTGAAATCAGAATCCCTGACTTCACAAAAGATGCCTCCAAATAACTGATCATAAGAGCAATTGCTAATTAAGACAACGCTGAGGCTTCACCTCGCTCTCATCCAATTAGCAAAGATGATCATGAAAAATGGAAGGTGTGGGAAGGAGACAGTCCTATAAAAACAAGTCACCAAAAATAAAAAAAAAATGTAAGAGGTGACCATCCCTTGAGTGATAATCATCCAAACTGTGGCATGTGGCTTTAATGAAATGTCATGATGCAGATGATAAGCCATGGTGGTCCAATGGATAGAGCAATGGGCCTGGAGTCAGGGAGACCCAAGTTCAAATCTAGCCTCAGATACTTACTACCTGTTTGACACTGGGCAAGTCATTTGACCGCTGCCTGCCTCAGTTCCCTCATTTGTACCTTTTGGGGTTATTATGAGGATAAGGTAAGATGATACTGACAAAGAGCTCTGCCAACCTTAAAATGCTATAAAATGCTAGTTATTGTTATTAGTGGTAAGAAGTGACCGAATATGAAAAATAGAGTGAAACATGGAGTATTTGCATGAAGTGGATCAGAATAAAGAAAAGTGAACCAGAAGACCAATAAGCACAATGACTTCACTAAGCAGCCATATTCTGATGAATTTTATTTTATTTTATTTTATTTTATTTTTAGCTGTGTTTATCTTAATTTTTAACTATGATCTTATTTTTAAATTTCAATGAAAAAAAACAGAGATAATTAAAAAGTTAAAGGATTAGGTCAAGACCTTTATCCTGAAGCAAAGTTGAGCAATGTTGTGATCTTCTGCAAGTTCCTGAATTTGAATATCTTTGACTCATTTCCTCTTAAAATATACTGATGAATTTTAAATGAACAAATTTTCCCCTTCTCCATGTGGAAGCTGTGGATGTGGAATATTGTATACACTATCAGACAAGGTTACTTTGTAAGTTGACTTTATTTACATGTTTTTCTTTGTTGAAAGGAAGAGTTCAGTGTTGGTGGGGAGGGATGGGTGATCTAACAAGAAATGGCTAATATAAAAACAAAAGATATTAATAACAATTAAAACACTCCCTTCTCTCCCCCCCGCAAAAGACCTGGATTCAAATTTCAGCCCTTTCTGTGACTCCCTGTGTGAGGGAGCCACAAACCCCCCAACTTCTGTGAGCTTTTGATTCCTCAAAGGGAATGAAAATAATCCTTCTCTAAGCCAGTGTCCGCTCTCGCTTGTAATGAAGCCCCTTGTTGTTTACTAAAAAAGCTCAGAGCCTCCACTCCGTCTCTGTAGTTTGAGCTGAACTGATTCAGACTCCAACTGTGAGCTTCTCTGTTCTGAATGGATCTGCTGCAAGAGAGAAGTTTCTCCGGGAGGGAAAAAATAACATCCCAGCCTCTTCTTTTAGTTGCTTGAATTAATTACGTGCCTGGTTCTGCTGCTGAAGCACCTCAGTGGGCTGCAGCTGGGATGCCAGATGCCTGAAACTAGATTCCAGCCTGAGCCAGGATGAGAAACGGGCAGCTTCTGCCAGGCTGGGTGAGGAATGTATTTATTTTTACCCAGCATCCACTGGAATCAGCCTAGAGCTCCAGGTGTGAAGGACTCAGGAAGCTCCCAAGTCTAGCCCAGAGCCCCCATCTGCCTGCCACAAGAGTCCCCGTAATGCCATGCCCTCCTCTCCCTCTTGCCCCTCTCAGGGCAAGGAGCCTGGGCAATGCTATGACAGATGATGGGCACCATCTCCCTCAAAAATGCAAGATTAGGCATGTTTCTCCCCCCCACTCAGCATCCTTGGTCCCCTCAGAGAGGCTCCTAGGGCCAGTTACTTACCCACAGCTGCATCCCCACACCTGGTATAGCTACAGCCTCCAGTAGCTGGCCTTGGTCCTTCCTGTTCCCATTCTCTGCTCTTAGCCAGCACTACTAACCTTGTTTGTTTGTTTTTTTTTTTTATTGAAAGGGCTGGAGGGACAGAATGGGGCTACAGGTATTAAATAGCCCTTCTTAGGGACAAACTGTTCCTCTTGCCTTTCTGGAATGTCTGGAGGGATGAGAACTGATGGGCACAGCTCTAATTTTGTGGCCAAATTTGGGGTCAGAATGAGAATCATCCTTTTTTACACCTCCCTCCTTCCCTTCCTCCCCAATTTGGCTCCAACCTACATTTCTAGTCTTATTTTCCATTACTTCCCTTCATTGTATATTCACTCCCCCTTACATATTCCATGCTCTAGCCAAACTACAATGCTAACTGTTACTCAAGCTTGACACACTATTTCCCACCCTGTGAATTTGTGTGGGGGCTATTCCCCAGGCCTGGGATATACTTTTTCCTTATTGCTGCCTTTCAAAATCCTTCTCTTCCATCAAGGCTCAGCTTAGGTGCCCCTCTCCTTCATTAAGTCTTCCCTGATTCCTCCCAAGCTAGAAAATGTCCTTCCCTTCCCTGTGTTGACCCAGAGAACTCTTTGTTCCCTTTGCTGCCTTGTTTTGTAGTTAAATTGTGTACCCACCATAGTGTACATCTGTTTTCTGGGGGCCAACTCCATATGGATGGAGACACTCATCACCAGTAAGTTGACCTCTTGGTGATATTTTCTATGGGCATGGCAATTCATGAGAAAAAGTAAAATGCAAAAAGGCCTGCATACTTCTGTAGGGAAGGGGACAGACAGTACTAAAGAATCACACTATTTTTAGATTGTCTATAAATGTTAACTGCTGGTACTCTAAATTTGTGGTCCTTGTCCAGTGAGTGATGAGCAGGCATATTACTGGAGGAACTGAGTCATATCAATCTTGAAATTCTCCCCACAGATGAAAGAAAAAAAATGAAAAGAAGCTGCAACAAATGAAAGCATTTAGTTTTCCTCTCTGGAGAACTAAATAAAGGAATTGGCTGGTGGTAGAATTTGGTTGGGTTTTTTCTTTTGTGAGTGCAAAAGCAAAAAGGAATATAATTTCATGGGCCAACTGGCCATCTTATGATAAATAAGAGCTAATAGTAAGTTTTTATAAAAGATTACTATGAAGGTAATTGCAGCTAATGCATAAATACTGAAGAGGATAAATAAGAGAAATTCTATGAAAAATTTGATAAGACTCTCCAAATTAAATGAACATATACTTTAATATTTAGTGACTTAAATATAAAGGATTGTTGCAATTCAATGAGAAGGGAGGAGGATGAAAAACAATTTTGGCAATCTCAGTGTATTGCTAGGAATTCAGGGGAAAGGTTACCAATGTCATCTCCATCCCAACTGTGTTGCTTAATGAAGCTCAAGAGCAAATTTTCATTATTCAATTTGAGGAATTATAAGAGTTGAAAGAAATTTCTTCACCCCCAAGGGAAATATCAAAAAGGCCTAGAGGAAACATGACAGAAAAGGAAAAAGACAAATGTTGCAGGGGATAAGAGAAGACAGGTACATTAATGCACTATTGGTAGAGTTGTGAACTGGTAAGACCACTATGGAGAAAAATTTGGAACTATATCCAAAAGGCTATAAAACTGTGTGTACCTCTTGACCTAGTAGTATCATCACTAGATTTGCATCCCGAAGAGATCAAAGAAAAGGGGAAAGGATCTCTATGTATAAAAATGTTTCTGGCAGTTCTTTTTATGGTGACAGAGATTGGAAATGGAGGGGATGCCCATAAATTAGGGAATGTATAAAGAAATTGTGGTATATGATAGTAATGAAATACTATTGTACTCTAAGAAATTATGAAGGTGATAATTACAGAAACATCTGGGAAGACTCATGTGAACATCATGATGCAAAGTGAAAGTTAGCAAAACCAGAACACCATACACAGTAACAAAAATTGTAATAATAAACAACTATGAAAAACTTAGCTACTCTGATAATTCCAAAGAACTCATTATGTAAAAGTCTACCCACCTCCAGAAAGGAAACTGATAAACTCTATATATTGAAGCATTTTAAAACCTTTTTTATTTGGGGTTTGGGGGGCAACATAATTAATATTAGAAATGTGTTTTGCATGACTTCACATGTATAATAGATGCAATAATATTGCTTGCCTTCTCAATGGGTGGGGGGAGTAAGCGTGAGAGAGAATTTGGAACTCAAAATTTTAAAATGAACATTAAGAAAAATAAATAAGATTTTAAAAGTTTTAAAAAGAAAAAAGACCTGGAAGAATTGGAGTAGTGTCAGTACTCCAAAAGAAGACAGTTGACCTGATGTATTCTTTACTTTGCTGGCTGGATGTAGCTGTAGGTTTGATTCACAAATTAGCCTGAGGTAGGGGCTAACTCCCAGGAGAACAGAAAATACTTCCTTTAGGGAAGAAGCAGCCTAGTCGCAACGAAGTAGAAGATGGCAGTAGCTCAGCAGAGAAGCAGCCTAGGGGCTAATTTCTACTTGGGACACAACTCTGGGGGCCTGAAGTATTTGGCTTCCATTGATGGCATGGAAATAGAGGGATTCTTTGCTGGCTATTTCTCTTGTGTTTAATTAGAATATCTTTTGCTCCAAATTCATGTGTGATATGGTTTTATCTTATAAACGAACATTGGATAGTGGCTCATGAGCTGTGTATTTGAGTAGATGGTAACCCCAAAGAACCTTAAATCAGGGGTATGTTGAAGAAGCTCCCAGGTGACAAAATGTTGGAAAATTTTGCTTAGGAGCAAGAAATAAAAAAAATATCAAAGTCTTGTGGACTGTAGCATTGGAGGGAGCACTCATATCGATAGCTACAAGGAAGGACTATCATGATCAACACACCATTTCCTTCCTGCCTACTCCAGAAGGGGGTTCATCGGGGCAAGAATTGGATTATTTTTTATCTCTGTATCCTCAGCATCTAACACACATAGTAGTACTCTATAAATATTTGCTGAAGTTTGATTCCAAGTTCATACCTCTTAAGTAGGATTTGAATCCTTTGCTGTTATTACTCTTTTGTTGGGGGTGGGTGGGTAGTGCTTGGTGTCCAGAGAGGGCTACCATGATGGAGTTTACAGGATCTTCTAAAAAAATGGACACATTGTTCCTATATCATACTTATTATATATTTATATTATAGTTCTTATAATATCTTATATTCACCTTGTCCTTGTTGATAACTGACATCCTTAGCCTTGCATCTTCTTTTCAGAGTGTCCCACAGGACAAACTAGAATGGGTCTGGGCACACAAGGGTATCTAGTAAAACTGGGTTCTTAGTGCTGAGTGGGAACTTCTTAAAGATATGTGATAGGAATGAATGACTGAAGGAGGAGATGCTGATAGGAAAAGGTCTTTAAGTGATGGGGGAGGAGAGGAAGTGTGCTTGTTGGGGAAGGAAGAGCCCAGAGAGTGAAGGAAGTAATCCCCAAAGCTGAATAAATGAGAGGGGATTAAGGACAAAGGAAGGAGTGAGGGACTGAGGCAGGAAGTGACTGGAAAGTTTTTACTCTCCAAACTCTGAAAAGAGAATCCTGGACCATAAATGCTTCTTCTCCTCAGACCAGGACATGTGGGGAGGGCTTTAAGCTCATGATTCTAGTATCCATCCTTGGGTAGTGGGAATATGGAAGAAACCACCAGACTACTAGACTCTTCTCCCTGGGGGCTTCCATTTGGGGAAAACAACAGTTTTGTTCCCAGCATCACCCTCCTCCCTGTGAAAATCACCATTCATCCCCTTACCTACAAGAAAGAGGAAGAAACCAGATGTATAACAAGGAAGACTCCAAGTGAGGAACTTTCTTTGGGCACACAAACCTGGAAGATGATAAAAATGCATCTCTGATCCCCAAGGATGCCCTGCAAAAGAGGGGTGAAGAGCATCCTCTTTTTTTACATTCTTGTCTTGGTTGCACAGTTAGCTAGTTATAGTAGTGCCAGAGTATCAGCCTTCCCCTTCTCCTAACCCTCTTCCTCTTTAATCACTCTACCCATTTCCTCCACCCTTGTCCTCAGCTTTGTTACTTATGATTCAAAGACTTAAAATCTGTGGAAAAATCCAGTCTGGCTCCAACTTACCTTGCTGGTCTTGTTTCACATTCCCCACCTCCATAAACAATATGTACCAGACCTTCTGTCTGATCCCCAATCTTATCTTACCCTCTCCTACCTCTGGTCATTTTTTCATTCCAGCCTTAATGGATAGAATTTGGGAAGTTCTGGGTTCAAATCCCACCCCCTGAAAAACTTATTAGTTTTTGGTTGACCCTATGTAAATTTTTCTTTAACTCTCTGAGCCTCAGATTCCTCATCTGTAAAGTGGAAAAATAATAGCACTTATCCCAAAAGATTAATTTGAGGCTCAAATAGGATAAAATCTCTAAAACACTTTGTGAATCTTTTAAAACTATAGAAATGTAAGCCAGTATTATCTTTGTTATCTCTGTCTACTAAAATTGCTTCTAGGCTGACTCGATGTTCTCCTCCTCCATGAAGCCTTCCCTGATCCCCATTCTTCCCACTACCCTTGAAAGTGAACTCTTTTGCTTCAGATTTCTCGTAATAGCTTGTATCTCATCTTAGAATTCAGCCTGTTCTGCCTTGATTCTACTTGTTTGGGTACATACTTTAGTCCTCCCCACCCCAATTCAGTTGTAAGCTTTGTGAGGACAGGAGCTATAGTCTTTTTCATCTTTGTATTCCTGGGGCATAGGGATCTTGTTCATAACAAGTGGTTTAATAAATTCTTGCTGGATTGTTGAGCTGAATTGTGGTGAGAACAGTTGTGAAGGAATTACCTGAGGAAGTGAAAACCACTAAATCTTGTAGTGAACAAATGGATTGTCGTCCAGATGTGTCTCATGAAGAGCCGACTTCAATAATACTCAGCTAGATTGATGATCAAGAAAAACCAAGGTATGCAGTCAAAGAAATATAATTGTGCTTTCCTGAGGTGAAGGACACAGTGGGAGAGGCTCTACCCAAATTTATTAGCATCTATTTTAGAGAATCATGGATTAACTATCAACAGCTGCAGAGGCCAGTCATATGACAAGGGAACAGACATGAAAGGCAGGCATGAGGGTATTAATCTGGGAAGTTCAAACCTGGACAATACAGCTCAAGTCTTGCCTCATAATTTTAATCTTTTATTAGGCAAAGCTGCTGGATTGGTTTTATAATAAGGAAAACTACTTGGGAAATTTGTGTGTCATCATCACTATTTCCTGTAGAAAGAGTAGATTATCTAAAAAATTTGCTAAATTTAGTTGAAATTTTTTGGGTCTTAGGCTGTGGAAGAGCTTTTTTCCTCACTCTAAATGATTTTTACAATCTCTCCAAGCTTGAAGATGCCACCTTCTATGTTCTTGTATGATATGGAAACATGCTTTAAATAAATAACAGTAGAATGTAAACTCTTTGATGGCACAGTCTATTTTATTTTTGCCTTTAATCCCCTAGCATATGGTAGTTAATGAATATTTGTTTAATTGAATTCTAAGGATAACAAATAGGGAGCATTGTGATCAGTGCCAAACCTATTCCTTTGTAAGGATCAGGTTCTGTCAACCAAATGTTTATTCCCCCATCTGTCATAAGCACTGCCCAACAACAGGCGCTCTCATAGGAAATCAGCTCTCAGAAGCTGACTGCCTCTTTCCCCTTTTCTTCTCTTTTCCACTCCTTTGTAGGTACTAATATTTGTCTCCTTGGTCTTGGGTTTACGTATGTGGATTACCCAGTCAGGTCATGGCTCAGTCTTAATTCTACTAGGAAATCTCCCCCTCCTTTCCTTAATTTTATCACTGGCTATAAATTTCATTGATTTGACTTGAAGTCAAGGACATATGGTATAAAACTTGAATCAGAATGTTAATGTAAAGTGTAGTTGTTGCCCATGTGGGTTGTGTGTGTCCACGTGGATCTTTCTAAATGCAGCTTGCAGAGAGGCATGAATAGATATACCTGGAGTTTCCTTCATCCCTCTCCTAGGAAGATTTTGAGCCCTACCTAGGGGGAGCAGAAAAGAGGGCCATGAGGCTGGCCAGCTCTGCTGTGCTCAGAGAAGGGATATCTATTACTTGTCTAGAGAAAATAATTTTTAGGTTCAAATTGCTCTCCTTCAAGCCACTGTACATTATCAGAGGAGTGCCCCACACTATGTCAAAAGGCTTGCTTCCCATCCCACCAAATGCCAGTTATACAAAGACCATCACACACAGTCCACAGCCAATAAGCTCCATTTATCCAAGTCTATTGCAAACAGAAATAGAGAAGTTATACAGATTAGCATACACTAGAAAACAGAGTGAATGGGCTCTCCCAGTGGGAGGAAGTTATCTTAGATCAATTGAAACAGTCTCTGATCTTATCCAAACAGAAATTCCCTGAAGTCTCTAGTGTGGCAAGTTAGAATTAGGGACATACTCAAGGCTCTCTCTCCTTGGCTTCTTCCTAGAGTCTTTTTCTTCCTCTAGGGACCTTTTCCAGAAAGCCTCTCTCTTAGCCTAAAACCAGATAAAGGAAAAGAAATCCTCCACTTACAAGTCCTTACCTATTGCCCTTATATAGGCACAAAGCATGGAATAATGATTCTCTCTGCCAAAGAGGAGAGTCCTGTTCAAATGTCTACTTTTGAGCCCCATGTTATATGCAAAATAATAAAGTAAATAAAATCCATGCATCTGAAATAGGCATCATCTCAGTTTGTGTGGTCTTCCTTAGTCCAGGAAGTAATGGCCATTAACATCTGGCAAGGCTTTCACATTGGGGCATTCCACTCATGACAAAACCTCCTGATAGGTCAGTGTATAGTCTTTTGGGGGGAATTAATCAAGAAACTGGGGTGGTCCTGTTTGTCTCACTTGAGGCAGTCTGGAACCTACAAGAATGCTACGCTTGATGTTGACCTGTTGTCCAGGAAGCCATCATTTCTGCTCTTCGATCTTCAGAGCTTTTCAAGTTGAGGCTTGAAGCCTATTTCCCATACTTCCACAATGTGCACTCATTTAGTTTGCTTCTCTACCTTGTTCATACCAGGAGAGCATGTGGGTGTATGTTAGTTAAGGAACACCTGGGAGACGTGGCTTCCACTTGACAGAATGCCAAGTCATTCAGGATTCAGGAAAACACCTATTTTTTCCCTAATTAGCTCCCTTAAGGATCATTCTCCCTCCCGTTTGCTTTTCTCTATTTTATGAGGTGTTGTAGAGGAGATCTATGGTGGAGGTCACAAAATTGGGAAGACATTGAGAAGTTGATCACAAGGTATCTGAAGGAAAGAAAGATACCAAAGTTCTAGATAACATCTTCGACCTTAGTAATACTGAAAAAAAAAGTGATGAAGAGAGCATCAACATCAACAGCAATAATATCAATAGCTGGCACTTACATACACTTTAAGGTTTGCAAAACTCTTTGCAAACATCATATCATTATATCCTTAAAAGTACACTGAGAAGTAGGTGCTATATGAATTCCTATTTTACATATAAGGAAATTGAGATTAAGTAATTTGCCCATGGTCACACAGCTAGGAAGTGTCTGAGGTCAGATTAGAACTGTCTCAAAGTCTAGTGATCTATCTATCGTGTCACTTAGCTGCCTATCATAGATGCTTGTTTCTCCATCAATATGTAAACTATCATGGATATGACCACTAGGCAATATTTTGAACAAAGTAAGTCAAGCTGTCAATTATTCAGACATGGGATGTATCTGAACATGTTAAAGGAACTTACTCCCCACTCTCTTTACAGGAGTAGAGTTTTCCTAGCAAATCATTCTTCTTCTGGGGCATGACTTTATTTTTGAATCTCATGCTTTCTGTCCTTTAGGAGAAGAAGAAAAATGGATACTTGCCTTATCCAGTCTATCCTGGGGCTTTTCTGACTCAAATTTCCCACTGGTAAATCTTTATGAGTTTTGAGTGACTTTGCAAATTAAAAAAAAAAAGAACTGATAACTTTATTCTCTGAAATTATTTGGTTCTGGCCCCTAGTTCAACTTCCATTACTAAGCAAATATACCTTCCAAGATCATGAGAAAGAAGGAACCTCTCCTACCAAACTACTAATATTAATCAAACATGGTCAGAATCACTGGCTAGTATTTTTTCTTTTTTCTCTTTTTTAAGAATACCATTAATTCACTTAATTTCCTCCTTGAATTTTTTTTCTTTAGTGTAAAAAATACATGTCTTTTTTCACAACATGAGGAACATGGAAATTTTTTTGTACGATAATACATATATAGCCTACATCATATTACTGCCATCTTGGAGAGTTGTAAGGGATGGGAAAGAGGGAGAGAACACAGATTACAAATTGTTAGGAAAATGACTATTAAAATTGTATTGACATGTGAACATTTAAATTAAATTTAAACAAACTATTTTGCCTCTACCCCCACCTCCCTTAATTTACTCTTTTATCTCCTCCCCTCTCTTTTCTCTTATCTCCTTTTTCTTCCCCTTTTCACCCCCACTGGGTGAATCACATTTCTATATCTATATACGCAACTAATTCTGTATCTATATACACAACTAATTCTATACCTATATATACAACTAATTCTGTATATAGATATTCTATCTCTCTTTGAACCAATTTTGATGAGAATGAGTTTCAAACTTTGCCTGTCAGCTCCTCATTTTCACCTCCACTCTAAAAGACATTCCTTGCAGCCTTTTTTTTATGTGAGAAAAAATTTCCCTACTCTGTTTCCCTTCTCCCTCTACCTCCTACTTTCTTACCATATTATTTTTGGGAAATCATTCCATATATAATCAACTCACATCCATGACCTCTGTCTATATATACTCCTTTTAACTGTCTTGTTAACAATAAAGTTCTTAGGAGTTTCATGTATCATTTTCACATAAAGGAATGTAAACAGTTTAATGTTATTGAAAACCTTGTGATTACTTTCATGTTGATTTTTTCATGCTTCTCTTGAGTTTTCTGTTTGGACGTCAGATTTTCTATTCAACTCTGATATTTTTCATCAGGAATGTCTGAAAGTCCTCTATTTCATTAAACATCCATTTCCCCCCGAAGGATTATACTTAGTTTTGCTGGCTAGGTTAATCTTGGTTGAAATTTTCCTCCTTTGCATTCTGGAATACCATAGGGCAAGCCGTCTACTCCTTCACATGGAAGCCAATAAATCTGACATCCTGTCTCTGGCTCCACAATATTTTAATTGTTTCTTTCTAGCTACTTGAAGTATTTTCTCTTTGGTCTAGAAGTTCTAGAATTTGCACTATAATATTTCTGGGAGTTTTTCCTATGGGATTTCTTTCAGGAAGTGATCAGTGGATTCTTTTGATTTCTATCTTATGGCTGATATTTTTTCATGGCAGACAAATAAAATCTAAATTGAAGATAATAGATAGGAGACAAGCAAGTTTGTACGCAGCCAGTTACTTTAACGAGAATGGAGAGAAGGAGCATTCTTTTAAAAATGGAGAGAAGGAGCATTCTTTTAAAAATGGGAGATATTATTACTGGCTTCTGGGAGAGTGACTTCTCCAAGGAGGAACAGAGAAGGGAATTACTACTTGTTATTAAGTCAGGTAAGTACCTTTCTCTCTCTGCACCTGGCTGCATATTCTTGGCTCTTTCTCCTGGATCCTGGCCACCATACAGGATCAGTCTTGTCCCATAGAACTATGAACTGGGCTTTTTCTTCTGGCCATGACGTTACTGCATGTTGGCAAGTTCTCATGGCTTATCTTTCAGCAGCTACTCCCAATAACATTTCCCCGCTTGTGATTGCTTTTTATCTCTTCTTCCTGCCAGCCAAAAGTCTGAGAAGACCTTGGAAGTCTGGATACTCTACTTTCCCACAAGTCACTTTGCCTTTTATGGGTCTGATTAAAGCTGTGTAAGAAATAAAGAAATCTCTGGGCCATAATTCTGATTGAAAAACTGACTTTATTTATGGGTAAATAGAGTCAGAGGTCCTTCACCATTCCCAGATTCTGATGAAAGACATTCTGTGGATGTTCACAGCTATTTTTATAGGATTTTGACAGTTGATACAAATCATTCATTAACAAAACCTACATACTCAAAGTATTTTTTAGCTATAGTTAATAAGTTTTAGTACAAAGTCCAAGCACTTTAATGATCCTGTCACAACTATCTTCAGACAATATTTTATGAGGAGACTTATTGATATTGTAATAGACAGTAATAATTCACAAAAAGAAACTTAAAGTTATCCAAAGATGTCACTTTGAATCATTAAATCTGAGGATCCTACTAATGATATACATTTCTAGAAAAGCAAATACTAGTCTTACTTTTACAACTGACTTTATGATTGCTTCTGTTATCTTTATTTAGAATCAGGAGATGGTAAAGATGTGTACTTAACATAAAAGAAGTTCTTAAATTCACTCTCTCCTCATCTGTCACAGTTAATTAACAAGTTGGACTAGCCTTTCTAACATTCTAGTTGCATATACTACTTAAAGGATTATATAAGATGAATTAGTTTTTATGCTAAATGATAAAAATAAAGAAATTAAGTAAAATAAGTGCAAGTTAAGCTTTTCATCTGGGATTACATTTGAATCAGCTAAACACACATTGATGACCTCCTTGATACATAGAGGTATTAAGCAGGTAAAAGAAAGGCATTTGTAAGTGATATTGCACAGGGGGCCCCACCTTTCCCTTAATACAGTTGACTAAAAGATGTAGAGAATACAAAACCCCATCATGTTTATTGTTTGTTGATTATAAAAAACAGATGATTATAAAACACTGCCTTAAAGGGACCCTATTCATACATCAAAATCATTCAAGATTCCTTGAAAGATTTAACCTTGTTCAACCAATTCTTGATTGTAAAGATCAGGTTAGGCATAAAACTTGCCAAAGGTGCTTGTCACCAATGGAAGACACAGTATACATACCAAGTTGAAGAGGTGGCGGAGATCTTCCAAAAGCTTCTGCCTGTAGATGATATCATGTTCGTTGTATCAAACCTAGAATATTGCAAAGCATTGTAGAAGTCAGTAACAATACAAAAGAGTTTGACTTTATCAACTACACAGGGAAAACAAAGGAGATGAAGAATGTCTTTTTTCTATATTATGACATGCCATTGAGATGGATTACATATATGAAATTTCCATCTATTTATCTATCTTTCTATCATCTGTCTATCTGTCTGTCTGTCCATTCACCCATCCATCAATGTGTCCTGTATGTATCTATCTACACACATACTTACATATATGTACACCCAAAAGTGTCTGTTATATAGCTGTGTGTGTGATGGTATATTTAGGACAAATCATACAAATGGATATTGAATAAAGCCTAGAGTTGAATAGAAAAAAAGAAAATTTATTGGTTTGCCTTCAGGAATTTGAAATACTCCTTTAATCTCCAAATTTCTTCCGGCAATGAAGGTATTTTTAAAGCGATATTCAACTGATATTCATGCTATTGCATGGCTGTGAAATATGGAACACAATAACCTCTGAAGAACTGAAAGTCAGTCTCACACAAAGAGCAATGGTTAGGCATATGATAGCTGTAAGCAAGTACAGGAATAAATTATATGACTGGGAAAATGTACGATGGGAAAAGATGGGCTGGTCAGGTCACGTAGCCACAGCAACAAATGACAGATGGTTTGCTCAAATGCTCCACTGGGATCTTTAAGATGCAAAGAGAAAATGAGGAAAGCCTCTGTCTAGTATTTTGAGGTGTATCCCCTCATAGAAGGTGGTAAACTCACAAGAGGTCAGGAATTAAAACCTGCACAGGAAAGACAGGCATGGATGGGTTTTGATTTGTGTCACTGGAGGGAACATTTAAATTGATGAGATCACTGATCCATTTGAGTAGTTCATGGCTCAGCACCTATGGCTCTGGGTGTACAAAACCCAGTTCCAGTGTTGCGGGTTATCTCTCCCCAAATCTTAATTCTTTTATTCATTTTGTACCTACCTAATATTCTTTCTGGAAGGATCTTAGAATGTAGTTCAAAAAAAGTTTATGTCTTATGTCCCTAGACATAGGTAAAAGATACTCCAACTCTCGTATAAGCACTCAAGGTAAAATCAGGCACAAGGGAACCCTTATATTTCACCCCACAGAAAATATAGAAAACACACAAAGCATTTGTACATAGGCATGAAGGACTCCTAAATAATCAGAACTCTCCTCCCTCTCCAGTGAGTTTTGCCTTCCTTACCAACATCTTATAGTCCTCCAGATTCTTAGTACTATCCTGTAATTGGGACTCTCTTTGGAAGGAAAAAAAAAGTTGTAGTTCTAGAAAGGCAAATCTCATAGAAGTTCTGGGGAGTCTTACTTTCACCTCAGAGATGGATACCAGCCTAAGGAATTGCATTCACCCTGAAAAAGAAAGCAAAACTGGAATTTATAAAAGGATAACAAACCCCTTTGCCATCATATCTGCTCTATTTGAATAATATCATATTTTGGTATTATTTGATAATTCAATCATTTTGGGGATATTAAAATTGAAAATTAACAAATTTGAATAACTCATAATAGTAGGGAAGATTTTTTTCTTCTCTCTCTATACTTATTGGTGATCCATTGGGCTTTAGAGCCTCATTCTCTCTAAGAGGTTAGTGTTACCCAGAAACTCCTCATTCTCTCAATTAAAGATGGGGTCACTAAAATTCCCAGGAGCTCAGTAATGCCCATGAAATACACTGTCTCATTAAAGCTGGGTCCAGACTTCAAGAACACAAGGTATAGAAGCAATCAATATCCCATCCACACACAAGATACTGCCATCTTGGGACTTACTTCACTAGATCTGGGATGGAGGAGGAAAGTTGGTGGATCCCTGGAGGGCCTATATTGTCCAAGTGTAGGTGCTTCCCAGGGACCAAAGCTCACCTTCAGATCGCTGGTCTTTGATCTGCATTCGATATTCTCAGAATCTTTCCAAATAAAAAGGGACAGAAAGGTTGATCCTGTCATTGATGCTTTTTTAAAAATAGGTCTATCAGGGGCAGTTGGGTGTCTCAGTGGATTGAGAGTCAGGTCCAGAGACTGGAGGTCCTGGGTTCAAATCTGGCCTCAGATACTTCCTAGCTTAACCACCATTGCCTAGCCCTTGCCACTCTTCTGCCTTAGAACCAATACCCAGTATTGATTCTAAGACAGAAGGTAAGGGTTTTTTTTAAAAATAGGTCTATCACAAAGGACTGGCTCTGACCCAGAATAGTCAAGAGCCAAATAATTCATATCTATTAATCCATAATAACCCAAGCCAAGGGGGCAGAGGAGGATGGGAGGTCGATGGCAGTAGAAATGGCAGTAGAGTGGGTGGGTGGTGGTGGAATGGAAGACAGAGGGGAGGGGAAGCCTGAAACTATTGGATAACTAGGGATCTCCACTGGAGTGGATAAGGGGGCAATCTCTTATACAGTAACTATCTAGGATGAAGTAACCTGGATTGCCCCTATTGGTCAAACTTGGGCTATTTGGGTCCAGTTCATTGGATGGCTCTGAGGGAGTTAGGATTCTTGGTCTCTAGGGGTGGGAAGTTCTCAGGTCTGTTGGTCACTGATGCAGGGGGTCATTTTTCTAGCCTGACAGGAAAATCCTGATGTCCTGTCAGGTGTTACTGGGCAGTTTTTGTCCCAGGCTTGGACAGATGCTGGGAGAAGGGGAACTTTGATCCCATGATCTATCATAATCCAGTTACCTTTCCTGTCTTAATTTTCTTTAGTGCTATTTACTTTCCCAGATATACAGCATATTACAAACTATAATGTTAGAGTTCAAGTGTGGTAGTTCTACTATCACTGATGGAGAGAAGAGTTTGGTATAGCAATCTGGGCAGATCTTTTCCATTTTTTTGTCTATTTGTTGTCCTTCTACTATCATGCTTAAATACTCTTGCTAATTGGGTTTTTCACTAGACTTCTGGAAATGTATAAAAGTTTACAAATGAGTATATACATTCCAATCTGGTATTACCTTTGGCTGCCAATCCTCTCTTCTTGGCAAGGATATAAGCTGGTTAAGGTAATTTCTAAAATTTTTTATTTCCTCATTGTAGAGTGCTTGAGTGTATATGTTTGTGTGTGTATTTGAATTATCTTCAGTTAACCTTCCTTAGGAAATAGTGACAGTCTAGCCCTCTATTTACTTCTCCAAGGGGAATGCCTAAACTCTCCTTCCATTACATAGATGTAACTTCTTTTTGTTTTCTAGTTTCCTTTATAATTAAAATGTCAGGAGAGACTTATGTTTATTTCTTCTAGTAGTAGTATTCTTTGTTGTTGGACAAGGATTTCCCATTTAGAATAATAAGAGCTAATACATATAAAACTGTCTATGTGATTCCAGGCACACTCTGACTCCTTTTAATGCTACTTGCATTGCAGAAGTGGGAGGGACCCACCAGAGTCATTTATATTTTGTTTTTTTTCATAACCAAAGAATCTATCACCTAATGGTGGGTCTCCTGGCAATGAGCCTTTGTAATTGGCTAGGTTACTTCTTATAAAGTGGTCTGTTGTTTGGGCCAAACTCAAGCTTTCTTTGTTGGTAGGACTTGCCAGAGCATGTGCTCCACTGGCGTAGCCTTTGAGAACCCAAGTCACTTTCGTCTCATGAGGACACATCAAAGTAGAATTTCATGGAAGTGATTTTATGCCATCCCAAATGAGGAGGCTCTCTTGACCAAAACTGATTAGCAACTCTTCTGAATCTTATGCTTTTGTCTTTATAACTTTAGAGAACTGTCTTAGTCACTGAGAGGTTAGTCAGGAAACCAGTTTTTGTTAAAGGTGAGATTTGAACTCGTCTTCCTGACTCAAGTACCAGATCCATTGATGTCTCTATTTTTACTGAGACTTATATGCCTGCTCTTTCTTCTTTTAAAATCTTGATGTGGGATGAATAACAATCCCAGATGCTCTTTTTTTGAATAATGTTGCTTTCATTGCATCTAGCCCCAGAACACCATAGGGATTCTTCAATGAGAGCTAGAGACAGTTAAAAGAGAAGGGTCCAACAATCCCCCCAGAAAAAAAACAAATGACAAATGCATTAGTCTACATTATGGCAAAGCAGTTTTCCACGGAATTATCCCATTAGTACATATGTCTTTGACAGAAACTACAAATAGACGACGAGCTGGGTCTAGAATTGAAGAGAAGGAGAGTGAGCTAGATTGCATATGAGAAACTAAATGATGCCATCCACAATCCTAAGCTCCTCCCTTACATAATCCCTCATATATATATATATATATTTAAACACTTACCTTCTGGTTTAGAATCAATACTAAGTTCTACGGCAGAAGAGCTGTAAGGGCTAGGCAACGGGGATTAAGTGACTTGCCTGGAGTTACACAGCTGGGAAGTGTCTGAGGCTAGATTTAAACCCAGGACCTCCCATCACCAGGACTGACTCTCTACACTGAGCCACCTAGCTGTCCTCATCTCTCCTGTTTGTAACACTAATAGTCTTCTAATGGTACTGTAGGGCCAAAGTCATGGACTATTGGGAATACCAAAGAATCAGTGTTGTAGATGGCCCCAAGAAGTCTGGGTAGACTTATGGTGATATAAGGAGATTGAAGTATCTATTACAAGAGATAACAAACTCATGAAGTCACAGAAAAAATGCCCAGAAAATCTGGCCTCAGATACTTTCTAGCTGTATGTCCTAGGGTGAGTCACTTAACTCGTATTGCCTACCTTTACTGCTCTTCTGCTTTGGAACCAATACATAGTATTGATTCTAAGATGGAAGGTAAGGGTTTTAAAAAATGCCCAGGAAATGTATGATTGGAAAAAAAAAAGATATAGTGAAGGTGCAGGATAATGATGGACAGCTTAACGGCTGCCTAGGTACCTTTTGAAATCCAGAAAAATCTTGTCCAAGGGTTCTTCACATTTTTTGTGTGCTAAAACCCTTTGTCAGTCTTATTAAAGCCAAGGTTCCTTTCTCAGAATGATATTTTAATTGTGAAAAGCAAAATATGTTATAAAGAAAATAAATTATGTTGAAATAAAAACATAATTTTCTCCTGTCCTAGTTTATAGACTCCCTGAAATCTAGCCATTGACCCAAGTTTAAGGACCTTTGATCCAGAGGAACTCCTCTAACCCAAAGATGATCCATCTAGAATTATCTATGGATCATCTCTGGATAATTTGTGGAAGGGAATAGAAATTAATTGCACAGGATAAGAAAGTGTAGATGGATCCTGGTCTACACTTGTGGAAGTAGTACCCCCAACAGATAAGATCAAAGCTTTTTTCCAAATAGTATTCCATTTGTATTAAGTATCCAGAATTGATCTGTGCTGTCAACAATCCAAGTGAGGGGCAGGTAAGAGACTCAACTCTGACCTTCTGAGTCCCAAAGCCTCATTCCCTCAGAGAGCACCATTCACCGTGGGGTCAGAGGGAAAGGTCCAAGCACTGGCCACACTGGTTACATTAATCTTAGTAGGCTCCAGAACTTCCTGTACTGGAGTAACGGAGAAATCTCCCAACGAGCTCAGATTTCTCCAGTGGGGAGTTTGCACAGAAGGTTTTGCTTGGGGATTTGCATAAAGCCAGGTCTATCTTTGGAATCTGGCTGGGTCCCAAGGGTCCAGGCTTGGGGAGGAGGGTCAGTATTCTTTCCACAGCCATGACCGACATTCACTGGAGTTTGTTTTCATTGTGAATCTTTCACAGGAATTCCTACATATAACACCAGAGCCTTTGAGGCCTGAACATATTTTTCAAACGGAAAAAACTGGGTCAGGCAATGACCATGAAACCGAGGTTTAAAAGGGCTTTCCATCACCGAGCCTTCCTCCCACTCCTTTTTCTTTTTCTTTTTTTTAAATTCCTTTAGAACTTGTCCAAAATTTTCCTTCTGGGTTGATATTTCTCCTTCTGAACTGTAGCCCAAAGGTGAAGAATGTTGGGCAAGTTTCATTGTAGATGGGTGGAGTTGTTTTTGAGTGTGATGAGTAAGGGGGAAAAGTACTGGCAGCCCCATGGTTCAGTGGAGTTGAATGAAAGTCAGATTAGAAATTAGGAGACTTGGGTTCTAGTCCTGGCTCCCCCACTCATTTGGGGTGTGATCTTGGGTAAGTCCTTTCCTCTTCTGGGCCTCACACTGGTCTCACTTGCTAGCTGTGTGACCCTGGGCAAGTCTCTTCACCCTGTTTGCCTCGATTTCCTCATCTATAAAATGAGCTGGAGAAAGAAAAAACAAACCACTCTATTATTTCTGCCAAAAAAAACCCAAATGGAGTCATGAAGTCAGACACAAATGAAAAGCAACTGAACAACAATAAAACATCACATTTATATAGCAAATTGAGATGTATCTAGGACTTTTCTAACACAAATCTGTGAGATAGGCATTAATAAAATGAAATTTGGGGCGGGATGATTTCCCAAGTCCCTGCCATCACTAAGGGATCTTGAGCTTACAGTCAGTTAAATGATCCTCACAAACTTGGAGCTGGAAACAACCTTAGAGATTCCATAGTCCAACCAAGCCATTTTACAGATGAGGAAACAGAGATGCAATTTGAACCCAGGTTCTCTGATTACCAATCCAGTGTTCTTTCTATAGCATAACTGGTCCTAGTCTTGTTTTCTTTAGAATAACTGAATCGACCCAGAGGCCAGTGACTAATCAGACTTTTCTGTCTTTGGCCTGGGTCTTCCCTACTTTTCTCATTAATTGCTCTTTAATTAATTCTTCAGCCCTTTGAGGTCCTTACTTCTTATAACCTTGGCTTTCCTCTTGACATGTGCCAATAACTTTTCACAGTGGGATTAGAATGAACATTTATTAGGTGTCTATAGTGAATTGCCAACAGAACATAGAACCATCCCTCCATTAGTATATTCTGCAACCTTCCTGACCAGACGACACAGCAAGAAGGCACTGAAGAGACTTCCTGACTTGTTGTCAGGAAGATCTGAGTTCAAATCCCAACTTGGACTGTTACTGGCTGGGTAACCCTCCTGGGGCAAGGCTCTGAACCCCTCTCATCTTTGGACTCCTTATCTCTAAAATTGGGATGATACTAGTACCCACTCCACAGGGCTGGGGAGAAGTTCAAGTGAGATAATCTATGACCTTTGCAAACCCTTAAGTGATACCTACATTTTTGTTATTTTTATTAATTTCAGAGATGAGTGAGTGGCATTTTATTAAGGCTTGTGCCTTAACCATAATGGGAATTGAAGGGTTTTTTCAGACTCTTTTTTTCCCTAGGATTGAAGGATCAGAGATTTAGAGCTGGAAAAGACCTTAAAGGATCATCTTGGTCAGCCCCCTCATTTTAGAGATGGCAAAACTGAGACTGAGAGAGGACTTTGCCCAAGTGGGGCCACTGGGATTTGAACCCAGTTCAGCATTCTTTCCATTGTACCATACTCCCTTTCTACCTTTTGTTCATTTAAGACATGAGGCCCTCACTAGGTTTGCCAGATATTTCAGTTCTAGGAGATTTTCCCAACAGGGTTGGGCAGCTGCCAACATTCCTTATTTTCTGATAAGGGTAGAGGGGGGGAGGCGAGTGATTGTGCTTTCTCCTGCTATGATGGGTACCACAGTGGGCATGTCAGGAAAAGGGTGCTACTCCTTTGTTCCTCTGACCATCCTACCCTTGTCTTCTGCCCGAGAGCCATCCAGAGTTCTCTGAGATCTCAAGAAAATAATTACCTTGGAGTTTTCTTCAGGAGAAGCATCAGGCATCTCAGTGAAAAGCATAAGAGTTGGCAAGACTACTCTTTGTCCTTCCAGCATGGGAAGTTTCCATGGGAAACCTGAAGGAGAGGTGGTCAAATTGACCACCTTTTCCTCCAAGTCAAGATGGCAGAGTCATGTGGTGACCTAGGGGTTACTTGGGGACATGCTGGAGCCAGCTCTAACCAGCCTGGGAGATCCCATTGCCAAATTTCAGTGTGAACCTTTATACTTTAGAAATCATCAGAGCCTGATTTATTGTGTTGTTGCTTGTCTACACTTAAGAAAGTAATCATGCAAATTAAACTCCATTTCCTGCCCCCCCTAGTCCCATTAATAAACATTTAGCAGCACACCCCATTTTTTTTCTATAAACTTGAATTCAGCAGGGGCACAGTAGGAGGCTCAGGGAATGAAGTCATCATGGGACTGGAGGCTTGATGACTGGAGGCTAAGAATAATCATAATAACTGGCATTTATGGAGCACTTGAAGGTCTGCAGCGTCTTTTGCAATCATGAGCTCATTGGAACCTTATAACACCCCTGAAATAAGATGGCCAAGCATAATGGCAGCCAGGTGGGAAGGGGCTTATTTGGCCTGAAAGTTCAAGCATATCATTAATGGCCCAAGTGAAGGTATCCTAAGATAACCTTCCTGTGTTCTCTGGCTCAGTAGTTTTGAGCTATTCTGTTTTTATTTTGCATTATAATTTGTATTTAAGTCCTAGTGAAATCCTTTTCTATTAAAAAAAAAGCCTAATTCTGGGGTGAAGAAGAGTGGGGCTAGTGTGAAGGGGAAATAAAGGTTTCTAATCTTGGGTCATTGGAGTCCACGGACTTATTTTTTTTTAAGATTTCAATACTTCTTTTATATAATTGTCCCTTTAGTTTTTTAATTAATTTTATGCATTTCCAAACATTATTTTGGCAAGGAATCCATAGGCTTCACCAGACTACTAAAGGGATCCAGGACCCAAAGTAAGTTAAGATCCCCCTGATCCAAGGGCTTTGGCGTATCCCAGAGCCCTGGGCATGGGCTGGTGGCAGTGACAGAGAGATTGTCCCAGTGACTCCGGGTGACCGGCAAGTATCTAGTGTCCAAGACAGTCATCAAGCATTTACTAACTCCTTACTATTACTAACCCCCATTCAAGGTATTGGGGAGAGTGAAGAAAAAGAAAGGCAAAAACTCTGCCCCTGGCCTCAAGGAACTTACATTCTAATGGGGGAGACAACCTGTAAGTAACTAGGTACCTGCAACATGCGTCCGGAGATGATGGATGGCGATCTGAGAGGGAAGTGGCTTAGCAGCTGGGGAGTCTGGGAAAGGTTTCCTGCAGAGTCTGAGATTTGGGCTGAGCCCTGAAGGAAGCCAGGGAAGCTGGGGGTGAAAGAGGAGGGAATATGCAGGGCAGAAATCTGAGTGGGAAAAGGAAGTAGTCCAGAACCCCAAGTTGGGATGGAGTCTGATGGATGATCTCCTTTCCTGCCTGGGGTCCCATTTCCTCTGCTATGGTTAGACTAGGACTGTGAACGCAAGATCCCCCAGTATAAACTATGAAGAGCCGGGAAGGGGAGCCTCAGGCTCCAACCAAAGCCACCACTTCTGGGACCATCCTTAGCAATTATCCTTGGGGTGTGGGACCAAGATGTATTCCAGCATCCAGCAAAGTGGAGGGAGGAAAAACCGATCCCTGTGGGCTCCCCTGACCATTGTTTTCTGCCTGCTCATTCTAACTTGGTTTGCCCTTTGATTTTCACATCAAACCAGCTCTTAATTCCCACATGATGAGAAGGAAGTGAGTGGAAAACTTTTTTCTAGTTGGGGGGAGGGTGGAGATAGAAAACTGTTTTCTAGATGGAGAGAGCACTTTAAGATTTGCAAAAGCACTTTGTAGGGGCAGCTGGGTAGCTCAGTGGATTGAGAGCCAGGCCTAGAGACAGGAGGTCCTAGGTTCAAATCTGACCTCAGACACTTCCCAGCTGTGTGACCCTGGGCAAATCACTTGACCACCATTGCCCACCCTTACCACCCTTCCACCAAGGAGCGAATATGCAGAAGTTAAGGGTTTAAAAAAAAGCACTTTACATATATTATCTCATTTGATTCTCATATTAACCCGGGAGGTAGGTTATCCCCATTTTATGAATGAGGAACCCAAGGCTGGAAGAGGTCAAACGACTTGCCCAGGGTCACACAGCTGGGAAGTCAGATTTGATTATCTACATTTTGCAGATAGGGAAACTGAGGCTTGGAGAGATCAGATGACTTGCCCAGTGACTCACAGCAAGTTTGCACTGGGATCTAATTGTCACCAAAACTTCCACTATATAAGATAAAACTCTGAAAGAGGCAAAGTTTAGAAAATCCAGCAATAGAACCAGGCAGGTATCAATGTACTGTTGGTATAAAGAGCCCTCATCTTTTAGGAGTTCAAGTCCAAGGTCCTCTAATATAATCATGTGAAATCTGTTAACCTCTCTGAGACAGAGATGACCCTGGATTCGCAAAGGCTATACGAGTTGCTTTGTTAATGGCTTTCTTGCAAGGTCCGATGGGTCCTGCTGAACCAATAGAAAATCTTGGAGTGTGGGACTATCCATTTCTAGCCTAGCTAATCTTAGAAAGTATCACACCAAATGTTGGCTAGTAAATGAGGACCTTTCTTAGCCATAGCCATGTACTATGCTTCCTATATGTGGAGGACTTGTGAGCTGTGCTAATGGGGGAGAACACGATTGACTAGGTCATTTTCCAGTTAGCTGGACTCCTCTAGACCTTTTCATCAAGCCCCAGGAACCTCTTCATCCTTTTCTAGAACACATCAGCCTTGGAACTCACAGTTCATCAGTAGGCTCTGCCCCTGGGGCCCCTCTTTCCTTTAGATTGGAGTGGGGAGAGCAGAGAACCCTTCCCACAACCTTCATTTAAGAAAGGTACCATGGCCAGCTATGCTGTTCTCCTCTGGACTTCACCATATCCCCCAATCCTGTGTTTCAGCTACTTTTTGTGTGATTTTCATTTAAGTGTAAGATCTTTGAGGGTAGGGACTGCCTTTTGCTCATCTTCACATTCCTAAGACTTAGAACAGTGCCTGGCACATAGTAGGTGTTTAATGAATATTTGCTGATTGCCTGCCCCTTGAAGCATTGATAATATTAGTACTAACAATCAATAGATAAGCAGTTATTAAGCACCTAATCTACTACAGGAGATGTGCTCAACTCTAGGGATTAAAAGACAAAAGTGAAAAAGCTCGTGCCCTCAAGGAGCTTACATTCTATTTATCATGGGAGGTAACGAGTACACATATAGCTATATACATGTACACGTAAGTATATACACAAAATTTGAATGTTTCCTCCAGAGACTGAACTGAAAGGTGGAAACATGTTTGACATAATTTGTATGTACATGTCTGTCACCCACATGATGCCTTCTGGGATGCAGGAATGGAGTGGGGGTAGGGCAGAGCTGAGACACGTATGGATAAATTTTATTAATTAACATTAAAATATATACAAATTATATATAAATAGTTATAAGGTAATATAACTTTTATATATAATGGGTATGTTTTATATATAAATGAGGAGGGGTATTAGCAACCAGGAGGGTCAGAAGCACAACTCACAGAATGAGAGCATCAGAAGGGATCTTAGAGACCATCTAGTCAACTCTTACCTGAATGGAATCACACCATGATGTACCCAACAGGTGGTCAGTCAGCCTCTGCTTGAACTCCTGCAAGGATGGCAAACTCAGTACCCCTGGAAGCAGCCCATTCTACTTTGGGATAACTCTAGTTGTTAAGAAATGTTTTCTGGTATTAAGGACAAATCCTGCCGCCTTTAGGTCTGCTTTCAGGGGCCAAACAGAGCAAATCTAATCTGTCTAATCCCTCTTCCATCTGAGGGCCCTTCAAAAGCTTGAAAACAATTGTATGTCTGTCCAGAGTCTTCTCTTCTCCAGGCTAACCAGGCCCAGACCCTTTAAAGGATCCTCAAAGAGTATCGATTCACCATCTTGATCACCCTCCTCTGCTAACTCTCTAGCTTATTGATATTCTTCCTCCACGGAGTATCCAGGAACAAAACCCCAAATTCTAGATGAAATCTGGTGAGTTCAGAGAATAGTTGAACTCTCATCCCTCTATTCTTGGGAACGCTGTCCCTTTTAACTCAGCTGAAGAGTGCATTTATTTTTTTGGCAGCCACATAATATTTCTGACTCATACTAAATTACAGTCCACTAAAACCCTCAGATCTTTTTCAGAATAATTGCTATCTAATTAAACTCCCCCAGTTTGTACTTTGGGCATTGATCTTTTGTACCCAAGTGTAAGATATCACATTAATTCCTATTGAATTTTATCTTGGTAGATAAAATCAGAGCCCATTGTTCTAGACTACCTAGACATTTGTATATTCTGACTGTCAGCCAGTGTGTTGGCTATCTTTCCTGGCTTTGTGTCATCTGAAAATTTAATGTTCCTACCATTTATCAATGCTGTCATTGATAAAAATATTAAACATCACAAAACCAATCACACATCCCACAAGAACTACATTGAAGATGTCTTATCCCATTGACACTAAAATATTAAGTGCTTTTTGTGGCTGGCCATCCAATTAGTTCTGAGTTTGTCTGAATTATTGTTTTTTTTAAACCCTTACCTTCCGTCTTGGAGTCAATACTGGATATTGGTTCCAAGGCAAAAGAGTGGTAAGGGTAGGCAATGGGGGTCAAGTGACTTGCCCAGGGTCACACAGCTGGGATGTGTCTGAGGCTAGATTTGAACCTAGAACCTCCCCTCTCTAGGCCTGGCTCTCAATTCACTGAGCTACCCAGCTGCCCCTTGTTTGAATTATTGTTGAATCCACATCTTCTTCAGAAGAATGGCCTGAAGAGAGCAGCTAGGTAGCTCAGTGGACTGAAAGCCAGGTCTAGAGATGGGAGGTCCTGAGTTCAAATTTGACCTTAGACACTTCCTACCTGTGTGACCCTGAGAAAATCCCTTAACCCCCCATTGCCTAGTTAAGTACCTTTAACACTCTTTTGCCTTGGAACCAATACAAAGTGTTGATTCTAAGATGGAAGAAGGGTTAAAAAAAAAGAATAGCATGAGATTCTTCATTAAGAGCTTTGCAAAAATCTAGGTAAATTATCGGTGTACTATTTCTTTCCTCAACTAGTTCAGAAACCCAATCAAAAAGGGGAAATGAGGCAAGTTTGGCAAGCTTTATTCTGAATAAGGCTGTGCTGGTTTATTGTAACCATTGCTCCTCTTTCTAGATGTCCACTAGCCATCTCTTTAAAGATCAGTTTTATAATTTTCCTTGGAGTCAAAGGCCAATTCACTGGTCAGTAGTTTATAAAGTCTATTCGCTTCTCACTTTGGAAAATTAGAACCAAATTTATCTTTCTCCATTCTTGTGATGCCTTTCTTATTTTCCATGATCGTTAAATATCATTGCCAGTGATTACTTTGGACAGTTCCTAAGGATGTAGTTCATGGGCCAGGTGACTTGAATTCATCAGTGGAAATTGGGTGTTCTCTTACTACCTCCTTCCTATGCATGGGAGTCACTCTGTGTGAGTAATGTTTGTTCTGTCATTTCCTGCTCAAGGGTCCTTCTCCTTGTCAGAGAAAACAGAAAGAAAGCAAGATCTGAGTAGCTCTTCCTTCTCTTTCTGCTGTCAGTTATCACCATCCCATCTACCCCAAGCAAAGGTCCTATCCTGTCTTTGATCCTTCTTTTTCTCTCAATGGGGCTAAATCAAACAAAAAAACAACAAAACATCCTTTTATGCTGTCCTTGGTTTCCCTTACCAGTCTCAGCTCATCCTGATCATTAATATTCCTGACATTATTCTTACAGTTCTGTGCTACAATATAATATTTATTCTTTTTCCTAGTTTTGTTTTCATCTTTTGTACATTTCTTTTTAAAAATCCAAATTGGTTGGTGAGTTCTCTGTTTGCCTCCACTAGACTCTCCAGGCAAAATCTCAGTTTTCTTTCTCAGTAGAGCTTGTATCTTCAGAATTTCATTCTTGAACATCTCCCATCCCTCTTTGACTCACTTTCCTGATAGAATGTTAATCCATGGCATCCTACCTTTCTTTAGAACCCTTTGAAGTCTGCTTTGCCAAAATCTAGGGTGAATGTCAGGTTATGTCTAGAATTCCTCTCATTCACTATCATAAACTTCAGCATAGAGAGGGCGCTCCGCTTTATCCCCAGGTCTCCTATCATTTTCCACCTAGCAACCAATTCCTGTAGCAAAAATCAGATTCAACATAGAATCTATGATTATTGATTCTTCTGCCTTTTGAAAGATGAAATCATCACTAAGGCAAGACAAGAAGTTATTAGTTGCTTTGCTTTGGGAATATAGAAAGCTTCTTTAAATTTCCGTTTAAGTCAATGAAAGCATCATGTAGAATGTGGTGGTGGAGCTGAGTCTTGAAGGAAACTAGATACTCTAAGAGGCAAAAATGAAGGAGGGTATCCTGAGAATGGAGGACAGCCAGCATGAGGACACAGAGATGGAAGATGGAGGGTAGTTTATGTAGCACCCTCTTCTGAGCTATCTTCCCAAGTTGATCCTCATCAATTTACAAGTTCAGTACCCAAGGTGGGAAACCACTTCTAGTTTCAAGAGTACTCTGGATTGTAGCTCATGTGTCCCCACTGGTTATATTTACCTCTAATAATCAGCCAAAAGACAAAATAAACTCAAATTAAAGGCATTTACCAAAATCACTTAATAAGTTCAGTATCTACAAAATTTACCTCCCCATAATGTAATATATTCAGTAACTATGGGAAGAGTGGAAACAAACTCCTTCATTCCTCTCTAGTTTAGCCAAACTGGTCTACATGTTGTTCTTCAAATTTAATATTTCATTTCTCATTTCTATGTATTTGCACAAGACAGCCTCCATGCCTGCTATGGAAGAAAGCCTTCTTCTTCATCTTTGCCCGTCTAAATTCTTATCTTCCTCCAATGCTAATCACCTCTTCCATGAAGCCTTCTCAGATTCTATTCCCATGAGTTAATTCTCTCTTCCTTTTCCTCAAATCACCTTGTGTTCACTTGTCTGTGTACTTGTCTCCTCAATAAAATATAAAGCTCCTAAAAAATAGAGAGTGTGCCCAGCACCTTGTATAGTACCTGGCACAGAGTAGGTAGTTAATCAGTCAAACAACCAAGCAGACATTTATTAAGTGCTTTTGTTAGACATTATGCATACAAAGAATAAAATGAGTGTGTATGTTTGTGTGTGTATATACACATATATGTATGTATATACTTTAAAATGTAAATGGTGATACATTGAACCTATGGGAAATAGGGGATTAGATTCCTGCAATCACCAAAAACTATGATCTTTTACTAGAGATTGCTGAAAATACTCTTATTTGTATATAAGTCTTTTTAACAAAACAGTAATTCTTTTTTGAAACCTTTACTTCCTGTCTTGGAATTAATACTGTGTATTGGTTCCAAGGCAGAAGAGCAGTAAGGGCTAGGCAGTGAGGGTTAAGTGACTTGTCCAGGGTCACATAGCTGGGAAATGTCTGAGGCCAGATTTGAACCCAGGTCTTTCCGTCTCTAGGCCTGGTTCTCAATCCACTGAGCTACCCCGCTGCCCCCCATTAATTCTGATAATATGTACTTTCCCTAACACGATAACCATGAAATAACCCATCAAATGCAGCACACAAAATAAAATTGGTAACATGCAAAACAATTTTTCCTGCCAACAAACCCTAGAATTCTGTGACCTTTTGTGTTAACATATCAATTCAAAAAACAAACAAACAAACATTGACTTTGGATAATATTCTACTACTGTAAGACTCTATTTCAGACACCTCCTGAAAACCAAAGGGGAGGTTGCTGGCATTTTAGCCAATGATGTCAGAAGATGCTGTGACTAGTGAGGTCTTGACAGCACCTCCAACACTCCAGATACATGGGGACCTCTTTACACTGGTAGGTTGAACAAGACCAGTGAAGCACCTAGTAGGATACTAGCCACTCTACAAACTTGGTGGAACCGTACCTCTCATGTTCTCTTCTACTCACAGACACTGACATATGTGGTTGCCAGTACAAAACTGAGAATTAGTTTATTAGTGAAATCATGTGAATGCTTCAAGTTGCAAAAGTTAAAAGCCCAAATGTTGATTATGTGTTTTGTATATGTAACATATATTTGAGTATACACAGAATAAATATAAATAAATAAAATAAATCCAAGACAATTAGGAAAGCCACTAGCAATGGTCAGGAAAGGTTTAAATAGCCATTTTAAATGAAGTTGACTTGAACTCAGCATAGTAAATATTTTAAAAAGTAGGAATAGAGTCATACATTGCAGAGAGGTCAAGGAGGATGAAAACTGAGAAAAGAACATTCAATTAATCAATGATCCTCTTAAGATATTGTCAAGAAGGAGTAACACTTCAAAAGGTGCAGGTAAGGTTAGATCATTTCTCTCAGAAAAAAAAACAACCTAGTAATTTGTCAGGCCAACTCTACAACAAAACTCATCATTTTTGCAAATGGAGTAGAAGATTGTTATTGTGTGGTAAGAAAGGATGAATAAGAAGATCCTGAGAACTCTGGGAAGATTCTTAGGAACTGATGCACAGCAAAGAAAGTAGAAATTGGGGGCAGCTGGGTGGCTCGGTGAATTGAGAGCCAGGCTCAGAGATGGAAGGTCCTGGGTTCAAATCTGGCCTCAGACACTGTCTAGCTGTGTGACCGTGGGCAAGTCACCTAACTCCCTTTGCCTAGCCTTTCCCACTCTTCTACCTTAGAACCAATGCATAGTATTGATTCTTAAATGGAAGGTGAGGGTTAAAAAAGAAAAAGAAAGAAAGAAGAACTAGGAGAACAATGACTACTAATATAAATGGAAACAACAGGAACAGGATGCTGAGTTCAGATTAAATGCAATGACCATTGTGGTCTTGGAGAAGAAATGATGAGAGACACTTCCCTTCTCAGATACAGTATCTGAATCAGTTCTTTGGCTTATGGCAACAGAGCAGGTATTGGGAAGGGAATAATAGAGCAATAAATATCAATGAAATTTTATAAACTATTAAAATTCAACATTAATAAATTAATAAAAAATCAAATCTCTCTTCAGGCTTCCAAATTCTTGTGTCCTCCATTTATTCAAAGCTAGAAATAGAACTGTACAATACTGTAGCAAAGCAAAAGGTCCAGGAGACAATAAGCCACTCTGCGTCTTCCAACTCTGCCACAGCCTGTTCACTAATGTGCTATTCCCAGGCTGGCTGTCCCTTTTAAGAAGGATTGGGCCAGCTGCCAGGTGTTTTTCAAAGAACACATTCTGTCTTACAACCCTACCAGAAACTCTGGCCCTCTGTCTTCCACGTGCTCTGTGTTATTCACTACAAAATTAACTTAATAGGGCAGATTTCAATGCACCGAAATATGATGTAACCATTTTTTAATATAATACTCAAAGATTCATTCATTCTTCCAATAAGCACTTAATTAGCAGAGTCCCACTATCTTCAGGAAACTGTGCTGGGTGCTGAGCTGAAAGAAGCAAAGTATTTATGATATTTAATGCTTTGTTGATGTGTTGTCCAAGGGTATCAAGCTCATTAGTAAGCCATATAAACAAATTCCAGATTGCTGGCATGGATTTAAGATTTAAAGTATTTCCCAATTCCATTCTCATTGTTACCACCCCAGCTAAAATGCTATCATGAATAGTTCTTAAATGAATTGCAAATTATAAATAACCACAAGAAAAATTGCTTCAAATCCCTAATAATAAGAGAAATACCAATCAAAACAATCCAGAGATTTCAGCAAACACCCATGGCAACTGGCAAAGATGACAGCAGATGAGAACAGCGAAATGGATTGTAGAAAAACAGGTATACAAATATATTCTTGGTGAACGGGATTATGCTGAGAATGTGACTATGCCAGGCATATTCCTCAAGAAAGTCAAAGATAGAAAAGAAAGATCTTCTACACATTAAAATATTGACAGTAGCACTTTTTATAATAACAAAGAACTAGAAACAAAGTAGATCCTTATGAATTTGAGGTTGGCTAAACAAAGAGTTTGAGGCAAGTAGGTGCCCAGTGGATAGAGCACTACTAGCCCTGTATTCAGGAAAACACTTCTTCATCAGTTCAAATCTGGCCTTGGACACTTACTAGCCACGTGGCCCTCAGGAAGTCACTTAACCCTGTTTGCCTCAGTTTCTTCATCTGCAAAATGAGCTGGAGAATGAAATGTCAAACCACTTTAGTATCTCTGCCAAGAAAACTCCAAATGAGGTCATGAAGAATTGGGCATAACTGAAAAATGATTGAACAGCAACAATAACAGAATGGAATAAGAATGTATCAGACTGGTACTATTATTATTATTAATCATTAATACTGGACTATTAGAAACATTGAATACAAACACTAAAAAAGTACTGGAAGATATATAAACTGATGTAAAATGAAATAAGCAGAACCAAGAAAACTATACATAATGACTAAGCAATGTGAATAGAAAAAAATAATAACAAAAATGAAACCAAATGCCTAGGAACTAGAATCATGAAGGTTGATCCTGAAGAAGAGTGGAAAGAATAAACCTCCCTCACTTCTTAGCAGAGGTAGAAGACTATTAAACACTGAATACATAGTTAGACTCGGTGTTAGACTTGATTTGTTTTGCTGAATACTCTCTCTCTGTCTCTCTCTCTCCCTCTCCATCTCTTTCTCTGTCCTGTCTTTCTCTCTGTATCTGACTTTCTCTATTTCTGTCTGTCTGTCTGTCTCTCCCTCTGTCCCTCTCTCTCTGTTTCTCCTTCTCCTCTCCTTTATTATAAGGGATGACTCTCTGGGGTAGAGAGAGTGGGAGGGATGTACTTGGAAATGAAGATGATGTTAAAAAAAAATATGGCCAGAGAAGGGTATTTGAGTGTAGGAAGTCCCAGAGATAATGAGTAGAATAATAGGGCAGTCAGTTGACAATCTGTCCCTCTTGCTTAGCTGTCTGTCCCCCATGATTTAGCTGTCCCTCATGTCTTGAATGCTCTCTCTTCTCATTTATTTCTCCTGGCTTCCCTGGCTTCCAAGACTCAAATCAAATTTTACCTTCTACAAGAGACCTTTCCTGGTCCTCCTTTTCTCCCTTCCTTCCCTCTGAGATTACCTCCCACTTTTACCATAAGTATATAATTGTTTGCATTTTATGCCCCATTAAAATATGAGTTCCTTGAAGGCAGGAACCATATTTTCCCCCTTTCTGTGTATCCCTAGGGCTTAGCACCGTGCCTGGCCCAGAGCAGGTGATTCATAAGATCTTGTCAACTGGTTAACTGACTCCCATTGTGGAAACTTCTTTCACCAATGCAAACTGTGACAATTCCCTGTGATTTATAGACTCAAAGAGAGTCTGAGGGCTGCTAAGAGGTTCGGTGATTTGCCCTAATCACATTTCTAGTATGTGTTCTTTATGACTAAGACTTCTGGAGGACTTTGTAACGCTAGTCGTTACAAAAAAGCACAAGAACAATGAAACTGATTAAAAAATGATTTATTTTGTTATTCCTCGAGGAAAAGCAGGTTTATACTGAGGTGAAGGAGAAGGTAAAGAGCTATGATTGCAGGGATTCTAAAAGCAGTGACTGCCAAGCTCTTTCAAGAGCCATAATGGTTGATGACTGTTCTTGCCTAATTTCTTTACTTCTAAACTGAGGACTTTCTAGTTCTTGCTTAAGATGTATCCCTAGTGGGGGCAGCTGGATAGCTCAGTGGATTGAGAGCCAGGCCTAGAGATGGGAGGTCCTAGGTTCAAATCCGGCCTCAGACACTTCCCAGCTGTGTGACCCTGGGCAAGTCACTTGACCCCCATTGCCTACCCTTACCACTCTTCTGCCTTGGAACCAATACACAGTATTGACTCCAAGACAGAAGGTAAGGGTTTTAAAAAAAATGTATCCCTCTCCCTTGTATATAACCAGTGTTTCCTTTCACGTGAGCTCTTCTCTTGCTGATCAGTGAAGACTGGAGTCATTTTTTTGGTCATCAATGGAATGAAAAGAGATTTTCTCCAGGACATTGAGCGGAAGTTGGAAGGGTAATTGATGAAGATTTATATGTATGAAAAAGAAATTGCCTGAAGTAGAAAAATGGGATTGTGAATGGTGAAAACTGGAGGGGAACTCATCTGGGAGCATAATGTGTGAATGATCCCCCAAAGGGGAAAGAAAGGCAATGGCGGGGAAGAAGCAGTGAGTCAGCCATTTCCTTGAGCTAGCCTCCAGGTGGCATTACAAGTTCAGAAGAATTTCATTGCTCTTTGGGTGAAGTAGGGAAGAGGGCTTGATCTTGAGGTGAGTGGGAGGAAGGCAAGGCAGTGGGCCAATGGCCATATGTGTTCATGATGTGTTTCTAAATTGTGTGTTTATAACTCATAGAGTAACTGATTGAAAGTTAATTATTTGTGTAAACATTCAATGAAGGAAAAGACTTTATTGATGGAAGAGGATGAGGCTGAAGCAAGGATAGCTCCATGTTCCCTTGTGGTGTTCTATCTCTCTAATTATACCTGATGATCTCTCACAATCAATCTCCAGGCTGCACTTAATGCATCCCCTGGGATGACATCCTGGGCAGTCAACCCCATCCTTCCCAGCTGGGTACAGCTCTATGCCCCATTAACGATGTGGCTCCCTTCTTCCTTAGATTCAGGCTCCTGAAAGAAGCTTCTATTCTTCTCTATCTTAGAGGCAATTAAAATAAAACATCATTGAGAGCAGTCATATGGAAAAAGTCCAATTTAGATATGATGTTAGTATTAGTATAAGCATTACTAAGTCAGTATGAAACTCATAAGGTACTGCGAGAGATTTCCAGGACACGAGGCTGGATAATCGATATTTGTAGACAACATAAACAATTGAGTTTGATTACATTAAATGCTCAGCTAGAAAGATCACAGTCTAATTATTACTCATAGCTGACATGAGATAGAGAAGCAACGCGGAAGCAACTGGATGTGGGATCAAAGAATTCGGGTTTGAATTTTGGGCCTTCTACTTACTGTATGGCCTTGAGCAAGTGGCTTTCCCTCTCTGGGTCATAGTTTTCTCATCAATTCAAATTAAGAAGTTGGACCAAATGATCCCTAATATGTCTTCGAACCCTACATTCTAGCACTTTCTAAATTAATTTTAAAAACAACCGAATATTTTGGACTTTTCCCACTAGTAAGTTGAACACATGCAAAAGACTGGGGTGTAAAGAAAGTGGAAGACAATAAATGATCTTTCCCTTCCATGGTTATCTGGAAAAACCTAGAGTTTTCTTTTTTTAATTTTAAAATTTTTACTTAATTAATTAATTTAGAACATTTTCCATGGTTATAGGATTCATGTTCTATCCCTCCCCTCCTCCCACCCCCTTTACAGTCTAATGGAAAGAAAACTCACAAAATCAAGTTGAACAGAAGAGGTTGTTGGGGAGGGGGAAGAATATTGGAAGAGAAGACATGGATTGCTCTCCTTAAATAAAGGCCTGAAGATCACTTTAAATGACAAGCTGGTACCCTAGATACCTTCCCTCTTCCTAGTTTAATAATATTAATATTAATAATAATAATAACACTAATGGCACCTACTATGTGCCAAGTACTTATCTCATTTTATCCTTAGGACAACCCTAAGGAAGTAAGTGCTAATATTATCCCCATTTTACATATGAGGAAACTAAGGTTAAGTGATTTGCCCAGGGTCACACAGCAGGTGTCTAAGTTGGAATTTGAACTCAGGTTTCCTCACTCCAGATTGCTCTATCTAATATATACCTAGTGCTCTATACTATTCAACCTCGATGGTTGTACCATTGATGCTCCTATCAATCCAGGCTGTTTCCTTTGCCTTTTCTTTCTTCCTCTTCCACTCTTCAGGTACTTAAAATGAAGGACTTTCTCTCAGTTGAGGGAATATGAATGAATAAGGGCAGTGAGGTGGGTAGCAATGGGGAGATCTGAGTTTAAATTTGACCTCAGGCACTTACTAGCTGTGTAACTCTGGGCAAGTCACTTATACCTCTTTGCCTTGGTTTCCTCATCAGTAAAATGAGCAGGAGACAGATATGGCAAACTGCTCTAGTATCTTCACCATGAAAATTCCAGATGGGCCATGAAGAGTTAGACACAACTGAAAGGATTGAATAACAATGACTAAAGAGCTTTTGCTTTTGTCATTACTGGCTGGTTTGCTTCTTCCATGGAAATCTCCAAGCCCCAGAAGAGTCACAAAGTCAGAAAGAAGGAAAAGAAGGAAAGAGGAATTTGTTCCTTCTCCAGAAATATCCATCTCGTTCCAAGGAAGTTGGATCTGAAGAACAACAACATTCAGGGACAGCTAGAACTGATGAGTGCTATTGGGGGCTCACTGGGGAGGGCACTGTATTTCTTTCTCCCTCTCTCTACCACCCCTTGCCTGACTCATACTAGACTAATAGCCTCTCCCCTCTCTAATTCTCCTCCTAGTTAATATTCAAAGACATGGTTCTAACTGTGTCCTTTCATTCCCATGTTTAACAGGGAAGCTTTGGTGCCACCATGTTACCTCTAGGATGAAAGTCAAGTTCCTCAGCCTGGCTTTCATGCTCCCCCAACAGACCTCCAGCTTTATCTTGCATTACTTCCCTCTGGACACTCTACATTACAGCCAAACTGCACTATAAGCTGTTCTCTTAATAGTTTAGGGGATCGAGATCCAGACCTAGAGATGGTACCTGGGTTCAAATCTGACCTCAGACACTTCTTAGCTGTGTGACCCTGGGCAAGTCACTTAACCCTTATTGCCTATCCTTTACCACTCTTCTGCCTTGGAACTAATACTTAGTGTTGATTCTAAGACAGAAGATAAGGGTTTTTAAAAACAAAGACAAAAAAACTATAATTCAGACTGCTTCTTTTTGTATACCTCCCACATACTTAGCACAGTTCCAGATATACAGCAGACACTTAATAAATATTTATTGATTGACTGATGATTTCTCATACACAACATTCCTTCTCCTACTTTGGTACCTTTACTGAAGTTGTCACCTATACCTGGAATGCCCATCCTTTTCTTCATTAGCTCTCCTCAAGAAAAGGCAACATTGCTAAATGGAAAGAACATGTGAATGAGAATCCAAGAGCTTGAGTTCAAATCCTGCCTCTTTCACTTCTTGTATAGACTTGGACAAGTCACTTGACCTTTCTAGGGCTGTTCCCTCAACTGTAAAATCAGAGAATAAGATGAGATGATCTCTAAAGTCCCTTCCATCATCCTTTGTTCCTTATTTTCCCTTGAGGCTCAGTGGACATGCCACTTGCTTCATGAAGCTTTCCTTGATCCTTAGGCTTCTTGGTGTTCTTTCTCCCTTCAAAGTATTTGGTATTTATTTACACTATTCATGTTATAACTGTGACCCTCGTTAAACTAAAAGCTCCCTGAACACAGGGCCCGTTTTCTTTTTGTCTTTGTATTCCTGAAACCTACCACAATGGCAAGCACATTTTGTTGTTGTTCAGTAGTTTTCAATCATATCCCACTCTGTGACCCCATTTGGAATTGCCTTGGCAAAGATACTGGAGTGGTTTGCCATTTCCTTCTCCAGCTCCATTTTATAGATGAGGAAACCAAGGCAAGTGGGATTAAGTGACTTGCCCAGGACTGCACAGGAATCTGAGGCCAGATTTGGACTCAGAAAGAAGAATCTTATTGACTCCAGGTCTAACACTATCCACTGAACCACTGAACCACCTAACTGCCCCAGAACACAGTAGATACTTAATAAATTTTTTTTGCTTAATTTAATTCATTGGAATCATTTCTAAGGTCTTCATCTCTCCTCAAAAAGTAGGTCTTGGGTTTCCAGAATTTACCACAACTTGATTAGGGAGGGGCTGTGGCTTATAAAGAATCTGACTATCCAGAGTCTGTTGGAAGAAATTTCCAAATTTCCCAATAAAGTCCCAAGAATCTGGTTTTTGGTGTTTTACTGCTCTTTATAATCATGGTCAATAAATTTTAATATGTGGGTACATATTTGTTTGCTTTAAGAAAACAACCCTGACCATCTTTGGGAGCCAAAAGCTGGGCTAAAGATAAGGCAGTGAGAAACAAAAGCAAAACATTTTGGGAAGTAACAATAATGCATTTCCTGCCCCTGGAGCCCATGTCCTGTCCCCCCATTTAGACTGTAAGCTCCTTGGAGGCAGGGAATTGTTTAATATCTTGTATCCTTCATGGAGCTTAACTCAGTACCTTAAACATCATCTTTATTATCATCTTGATTTTCCTGTCATTGAAGAGTTGGCAAGTATATGTGTGGATAAGGGGTCCTTCAATCAAATTAACTTCCCAAACCATTTAGTAGAATTACAGGGATCTCAAAACAAAGTGGCCTTGAGGGACAGGTATAACTTAGTCAGGGTATATCACTTTCAAACTTTGTGTGCTTCATTTACATATAAAAAATAAGGAGCTACAGTTACGGATGGGCAGAGACAATGGACTTGTCCGTTGGTAGAAATAGCTCTGGTGAGAATTTTAAAAACTGGGGACCTGCTCTAATAAAGAAAGTATAGCCAGTCTGCTTTGAGGAACAAATTCACTCTTCATCTTTACTCTTGAACCTCTTGGAGAGGATAATAAAGGTGGGGAAGATCTCTCTCTCTCTAGCTCTCCTCAACAATGTTCAGCAGAAACATATTACAATGTCCCACAGAAGTCAAGTTAAAAGAAATTGAGGAAAGGAGAAAAAAATAATGCTGACCACTAGAGCTAGAATCCAACTCAAAAGATAGCAGGTTCCATAAGCTGAGATACTTGAAGGCCCCAGAGAATGGGTTTCTTAAGTACCTTAAGTACCTTAAGCCAAGATTTCACTTGAACCCAAGTCTGAAAATGGTGGAATCATGAAGAATGGAATGGATTCTGCATCAGATCTCCAAGATCAGAATTAATTTAAAAAAGAAGAAAATGAGAAAAAGATAATGGCATTCACTTGAAACTAATTAACCCTGAACTATTTAAAGAAGCCAGTGGAATCATGGGAAGTGCAGTCCCATAGGGCAGGTGAAACCTGAGTTCATATTCCCCAAAGTAACCAGCCTTCAAATGAGAGTTGAGGGAAAGCTCATGGGGTCACGGCACAAAAAATGATAGAAAATGCAACATATTGTTGCAAGTTGAAAAAAATGTCATACCTAACTTAATACCTAGAAAGATGCAATCAGTTGACCCAGATTATACAACAGACACTTTTTATCTTTCAGTATCTAAAATTCTCAAATGGATCTGTGATCTTTCCAGTTTGGGAAGTCCAGCCAATGAGGCAACTCCTGCCCATATTTTCTGAAAGTTCACTAGAGAGGGCCTACCCAATGTGCTGGAGGCATCTCTTCTCATCCTTCTTGATTTCCCTTCTTGTGAGGGTATCAGTGGAAGAGTTTCATTGTCTACCTATCATTCTCCACTCTTCTCTTTCAGTAAAACCACTTATTGATGATGTCCTTTACTTCTTTTCATCATAGTTCCTCTTGGTTATCTCTTGGCTTACGCCTGCCATATACCTTTCCATTGCCCTCTTTGTGATACTCTTTTTTAGTTCTTTGGTAGCAATGGTGTCCTGTGTCTCACTGCCATGCAGTAATAATACTGCTTAAATGCTAGTTTTGAAAAGATAAGCCTTTGCTTTCATGAGAAGTTTGGAGCCAATACATGAGAGTTGCTATTTCCCCAAATAATCCAACCCACTCCCCTCTTCCTGTTTGACTCTAGGCTTAACTCCTTTTGGATAACCCAAATATACATAGAATTGCACTAGCTCCATAGTGTTCACCGAAATTCTCTAAGTCAGAGCAAGAGACACTCTTCATTCATCTGGTCTTTCCTGTGTGGGTGGACAGGACAAATTCCTTTGAGAGATTACAGATTTCTTCCAAGAGACTTTGCCAAAATCAAAACAAGGTCATCTGCAAACTGGAGTATCTGAAGGACCTTACCATCCAAAGGGAATCATTTTTGGAACTGGATTCTGCACCAGATCCCCAAAGTCAGAATTAATTTAAAAAAAAAGAAGAAAATGAGAAAAATATATGGCATACACTTGAAACTACTTAACCCTGAACTATTTAAAGAAGTCATTGAAAATTAAAAAATGGGAAATGGACAAGATAAATGACATTGACAACAACTATAATAATTGCATAAAGAAGTTTTTCAAATGTTAATTGCTCAACAAGGAGGACAAAATTGCCCAGAACGTGTCCTGATCAGCAAACATCTAACTTTCTTGCCAAATGGAAAAACCAACACTGGGTCAAAATATAAAATCTTCTGTAAAAATTTTACAAAGATGATGGATAGTTCTGAGTAATATTGTCTCATAAATCAGGGAGAAGCAGCAGAGAGAGTAAAACTAGTTTAAAAAAGAAGACAAACCCAGATATACAACTAAGCAATGTCAACTGAAGGGCATCCAAGAAAGAAAATAGGAGAACTACAAACAGCAGAAAAATGGAAAATATCTGCAAAAACATTTTAACAAACTGCTTTCTCTATAAAGGATGGTGAAAAAACATTATATTTGGACCCAATATCATAGTCCCAGATGTGTTTATAGAAGAGGTAAAAGTGGCAGTATAGCCAACAAAGGTAGGAAAAGATTGGGCCAAGTATATTAAGAAGAGAATCTGGGCTGGGGAAGATGCAATTGCGAGAACTTGGAGGGACTGATTTATAAGATATCTGAAGAAGGAGAAGAGGCTTGAAAATCCCAGATGACCAAGAGAATGTCAATAACAACTGACCTATATGCCTATTCTCCCATCTTTACAAAATCTTTAGGAAGGTCATCTATATGCAAAATTAAGGCATCAAGCAGCAATCAACAATGGACTCATCTTTACCATTTCCTAACTAACTGAGAGAGAGATTAGAAGATGTCTATTCTTATTGTTTTTTAATTATGAAAAAAAGTATTTGATTTGGTAGAACAAAACACTCTCTTAGAGGCTCTTTTTATGTTTTAAATGTTATTTATTGTTTCAATTAACAAGCATTTATTTTCTCTCCAAAATTCTTCCATTATAGGTTCTTTTACAGGTGGATGTCTTCCATCCTCATATCTAGATCCTTCATGATTCCCTGGAAGATGAAACAACAGAAAGAACTCGGTTCAATGACCCACTGATAATAAACATCAAGCTTGGCATAAAACAAGGAGATGTACCCTTGCCAAAGGTGTTTGCCGCTATGATGGAGAAGGTCCAGGATGGAGTACATAAACTAACAGATTGACAAGTCTTAGTACTACAAATCCAAATTCTAAAAATCAGTAAATAAACTGTCCTGAAATTGGAGCATCATTGCAGACAAAATCATTGCCCATAATTGCCCAGGCATAACGTTAACCTATAAAATTGTAAAATCAATGTTTTTTTAATAGATGATACCATAGCAAATATACATAACCTCCAAACTACATAGCATAAAAAACTCTCAACAAATAGAGACATACGGGAAGAAATCAAAGTCACATGGGGAGACAATGAAGTACACATCATCCTTCAGTGATAATGGAGGTGGCTCAAAGTGGGTTTTGGTGAACCTACAGAAAATAAGCTTATAGCCCAGTATTATCATTCAATTACGAAAAGCAAGTGTCTGCCAAACATTAAACATAAAAAAGGGTAAGAGGGTAGTGATATATGTTGCAGGATGGTTTCAATTTGAACTCCATCAAATATATGATGATAATGATATTAATAGCTCACATTTATATACATTATCTCAATGCATCCTCACCACAAACCTTTATAGTAGGTATGCAGAAAATATTAGTGAATTGATTAGTGATTAAGATTAAATATTGATAGATTCCCTCCAAATACAACCTTTCAGTCAGAGAACACTAGAGCTAGAACGGATTTTAAAAAAAAAGGATTATTGACATCAAACATGTTTAGATTGGAGAGAAGAAGATGGGGGTCAGGGGAGCTGGGCTTAAGTACTTGAGGCCCATCCTCTGGAGGAAGGATTAGATTTGTTCTGCTTGGCCCCAGAGAATAGAATCAGGAGTTATGGTGGAAGTAGCAAGGAAGCCAACTTGATTTACTATTAGGAAAACAATGAGAGCTGTCCAAAAGTGCAATGGCTTGCTTCCAGAGCTGGTGGATTCTCTTTCCTTGTATGTCTTCTATCAGAGGCTGGTTGACTTGGAGACTCCTTTGACTATGGATTAGACTAGATGGCTAAAATGAGGTCCCTCCCATCTCTCAGTTTGAGTTTCTAGGAAGGACTTGGTTGAAGCTGAACAACAGTCCCTCTTCCCAAATGGTCCTCATTTTACATAAGACCCTCTTTTAACTCCCCTTGGCTATTGGGCCTTCTCTTTGTTTTCTCAGAGATTTCCAAAATCCTGCTTTTCTCAGGTTACCCAATCCATTCTGTTCCTTCTGTCTGCCCTTGACTTCTAGCTAAGGGAAGTCCTTAAGACCTAGACATATTCGGTCACTTCACTAGACTCTTTTGTCCATATGTGTGACTTGTAGTGCCCATCATGCCAATCCTCACCTCTGGATACCTGCCAGTGTCTATTTCCTCTGTTCCCAGGCTAAAGAGTCATGATGGGGGCTTGGAGGTACAAATCATGGGCCCATGCAGACCTGACCCACTACAAATTCCTACTGTTTCATTTCAATAGGTCATTGATGCTATTTATTGACAGTTCTTTGATTCTTCCAGCATATTCCTTGCAATGACTAATCTGAACTTTTTTTCATTAAGCACTCGGTTGTTTTTCTCATCTCCCTTATTCTCTATGAATGACTATCTCTTCCTTCACTAAGAAAATCAAGGCCCTCTCCTGGGTACCCTTTTTTCCCTCTCCCTTTCTCTTCATATCTCTTTTGGTGCCTCCCCTCCATGATGAGGAGAGAATGAAATCTCATCCTTTCTAAGGCTAAATTGACTGTGAATTTCCCATCTCTTGGCCCCCTCATTCCTATTGGACCTTCCCCCACAAAAACTGACAGCTACACCATGACTTCCATCACTGCATGAAAACACTGCCTCCAAAAATATGAACTGATTTCCCTTCTTTGAGGACACCTTTTATCTCTCCTTCCCACCAACACCAATTACATCAGCTTTCTGCCTTGCTTTCTCCGACAACTAGCTTTCTCATAACTTAATGGGAAAGGTATTTATTAAGTCCTTAGTACATACAAAGCACTGCGATAAATGCTTATAAGTAAAAAAGCAAGACGGATATTATAAGGGGAGACCACCAAGGAGGGTTCACCTACAAGTCCGATGGAGAGGCCCCAATGGTTCTTAGGGGGCAGCATCAAGGAAAGAGGGTGATTCATCTTATTTTACATGATTTCCACTGATAAAACCATCTCTACTTCTGATGTTTAGCCAACAAGGCCCAAGAACTTTGGTGGCAAAACTATTTTCTGGGTCTATATTAGCTGTGGCTGCCAAAAGGGCAGGGGCTGTAGCTTCTACAAAAGCAGTTGCCATGTCCCGTTCCACAAGGGTTGATTTCTAGAATGATGGCTTCAGGGGGGCTGGACTAGAAATAGGTGAAGGGACACTGCTATTTCAAAGGCTCTTGGACTGTCTTCACTGAAGTCTGAGGAAAGATGGTGGTGATGATGGTGGTTTGACTCACCTGGTACATGCCACCCCTCATCTCTCCTTCGAGACTGTCCCTCCTTTGGTCGGTTTGTTCACTCCCATCCTGCCCAGACTGAAGATCATGACTGGCCAATGCTGCTTTCACTAATGCCTCAGTCTCTTCACCTTCTACTGTGTTGTCATTCAAACCTGGCCCACTGCCACCATCTGCTTTCTTGGTTCTTGTGCCAGGCTGAAGATCACAGAACCATGCAAACTTGAACTTGGCACATTTCAAATTTATGCTGCCTATCTCTAGTTGAGCACTCAAGGCTGCTCAATAATCCTTTGATTTCTCTTGGCTATCCATAGCTAACTTCCCACACTCCCCCAGGGCCTGAGCTTAAGCAGTTCCCACCACATGGAAAGCATTCCCCATAATTCACATCCCCCACTATTCAAAGCGGAACCATCTTTCAGCCTTTGGCTTCATGCCAGTCCAGCTCTGTAGGATGTTCCAGACCACCTTAGGTTCTATCAGCTCAGAAGGGCCAATGGACTTGGGCCAGCCAGGTTCTATCAGTTCTTTTTTGCATGGGGTGGCAAGAATGCTGTGGAAGAAAGGGTATGACTGGGATTTAGAGTGAAAAAGCCCAGCTCTGCCACAGTGAGACCTAATAAAGACCTGATGGAAAGGAGCTGATGGATGCAAGGAAGATTACTTTATTGGCAGATCTTGGCAATTGGTTAGATGTTGGGGAGGGAGTGGTGGGAATGACTGAGGGGGAGAACCAGAAATGATTGATGTTTTAAGTCTGGTGATTTGGGCAATGGCAGTATCATTAACACAAAAAGGAAATATTAGACTAAGGTTTGATAAGCACTTCCTATGTGCCAGGAACTGTGCTGAGCAAGCACTAGAAGTACAAATACTGTACAAGCCAAAGAAAGACTATTCCTGCCCTCAAGGAGCTTTCATTCTAATTGGGGAAGACAACGCCAAAGGAGGAGCAGAGAAGCCAAGGTGGGGTGGGATCTATAGTAGGGTACACGTAGGTGCTCTGGAGGTGAGGCAAGGTGGAAAAGTAAATCAAGGTTAGAGGGGAACATGATTCTGGTGCAATTTCTTGCGACTGAGGCTCAAAGGAGGGACTCACAGATCAGAGGAAGAAGTTGCAGAGATAGAGACATCTCCAGGTGAGAAATGTGGTCTGTGAAAGATGAGGAAACACTGTTTGAGCTTCTGAGCCTATTGTTTTATTAAGCAATGGCGTGACAAATCAGAATCAGGCCTCCTCATCTTTGGTACCAGATTTCAAATGCAGGATTAGACGGTCTAATGCATCAAAAACAAGTAATCAAATAGACCAATTAATTAAAAGAAAACAATTAACCACTATACAAAATTAAGTCACCTTATTTCTATCTGCAGGAAAGATCAGGGACTCTCCAAGTTGGGATGGGAGAAGAAACAGATACGAGTCTCTGAAATCAGAAAGAGAGGGATCCCACTCCCCTCACGTGCCTGTATTTAGTCAAAAGAACATGTAAATAGTGACTGATGGGGCCATTTTCAGATAAGACATATGGGTTGCTCAAGATGTGAGAAATTGTGAGAAAACTCCTTGCATTAGTCTTCAGATCTAACCAGGTTTCCAGGCAGCAGAATCCAAGTCCTTAGTTAGTTAAGGGTCTCTAAGCAGCAGGTAGAGGTGGTCCGGCTTCCCAGACGTGCAGGGCTGGGCTCAACAATGCAATAAAGTTCCTCACAATTGAAGAAAGTTTCCTCCCCAAGACAGAAATTGGACTAGACCCATAACTAAAGAGAAGGGGAATTGAGCTAGCTCCCGATTTGAGACACAAGATGAAGCCAGTGTGATTCACTCAATTCCCACTACTACTTGCTGTCCTAATTCCCTCAGAAAGTCGCTGGGATGCTGGGATGGAGGTGGAAAATGGCAGAGAGAAATTGATTTGGAGATTTGGAAATAGTTAACCAGGGGGCGATGCTTAGAAGACTTTGATGAGTGTCAAATAGCACATTCTGCAATTTATGTGTGACCAAAGGGGCTACGTATTTTGGAAGTCTTGGGAATAACGATAAACCTGAAATAAATGTGCTGACGTCACAGAGAAGTAGGAGGAGATTTTGCTGTGTGTTCTGCCCTGGTGACAGCATTTGTGGGGAGGAACCACCATGGATCCATCCAATACATACATCAAAGACGTAAAAAGTAGAAATGGTGCCATTTATAGAAAGAAGGCTCTAGTAGTTGGAGGGAAGATGGAGCTGGAGTAACTTCAAGTGGATTCCACATAACTCTGAAGGACGTGAGGAATACAAAAACGTGGTCCTTTCAGATTGGAAAAATCCTTTCAGAGGGCATGTGTTCCTGGCATGGGGGGCATCTGATGCCAAGGCCCGGAGAGGAGAGATACAGGGCTGTGTGTGAGGAGCAGTAGAAGGTCAGACGTTTGGACTGTAGAGTGGGCTAAAGGCAGTGATGTAAAAGTGTAAGTCAGACCCAGGTAGTGTAGAACTTTGAGGGATAAGAGACGATAAGAGTTCCTTTTTATCCTAGGTGGTAAGAGGCCACTGAAAGTAGGTTTTTTTGATGTCCTAGAATCCTGGGACACTCCAATGAAGTCCATGCATGTTTTATATGTGAATAAAATAAAATATAAAGGATTACAAAAGCACCCAGTTAAATAGTGAAATAAGCATTAATATTTTTCCCGTTCAAATGTATGGGGAAGGGGGAGAAGGGAGGTTGTGGATTCCAGGCTAAGCTGCCCTGCATTGAAGTTTTCAATTCAATTTAATTCGTGAATGACAAGCATCAGTGAAAATTCTAGGCCCTGGGCTTTGGGCTCTAAGAAATCAAATATAAAAATTATCCTTTTTCTTAAGGGATTTACATTGGGTAGACGGGTAGGAGAAATGAGAGAGGGGGACATGTTGGACACATAATAAGTCCACAGATAAATAATATAAAATACATACAAAAACGAAACAAAATATTTTGGGGAGAGGAAGCTCGAAGTTTATTGAATTGATGCTTTCCTGTAGGGGAATTCCTCTTTTCTTCTTTGCCTACAAAACCAAGGGACTGATGGCCTCTGATATTCTCTTTCTGACTTCCACGTTAACCCATCCCTCTTCCATTCCCACTGCTACCCACCCTGGTTTAGGCTCCCACCAAAGCAAGCCTGGATCAGAGGGGCTCCGATTTAGAGCTGAAAAGACCCTTGGACGTTCTTTAATCCAATCCCCTCTTTTTAGAGATAAAGAAACTGAAGCCAGAAGGATTCGAGGCCTCGAGAGGTTATACCTTCCCCATAGTCAACACAGGCAGGAAGTGGTGGAACTGGGACTTAATCCCAGGCCTGGTCTTTCCACTGAGCAATATTCATCTGTGTCTTTCAATCATTCTGTACACCATGGCAAGATTAATCTTCTTGAAATACCATATTAATATGTGTTATATATTAAATGTAATATATATTGATATAATATAATTTAACATATTTCTTTTTAAATGATCAATATATTATATACTTACATATAAATATTAATATAATATAATTTAATAATATAAAAGTATATTAACTACCTGCTGTATTTAGAGCTCTGTGAGAAATCTTAGAGGGGCCACAGAATTAGCTGTCATGCCCTCTGCTCTAGTCTCCTAAAGGGGTTACATGTACCACAAATGTTAGCAAAGGTCTTAGGACAAAGGACTTCAGCTGGAGACCTGTCCCAGGGATAAGAGGCAAGGGCTTCATGCATACCCTGCATGGGTAAGTGTAGGGGCTCACGCCAGCCTTCCATTGCTTATAGTGCTGGTATCATACCCTGGGCAGCTAGGTGGCACAGAATACCAAGCCTGGAATCAGGAAGATCTGGGTTCAAATCTGGATTCAGACACTTATTAGCTACGTGACCCTGGGCAAGTCTTTTAATCCTATTGACCTCAGTTTCCTCATGTGTAAAATGAGCTAGAGAAGGAAATGGCGCACCATGCCAGTATTTTTGCCAAGAAAATCCCAAACTGGGAGGGGTATGGAGGGTGTCATGAAGAGTAGGACATGGCTGGCCATCACCACCACAACCACCATCCTGGTCAAACCAGCCCGTCCCTGTGAGAGGGTTGAGATGCTATGCAAAGGACTGAAGAGCAGATGAGGCTTCCAGCAGCCTGGGATGCCTAGACCAGGAAGGACTAGTTTTTGCCTCCTGTCTCGCTCGGAATTGTATCTTTTTCAGAAAAGGCAGCCAAGAGCTTTGGGGGGCAGCAGGGGAGCTCTATGTTTTCTTGGATGTCTTACATGGTCCAGGATCAGATACTGCACTTCTTCAGAGATGAGACACAAGAAATGCTCCGAGAAGCGATGAAATATTCTATAGCTTTTGCCCACAAACTATATACCTGGCTCTCTGTGCCAGAGCACGACTCCCTGTGACTGGTAAAAATTTTCCCAGCAGTGAACATCTCGTAGAACCATAGACTTGGAGAGGCAATCTAGTCCAATCCCTTCATTTCACAGTTGGCCAAATTGAGGCCTCGGGAAGTGAAGAGACTTTACAATCTGACTGATCTCACATGAAAGATTCCACTGGAAACTGGAGAGAGCCTCCTCCTCCTCCTCCAAATTCCTGATTTTTGAACTGGAGCTTCAAAAAATGATCCTGAAGGACTTCATCAGTCCGAAAGCTCAGGTGGGATGGAGAGCTAGATCCACCCTCCCTGACTTTGCCCATCAGTTTGGCAGCAAGAACTAATTTCAGCATACAGGCATGGTAAATGGAACAATCCTGGGACGCCTATTTGCTTTTCCTTTGGCATGACGTCAGTGACAACACCTTCCAGATCTGTAAATAGTCTTTAATGCAATTCACACCGAACAGGAGTTTTTCTGTTTTATTTAATGAAATCAGAACTTGAGTGCGTACACATAAAGAACTCAATAAAGGTATTTTCTATGCGAAAGGAAAAAAAGAAAAGGTCATACAAGTAGTAAGTGCCAGAGGCAGGACTTGAACAGGAGTTCTCTGAGACTCCCAGAGCCCACGTTCTTTCCGTCTTATTCCATGTATCCACAGATAATAACTATAGTGCAAAATACAAAAAGGCTAAACGTACCAGAGGCACAAACCAAGTGCTTTTTGGGTCCCCAGGAAGGGCCATTTCCTCCTAGGACCATCAAGGAAGGTTTGAACTGAAGATGTGGCATTTGAGCCTGGTCCTGAAGGACAGGCAGGAATCTCACAGATGGGTGCTATTGTGGAAAAGGGCTCTCCTGGCACAGGGAATGTCAGAAGTCAAGATACAGAGGCTGAATGAATAAAAAGCATTTATTATGTGCTCTTGGGGTTAGAAATACAAAAGTAAGAGAAGCTTGCTTTCTAGTTGGGGGAGAAAAGACACACAAGGGACTACAGATCAGGGAAGGATATTTCTGTTTGGGAAATTACAGCAGTGGTGAGTGATGCCCTAGAGACAAGGACTAGAACTGGTGTTTCATTGGTATAGGACAGCACTGGCGAAGACGTGGCACATGTGCAGAGCCGGCACATGGAGAGCTGCTCTGTTTCCCCTCTTTCCAGTGCCTGAGGACATTTTTTGCATGCCCCACCTCTCTGTCCAGCCACCCAAAGCAAGCACTTCCTCCCTCAACTCTCTCTGGTAATCTGGGAGCTCCCAGAGAGTTTGAGTTTACCCTCTGGCCACCTGAACTCAATGAGGGTGTAGGAAATTCCCAGATGAAGAAATTCCTTCTACCCTGCAGGTGACTCTTTTTCTAGTTGTAGTCTTAGGGAATTGTCTCGGGGAGAAGAGTCAAAATGGCCCTGAACCCCAACTTTCCCTAGTATTGTCTAAAGATATAATTAGGAAATATTTAACAAAATAAATAAAATGACTATAGGACTCAGATAATGTTTCTGTTTTTTCGGCAGGAATCCTGATGAGAAGTTTAATTGTCCCTGTTTCTATTTGAGTTGCCTTTTTTTTTTTTCTTTTTTAAACTCTTACCTTCCGCCTTAGAATCAATACTGTGTATTAGTTCTAAGGTAGAAGATGGGTAAGGGTTAGACAATGGGGGTTAAGTGACTTGCCCAGGGTCACACTGCTAGAAAATGTCTGAGGCAATATTTGAACCCAGGACCTCTGGGCCTGACTCTCTATCCAGTGGGCCACCCAGCTGCTCTCAGTTCTATTTGAGTTTTGAGAGGTGAAGGGACTTGCCCAAGATCACACAGCCAGCTTGGCTCAGAAGTGGCCCAACCCTCAGAGGGATGCCAATTGTCGGGTCCTTTCCAAACTCTTAGTATTGATCTGGCTCGCCTTCCCAGAGCAGAAGCTTTGAGTCCAGGGGAGGGAAATCATGTGGGAGAAGTGTGGAGAGGAAGATTTGAACCAGATCAGGGAAGGCTTTAAAAGCTGGGAGCAGCAGTTTGAAGTCCATTGGCCAGGAAACAGGAAGCCCCGCCACCCTCCCGGGCTCCAAAGCCCTCGGTAATTGCCCACTGAGCCCGGTATCAAGGGCTCCTTCTGAATCCCCGGGAGGTTGGCCACTTACCTCTCTGTTCTTCGGCCTCCGCCCCAGTGTTCCCAGAAGGTCCGGATGACGCCCCCCTCCCCAGCCCAGCTCCACAGCACCCCACCCTCCGGCCCTCTCGGGGGGTATTTTTAGGACCTGGCAGCGAAGGCTGATTGGCAGCTGGTGGCTTCGGCGTTTCCCAGTTGCCCAGTGTTGTTCCTGGCTCAGCATTAGAGGTGGCTAGGGATGAGGGGAGGCAGGAACAGCATACCTGGCATGCCGGCCCACAGCTGCCTCAGTGTCCCGGGTTGAGGGCTCCAGGAGCCGCCCCAAACATCAGCTGACCCGGTTTGGAAGCATTTTTTCCTGTTGATTCATTTCAGGGACATGCTAGAGGAATATTTCGCTTCCCGCTGGGGTGGAGCAGGGTTACAGACGGGGCACGGGGGGAGGGGGCCAAGATGCTCCCCAGGGCCCAAGCTGAGAACTGGAGAGGGGACTCACCTAGCTGGAAGGAGGTCCAGCCCCCGCTGGGGAGCTCGGGAAGGAAGGAGATTGGTCCGGGTCACTTTTTCCATTTTATAGATGGTGTCCCTCAGGGTCACATGGGGCAACTGATGGAACTTTGGGGAGTTTTTGAGGGGGTAAAAACCAGGAGGATCCGCAGGGAAATTCTTCCACCGATTCTCCTTGACCTGGGGAGGATTGTTTCTCTTTGAGCCTTAGTTTCCCCGTTGGGTATGACGAGAAAGAACAGACCTGGGGGCAGGGGTGGGGGAGGTCTAAGTGCAGCGGGGGCTCCACAAAGGTTTTCTGTTCATGGGGAGGGCTAAGTCTATACGTCCCACCTTTGGGGCAGGAGCAGCTAAACCGTCCCGTACGAATCCTCTTGTTTTTAAAAGTCCCTTCAACTTCCAGCAGGATTTCACAACCTTCCTAAGCGATCTGTTCCAATATTTGACAAACTCCCCTGCCAGGAAATGCTTCCCTCTATCTGACCTCGATTCCTCATGCTGCCGTTTCTGCCTGTTTTCTTTCTCTCGGACCTCAGTGAAAATAGAAATTAGCCAGTCGCCACCCTGGACCAAGCGGGTGCTGGGCTTCCTGGGACTGCCAAGACCTCAAGTCATGGGGGGGAGGGGGAGAGGAGGGAAGAGGGGGAGGAAAAACCCTCAGGAGGAGAAGAATGCACGCGTGCGGCATCAGGCGTCGGGGCGAGAGGCGAGCCTACCTAGCCTCTGGGGGAAGGCTACTGGGACAAGCCCTTTGCGGAGCTGAGGAAGCCCTTCCTAGCTGAGGTTTTCCTTTTTCTCCTCTAGCCTCACTTTGGAAGCCCCAGAGCTCAGCTCCCTGGGCCCCGCCCCACCCGGTGAAGTAGCCCTGGCTGAGGGGTGCAGGTTGTAGAGTTTGGAGCCCGTCCTTGGTTATTTCAGGTTTGTGCCCAGGAGGTTGGGCTGGGCTGGGCTGGGCTGGGCTGGTTCCCTCCCGCTGGGCATCTGGCCTCTGGAAGCTCCTCCCCATCCCCTCCTCAGGGATTCGTTAGGCTTCAGGAGACTGGACTGGAGGTGGGGGTAGAGGGAGGGGGTGAGGGAAAAGAGAGCCAGGATATAAGGGCCAGGAGAGCGCCAAGCCTTACCTGACAGGAAGCACTCCAGGAGGTAGCAGCAGCAGCAGCCCCAGTCTACCCTGGCCCATCCTTGCTCCAAGTGGTAAGTGTACCCAGGGAGTGCTGGGCCAGTATTCTTGATCTCCTTGGATGCTCCCTT
>NC_058131.1:649019814-649130118 GCF_016433145.1 Gracilinanus agilis | reverse complement strand
GGGGGGGAAGGGGGAGAGGAGGGAAGAGGGGGAGGAAAAACCCTCAGGAGGAGAAGAATGCACGCGTGTGGCATCAGACGTCCGGGCGAGAGGCGAGCCTACCTAGCCTCTGGGGGAAGGCGACTGGGACAAGCCCTTTGCGGAGCTGAGGAAGCCCTTCCTAGCTGAGGTTTTCCTTTTTCTCCTCTAGCCTCACTTTGGAAGCCCCAGAGCTCAGCTCCCTGGGCCCCGCCCCACCCGGTGAAGTAGTCCTGGCTGAGGGGTGCAGGTTGTAGAGTTTGGAGCCCGTCCTTGGTTATTTCAGGTTTGTGCCCAGGAGGTTGGGCTGGGCTGGGCTGGGCTGGGCTGGTTCCCTCCCGCTGGGCATCTGGCCTCTGGAAGCTCCTCCCCATCCCCTCCTCAGGGATTCGTTAGGCTTCAGGAGACTGGACTGGAGGTGGGGGTAGAGGGAGGGGGTGAGGGAAAAGGGAGCCAGGATATAAGGGCCAGGAGAGCGCCAAGCCTTACCTGACAGGAAGCACTCCAGGAGGTAGCAGCAGCAGCAGCCCCAGTCTACCCTGGCCCATCCTTGCTCCAAGTGGTAAGTGTACCCAGGGAGTGCTGGGCCAGTATTCTTGATCTCCTTGGATGCTCCCTTCTCTCCTGGAGTCTCTGTCTCTGTCTCTTTATCTCTCTCTCTCACTCTGTCTCTGTCTCTTCTCCCCGTCCTTTGGCATTTTTTTTTTCTCTTTCTCCCCTGCTCTCTGGCTCTCTGTCTCTGTTTCTGACTCTATCTCTGTCTGTCTCTGTCTCTGCTTCTAACTGTATCTCTGCCTCTCTCTGTGCCTGTCCCTCCCTCCTCCCTTCCCCATCCTTTGGTAGTTCTCTTTCTATCTCTCCCCAGTTCTCTGCCTCTCTGTCTGTCTCTGTGCCTGTCTCTATCTCTATCTCTGTCACTGTCTCTTTCTTCTCCGCCCCCATCTCCCTTCCCCATCCTTTGGTAGTTCTCTTTCTATCTCTCCCCTGGCTCTCTGGCTTTCTGTCTGCCTCTCTGGCTCTGAATTTTTGAGGGTTTGGATTTGTTTTTAAAACAACTTTAGGCTTTGTCTAAACAGAACATGTTGCATTGGACAGAGCAGCTGAGCCAGGAATCCGGACATCTGGGTTCCAGCCTTAGTTCCATCTCTGACTGAGTGACCTTGTTCACCTCTTCCCCATTCAGCCTTCTGAACCTCAGTTTTCTCATCTGTAAAAGGGGAAAAAGAACTCCTGCTTTGCAAACTGTGGCTGCTGGGGGCAGGATGGCTGGAGATGGGCGTGCTTTGACAACATCTAGAGTTCTGGATGATTTAAAAAGTTGGATTTGTGTGACTGCACTCGTCCTTAGCTCTTTGCCAATTGCTTATTAGCCCGTTACTGATTGGTTGCCTCACTAAACTGGTCAGTCCATTCAGGTAAAGTGACTGAGCTCGTTTGCACGTGGGCATCAGCACATTCTTTCTTTACTAGTAACTTTTTTGTGAGTGTTTTGGGGCAAAGAATACTGATACCCTTTGGAGGGTGGCAAAAGTGTGCAAAGGTCCATGGCAAAAGCAAGAAAAAGGCAATGAGACAGAGAGACAGAGAGAGACAGAGAGACAGGGACAGAGAATCAGGAAGGCAGAGATATAATCAGAGACAAAGAGAGAGAAGCAGAGAGAGACAGAAAGAGGGGGGAGAGACAGACAAGAGTGAAACAGAGAGACAGAGAAGGAGAAAGAGAGAAAAAAGAGATAAGAACAGAATGAGAGAGACAGAGACAGAGAGAGACAGAGAGAGAGAGAGAGACAGAGAGAGAGAGAGAGAGGAGAGGAGAGAGTATGTTGCTTAGAGTTAGAGAGAAGTGAGTGGTATGTAGCTTAATCTCTAGTTTTTTGTGGTTTTTTGTGAACCTGACAAGCAAGGTACTTCAGCTTGAAACAGATTGAAACCCAGTTTAGGAGAGGGCACAGAAGAACAGAGAGACGACGAATCTGGATATCAGAAGACCCACTTAGAGGTGGCATCTTACCTCTCTGATCCTCTTTTATTATTTTTCCAAATTGACAAAATGGAGTTGGCCTCAAAGATCTCAAAGTCCCCTCCTTCTCTAACTGTCTACATCCTGTGATTCTCAATGGACAGCTTGACTTTCCTCTATCCCTTACATCACAGGAAGCTTGGACTAAGGGGAAAAAGCCTCAAAGCTGCCATCTGTGTCTAGACCCAGAACTGGGGAGCCTTTGGGGAAAAAGTGACATGAGGAACCCGAGACCAGGCCAAAATCGCCCTCTTTTCCTCCTCCTGACAGGCTCTGGGATTCCTCCATACCTAGCAATTCTCTAGCTCAGCCAGGTCAGGCCAGGTGCCAGTCTTGTTTGGCAAGAACCATGGAACAGGTGCCTCATTCTACCCTGAGCTGGAACCAGCCTGGGAGCTGTCTCCTGGCTCAGCTCAGAACTGGCACCCACCCCGGGGCTCTTACACAGTTCTGCCAGGGTCATAAATCAGCCCATAACATGGTGGAATTTCATTCATCCCTTCTCCCCCACCTCTGCTCCTCACATATCCCTCTCACTTTTCTGTCCAGTACCCAGGAGCCTACAGCCCTGCCTCTGTATGCCCGGCACTGGCTGTCTCCTCCTTTTAGAGGATGAAGCTTAGCATTCGAGGGCTTTCTCTCTCAGTAAGAATTTTGCTTTGCTGACACTTTGCTGTTTTCTCTCCTACCCTGTGGCCTTTTCTAACCTCCCTTTCCTGTTTCCAAATAGCCCTGCTATCATCCCCCCTTCCTACTTGGCAGCCCACACAGAGCTGCATAGAGCCAGGAAAAGAGGATTTGTTAGATTTGATGTCAAAAGACCTGGGTTTGAATCCTGACTTGGAATGTTTGGTATACAAAAGGAAAGAATTCCTTGGCCAGTTAGTCATCAATGTGGGTCAGACCCAGAGGTCGAAGTATGCCTTTTTTTTCCCAAACCTTTACTTTCTGTCTTAGATTCTAAGTATTGGTTCCAAGGCAAAAGAGGAGGTAAGGGCTAGTGGATTAGGGTTAAGTGACTTGCCCAGGGTCACATAGCTAGGAAGTATCTGAAATCACATTTGAACCCAGGACCTCCACTGAGCTACCTAGCTTCCACGAGGTATGTCCTTAATAAAGCAGGTCTTCAGGGACTGCCCTGGTGGGCAATATCACTGCTGACTATATGAGGAAAGTGGAGAGAGAGCCAGAGCCAGAGAGAGAGAGAGAGAGAGACTAGACAGAGAAAGAGACAGTGAGAGAATGTGGTCAACCTAAGGGATCAGGGACAAGGGAAGATGCAAATGAGCTAGAAGTCAGGAAATTTGGATTTTGCTACTTCCTCCTTGATTTACCACCTTTCTGGACCTTCATTTCTTCCTCTGAAAAATAGGGTTGGCCTAGATCAGGGGTGTAAAACTTAGCAAGACTTCTGAGCAATGCTGGAACCAGATTAAAATGTAATTGGAAAATATTCAGCAAAAAAAAAAAAAGGCAGTACAATACAACATAGAAAATGTTAATTTGTGGTTTTCTAAGTCCATGAAGACCCATTTCTATTTGAGTGTAATACTACTGGGCCAGATGATTTCTGAGGTTCCTTCTAGACCAAAACCTATGATCTTGGTGCCTAGGACCATGAGGTCTTGGAGTAGATTCCAGGCTGGACAGTGGCTGGATGAACTTCTCCAATCCAGTGAAGAAAGTGGGGGAGAAAAGAATATGTTTCTGGGACTGTAATCTTTACTTTCTCTAAGGAAAGCTCTTCCCTTAGAAAGACCAGTTCTACTCCTTTAGCATTAGGCTAGAGCTAAATGGGATTACGGAGATCATGAGCATAGGATCATAGATATAGTATTAGAAGGAACCAAAGAAGTCATCCAATCCAGACTCCTCTTTATCAAGTCTTATTTTACAGATAGAGAAATTGAGGCTCATCATACAGATATTAAATGGCAGAATGGGGACTGCCCAAGTCTGTCGACTGCTAGCTCATAGATGTGTCTTCCCTTCTCCCTGTATTTCCAATTAGTGACATTCTACCACATATTGTCTGTCTCTTTCTAGTTCCCTCACACTGGGTGCAGAGGTGCTGTTGGCCACAAACCACACTGAAGACCCACCCAGCTGAAGACGGGCCTCTCCTTCTGGGCTAGATCCAGACCGGTGACTAACTGACCAACGTGTTATTTCTCTTTGTCCACCAACCTTTCCAAGCCTCTCTCACCACATAGGGAAAGACTCACATACGCTGATTAATTAATTTATTTTGGGCTCAGAATTTCTTTGGTGAGAGGACACAGGAGTGACCCACAGGCAGCCCTCTATGCCAGGTATGCCTGAATGACTGAAATGTTGACTTCTACAGCTAAGAGTTTTTGTTTGTTTTATTGCAGTCAGTTGAGCAGTTGGGAGAAATCTGAGGCATCAACAAGTTTAGGCAATGGGGAGCTATTAGCGATTCATTTTTTTTTTTACCCCTCAACTTTCTTAGTAGCAATGTCCTGGTATCATGGAGCCACAGCAGGAAGGGGCCATTTAGTCCATTTCCTTTCTCGAGGCCTTGATTGGTGAATGACCTGTATAAGGTCTCTCCTAGAAGAGCCAGAAGTCCAACCCAGGACCCCTGCCTCCTACCAAGTTGATGGTGGTGTATAGAATGGACAAGAAGCCACATAGCTTAAGGGCCAGGAGTCTAGGACTCTTGACTCTTGGATGATTCAGTAGCCCAGCAGTTGCCATGTGAAAGTCTGAACCAAGATGGCAGCAGGGAAGGTGGAGAGAAAGGGATAGATATGAGAAGTTTCAACGAGTCCACGAGATTTGGTTCCAGAACCTTCTGTAAGATGAGAGGATGGGAGCAGATGCTCCTTAAGGTCTCTTATAGCCCTGGCTCCGTGCCACTCATGAAGAATGTTTGCTGAAAGAGAGTTGAGCCTTGATTGGAGTTCTCAGCCTAGGGCAGAGCTCCGGGAGCCAGGAGATGTGGTTTTGTTATTCCTCCCCCCCCAAATAAGGCCATCAGCACCCAACTGACCCCCCACCTTGCCATCACTCCTGCCTGGGAGTTCCTGTAACAATGAAATCACAGGTGTGCGCCTGGGGGGGCCTTCCACCCCACCCCCATCTCAGGACATCAAAGTGTACATTTTCAGCATGTTCAGGGGTCTTCTGGGGACTCTTTCTCTCTTGTCAGACTCAGAGGAGGCCTTTCTGATGAGCACATCCAGCTAGGTGAGGGGAGAGAGAGTCCAGGGCAGATGATCTGAATTCCTCCCCAATTTATGCCACCCAGGGGGGTGCCTGCTTCAGCTCCAGGGAGGGTCAGTCCTGGGCAACCAAAGACCACAGTACATACTGGTCTGATATCCTCATCCTCCTGGCAAGTGGCGGGAGCCTTGGCTGGGCCAGTCAGTGGAGGAGATCAAGCTTTGCTTTTAGGCTGGCACTAGTTCCAGGGCACCTCAGACCCAGGGGAGGGAAGCCTTCTTTCTCCTGATTTCCATCAGGGTCACTAGGTGGCTGCTTGAGCTATTGTTAAGCATCAGTGCAGCCAATGATGCTATTAATGGATTGTGATACCATTGCCGGCAGTGCCAGAGCTCCTGAGGGGGGACCCTTCCCTTCCCCAATTTTTTCCCATTGGGTTTTTTTTTAAACCCTGACCTTTTGTTTTGGTATCCATTCTAAGCCAGAAGAGTGGCAAAGGGCTTAGGTGGCTTGCCCAGGGTTACATGGCTAGGAAGCATCTGTAGTCATATTTGAACCCAGGACTTTGCATCTTCACTCCTGGCTCTATCCCCTGAGTTACCTCAATGCCCTGCAGGCATTGCCTTCCTTACTACCTTGTATCTCAGGGGAAGGGCTGGGAGCTCCGTCTGAGACTTTGGGATCTCCAAGTGGGGCAAAGCCTCTGATGCCCCATTGGATTTGGGGTCCTTCCCCATCAGCCTCTTTATTTCCTCAGATTCCTGAGCCCTTGCTGCCCCTGAAGATATCCCGATGTGGCCTCTATCCCCTGCCTGCTCTCTGATCCTGCTCTGGCTATGCCAGGCTCCCCTAAGCAGCCAGCAGTCGCTGGGATCCCTTAAGCTGCGGCTGGTGGGCGCCAGGAGCCAGTCTGAGGAGGGACGCCTGGAGGTGCTGCACCAGGGCCAGTGGGGCACGGTGTGCGATGACGACTTCAGCATCCAGGAGGCCAACGTGGCCTGCCGCCAGCTTGGGTTTGAGGCTGCTGTGACATGGGCCCATAGCGCCAAGTACGGCCAGGGGGAGGGTAAGTGGCCAGCGGGCCAGGCAACAAGGTTCAGGGGCTGCTTTCTCCAGGGCTGAGCTCACGCCAGAGCCCCTCGTGGGCAGGGTGCAGGAGAGGAGGGCTCAGAAAGAAATGGTTCTGTGGGATTGTGGACCAGTCACTTCCTTGACACTTGGGTTCCTTATCTGAAAAATGGGGGGATTAGCCTGGATGCTCCCTAGGATCTCTTCTAACCTCGCCTTCCCTTGACTTCATCCCCTTTTTCCTTCTCTCCTTTAGTCTCTCGAGTGGGGGGCCCTTACCTTCCGGCGCCAGGGAAATCTTTAAGGAGGATGGGAAAGAGTTCTCTTAGCGTGGCATAAATGGATAAATTGTCCGAGTCAGAAAGATTCGCGTTTGAATCCTGCTCCCCATTTTTATGAGTGGTGTCATCCATGGACAAGTGCCCCAGCCTCAGTTTCCTTATCTGTAAAAAGAGGCTAAGAACAGGGTTGTTATGAAGGTCAAATGAGTGGTTAATATAGCGTTTTATAAACCTAAAAGTGCTGGAATTAGCTGTTTAGAATGGAAACTTCTTGATGGCAAGCGTTGGCCTGCTTTCCTAAATCCATACCTATTACTGCTTGGCACAGCACCTACCATGTTGGAGTAAATGCTTGGCAAGGGCAGTGAGGTGGTTTAGAGGATAGAGTGCCAGGGCTAGAGACAGGAGGGTTCAAATCTGATCCGGGTGACCCTGGGCAAGTCACTTAACCCCCACTGCCTCACTTTTGCCGCTCTTCTGCTCAAGAACCAATAATTAGTACTGATTCCGAGATGGAATTTAAAAAATAATAATAATAAACCAAACGCTTGCGGATTGGTTGGCTCAAAGAAATGCACCGAGTTTAGGGATTTTGTCAAGGTAAAAATCAAAAGCGGGGTCTGTGGCTCATGCCCTCGTGGCCTCATCCGTCCCCATCGTCCATCCCTTCTCCCCCAACAGGCCACATCTGGATGGATAACGTGCGCTGTGTTGGCACGGAGAACTCCCTGGCGGAGTGCAGGTTCAATGGCTGGGGCGTCAGCGACTGCAGCCACTCGGAGGACGTGGGGGTCGTGTGTAGCCCCCAGCGCTTGCCCGGCCACCGCTCGGAGCGGCCGTCCCAGACCTTGGGGCCCCAGGTGAGGAGGGGGCACGGACGCTGCCGTGGAACAGGAGGCCCCCCCCAGGCTGGGCAGAGGAGACTCCCAGACCTCTGGGGCTCTCCCCGCACTTCAGTACACTGAAGCCTCCTTGAGGCCAGGGAATGTTTGGATGGGCTTGTCTCGGTGCCCCCGGCGGGGACGCTCTCTAAATATGTCCATGGATGGTGGGAGCCCAGAAAGTGGGGAATCGGGGAGGGAGAGCGCCTGGGGCTCAGGAGGAACTCCAGGCTCCCCGGGACGTGCCTGTGAGGCCGGCAGACGCCCAGGTCGAGGAGCGCCTTTTCTCTTGAGATTGAGTCAATTGGGAGAAAAAAGAGGTCGGGCCTGCTGGGAACGGCAGGAGCAGCTTAGCGGCTGGGCGGGAACAGAGCGGGGCCGCGCGGGGGCTCTTTCACCCACACGGCCAGCCACAATTGCTGCCTCTTCCCATCACAAACATCCCAGAGCTAAAAATGGCGCAGGCCAAACAAGCGAGGGCGGTCGGGGCAGGGCTGGGGGAGGGGGTGGGAAGGGGGGAAGGACAGCCGTCAGCCCGAGGGCAGCCACCCCTAGCCCTCATGGGGGGCAATACGGGGAATGAAGGGGGAAGCTCTGCCGGGAGCGGCCAGAGGGGATCCCAGAGAGCGGGCGGAAGGTCCTGGCTCGCAGCACCCCGGCCCCCGGGCTGGGCTGAGGCCACCCCCTGGAGGACTCTCTGCCCGCGGCGTAACCCCGTGTGCCTGGGCAGGGACGTCGGCTGGAGGAGGTCCGCATCAAGCCTGTGCTGGCCAGCGCCAAGCGGCGAAACCCCACGTTGGAGGGCGCCGTGGAGGTGAGATTCGACGGCCACTGGCGGCAGGTGTGTGACCAGGGCTGGACCATGAACAACAGCAGAGTGGTGTGCGGGATGCTGGGCTTCCCCAGTGAAGTGCCGATCAACACTCACTTCTACAGGTAGGGCCACCCGGAAGGTGGGGAATGGGGTGTTGGGGTGAAGGCTGGCGGTTTGGGGGTCCAGGAATCCCCCCCAGGGCCATCCAGGCTTCCCCCATTTACAGTCGCTGGGGCTATTCAGAAAGCCAGTGAAAAAGCAGAATTGATGGGGGAAGAGAAGGAAGACCAAAGTAGTGATTTGATGGTGAACCCCGCAAACGACAGCGCTTAAAAGAATTTGATGAGACTCTTCATGTTTACATTCCTAAGTGAAAATCTGGACTCTGTCAAAGAAAGTGCTGTCTAATTCTTGGCTGGATGTCCCCTGCCTTGAAGCTGGCCAAGATTCGAATTCCAAAAGGCCTGGGTGGGAGGAGGCGCTTTTCCCACACAATTGGGGATTCTCTCCCGCCCCAAGAAACTCCCCCATCCTGGACCTCTCCAGGCGGTTCTGGACCAAGTTCTAGTCTCACGTGCCATCTTCCCACCCCATAGGCCAATGTGACCCAAAGAAAGGGCCACAAGGGGCCACGCGGTCATCCCAAGATTCTGGCTTTGACTACGGCCGGTCCCGGGCCCTGGGTCGGCCTAAATTCTACTAATTGCACGTCTGGGCCGTAGCTGAGTCAGTCAGCAGCCTGGGAGGCCCCAGGAGCTCTGATTATAGGCCAGGCGGTGGCTCACCGGTCCCAGCACCCTTCACCTTGCTGGGTGATTCCCCTTCATGGGCTCCTTGGTCCAGGGAGAAGAAAAGATGGCAGGGGAAGGAGGAAGGGACGGAGTCCTGGCTTTAGAGTGTGAGGAACCCTCAGAGGGCACCCCCGCTCAACCCCCTCGTTTTACAGATAAGGAAACTGAGGCTCAGACCCAGAGAGAAGGAGAGCCAGGATTTGTATCCAGATTGCCTGGCTTTCTCCATTGAACCCCTAAATCCTTGGGGATGGGGATGGCTGAGGTCCTTCCCCCCAAAAAAATCCCTTGGGAATGGGAAGTCCCCCCAAACCACATTCCAGCCCCTCACTTTGTGTCCTTTGTCTGCAGGAAACTCTGGAATATGAAGATGAAGGACCCCAAATCCAGGTGAAGAGTGGGGAGGTGGGTGGAAGCGTCAGCTTCTTCCCCGTCGCTGCCCCCTCCCAAAGGCCCTTCGTCCGGGTGGCCCATGCTCTCCCCCTCCCTTGTTTTGCAGGCTGAGAAGCCTGACCAAGAAGAACTCCTTCTGGATCCACCGGGTGAGCTGCCTGGGGACGGAGGCTCACCTGGGCCAGTGCCAGCTGCAGGTGTCCCCAGCGAAGGGCAAGCTGCGGCCAGCCTGCCCTGCAGGCATCCATGCTGTGGTCAGCTGCGTGGCTGGACCCCGCTTCCGCCACCCTAAAGGGAAGCCCCGGCGAAAGGAGGTGAGCAGCCCTGGAAGGGGCTGGCACGGGGGGCTCTCGGGGAGAGGGCTGTGAGGAGCATTTTCCACGTAGCTCATCTTTGGAGTGCCTTAAAATGTGCCAGACAGTCTGCTCGCCCCGTCCTGAGAGGTGGGCCGTGTAAGTGTCCCCGATGCAGTAAGTGCACCCATTTTACAGATTAGGAAGGTGAGGCCAGAGGGGCCAGGTAGGATTCCCACACAGGACTCTCCTGAATGTTCTTCCTCTGGGATGAGGCTGTCTCCAAGGATGCTTTATCAAGCTCTGGCACAAAATAGGATGGAATCAGAGAAAAATAAGATCTGCAAGGGATCTTGCTGTTCCTCTAGGCCAATAGCCTCATAATATAGATTTAAAAACAAAACAAAACTAAACTATTTCAAGGGGAGCAGCTTGGGGGCTCAGTGGATTGAGAGCCATGCCTGGAGACAGGAGATCCTGGGTTCAAATCTGGTCTCAGATCCTTTCTAGGTGTGTGACCCTGCACGGGTCACCTAACCACTGTGGCCCAGCTCTTATTGCTCTTCGGCGTTGGCACAGACACAGTCTTGATTCTAAGACAGAAAAGAAGGTTTTTAAAATCTACTGAACGTCTCACCCACCATGGATTTGTGTCGGAGCCAGACTGGAGCTGGGCCTCCTCGCTCCTTCCTGCTTGCAGGCTCACTCGGGGTCTCTCCCTCTAGGAGACCCCCGTGCGTCTCCGGGCCGGGGCCCAGGTGGGCGAAGGCCGGGTGGAAGTGTTGATGCACGGCCAGTGGGGCACCGTCTGTGACCACGGCTGGAACCTGATCTCGGCCAGCGTCCTGTGTCGCCAGCTGGGCTACGGCTCTGCCCGGGAGGCCCTCTTTGGGGCCCAGCTGGGCCAAGGCGAGTGAGGGGTCCCGGGCCAGGGGCGTCCCCAGAGCGGGTGGTGGGCGTGAGAGGCGTGGGCTGAGCCACACAGCGTCTTCTCTCCAGCAGGGCTGGGACCCCTCCACCTGAGCCAGGTGCGCTGCAGTGGCTACGAGAGGGCCCTCGGCGACTGCCCCGCTCACGAGGGGGCTCAGAGCGGCTGCCAGCACGACCACGATGCCGCCGTCAGGTGCCACGTCCCCAACATGGACTTCCAGAAGCAGGCGAGTCAGGCTGTCCCCGGAGGGCTCCTCCAGGGAGATGGCGTTGTGCACCTCGTCCACGCAGCAGCCTCCCCTCTGAGACCAGCCCCGGGGCTGCATTCCCACTGACCACTGGGGCTGCATTCCCACTGACCACTGGGGCTGCATTCCCACTGACCGTGGGGCCACTTCATCCTGGGGCTCCTCTTTGTCTCCCATGCGATCCCCATCTTGTAGCTCTTCTAGGGGCCAGACCCCGACACTGCCCACTCCTTGGCACTAGCAGGGAAAGAGAATCGAGTCTTTTCTCCCAGGCCCTGGGGGGGGGGCACTTTTTGGTTTGGACAGTCTCTGCTCGTGCCTTTTAAGAAAGGAGTGGAATGTGGCCTACTAGTGGGAATGTCTGGCCTTTAGAGGAGGGTGTCCGGAGGCTCTCCTCAGAGGACACTCGGTAGTCCCTCGAGGACTCTTCTGCCATACTGGGGATGACTGGCTGCTCTTCGTGCTGCTTTGGTCACTGCAGATCCGGCTGGCCGGGGGGCGCAGTCCCGAGGAAGGTGTGGTGGAGGTTCTGGTGGAAGTGAACGGAGCCCCCCGCTGGGGAGCTGTGTGCAGTGACCTCTGGGGGCTCAGTGAGGCCATGGTGGCCTGTAGGCAGCTCGGGATGGGCTTTGCCAGCCACGCCATCCAGGTAGGTTCCGGACGGTCTCCCCGGTGATCCCTTTCTGGCCTCTGGGGCCGTTTAGTCCTTGGGCTCTTGGAGCCTGTGCGTGTGGGGGGGGTGTCCCCCTGAAGTCTGCTCCTGCTCCGGGGTGGCCTGTGCTGACTGGCGTGGCACTGGCTGTTTTCTCAGGACACCTGGTACTGGCAGGGCACCCCAGGGGCGGCCAAGGTGGTGATGAGTGGGGTGCGCTGCTCGGGCACGGAGCTGGCTCTGCAGCAGTGCCAGCGGCACGGGCCGGTCCACTGTTCCCACGGGGCCGGCCGCTTCTCCGCCGGAGTCACTTGTACAGAAAGTGAGTAAACGCTGGAGTGTCGCCTTAGGGGCCACCAAATCTTTGGGGGTGCCGGGCCCGAGACTTGATCCGGGAACGAACCCACTTCTGGGGTGCCTTAGTGCCAGCCTGATCTTGGGCCCTTCTCTCTCTTTTCCTGTCTGCCCCTCTCCAATTCTCCCTGTCAGGATCCCCCCAAGTCCCCCCAGCACACACAATGCCATCCGTTGGTTCAGGGAGGTGGGGGGGGTGTGTGCCCTTGGCCCAGTCTAGGGTCTGTCTCCAGACAGCAGCAGGGAGCGAAGGGGGTGTTTCCTGGGCTTGTGTCCAATCTCTGCTATTCAGGTGGTCTTGGGGGAGTCATTTTCCACCTCTGAATCTTGGCCTCCTCTGAAAAATGGGCCTTTTGCTGCGTCCTTGCCCCAGCAGAAGAATCGGTCCTGCTTGCCTCAGGCATGGGAGGGGGGGGAGGGGGCGCCGGTCCCTGCCTCGCCTCAGGCGTTCTTCCCGAGCGCCTGTCAGGGTCCCTGACTCGGGAGAGCAGGCAGGAAGGTCTTTTGGGGGGAGGGCAGGGAACGCCACCGGCCTCTGGCCCTCTGCCGGCCGCAGGTGCCCCGGACCTGGTGATGAACGCCCAGCTGGTGCAGGAGACGGCCTACCTGGAGGACCGGCCGCTGAGCCTGCTCTACTGCGCCCATGAGGAGAACTGCCTGTCGCAGTCGGCCGACCGCATGGACTGGCCCTACGGCCACCGCCGCTTGCTGCGATTCTCCTCCCAAATCCACAATCTTGGCCGGGCGGACTTCCGACCCAAGACGGGGCGCCATAGTTGGACCTGGCACCAGTGCCACAGGTGGGCGCCCGTGTCAGCCCGAGGCTCGGGGCGGCCCTTAGAGAGGCTTCCCTGGGGTGGGGGGGCTCGCTTGGACCCTTATCCAAGGTTAGGCATGGCGGAATCCTGGCGCGACCACACAGACCGCGCGGCGCCTTTCTGCTCTCTCCAAGGCTCCCGTGGAGTCAGAATGAGAATTAAGGCGGTGTGAGGAGGGGCTTGTCGGGGGACCCAGATGCCTTTCGGGAAGGGCTCCCCCTCCCCAGGGCCGGCACCCCCTTCCCTGCCTTCTCCCCCAGTGGATGGCGGGCTTCTGGCCGGTTGTGCCCTGAGGCGCAGCTCAGACTTCTAAGAGTGGACTCTGCCAGAGGCCGCGCCGCCCCTTCATAGCATCTGCTGGCGACTCTCCTCCAGCTCAGAGAGGCGGCCAGGGGTCTGCGTCCCTTCCTGGTCCTCCGCCGTCTCGCGGCTTTCCCCTATCCCCAAAGGCCGGAGTTCTTAGCCAGGCTCCTGGCTCCAAAGTGCCGCCCTTCTAGGCACAGAGGGCTGGGCCCCGGGGCCGCTCTGGACGTGGCGCCTTCTTCGAGGTCCTTTTCGGGCCATGGCGTGGGCTCACCCCAGCCCCGCTGGCCTCTGAGCTTCTTCGGCCTCACCCAGGATGCCGATCCTGGGAGAACCAAGTCCCAAATTCCTGCTCGCTTCGTGGCGGAGGAAATACCGGCAAGGTCGGCCGTCCGGGGGCGCCCCAGGCGTGTGGCAGAATCCCAGGCAGAGGCAGAGAGAGCCGACGAGAAGGATAACCGAAAACACCTTCCCTTGGGGAAAAGAGAGCTGCGAGGGGTGCGGCGGGAAGGAGGCATTTTGGGGCTCCGTCCTACCCAGGATAATAAGCACTGTTCCCGGGCCAGCGAGAGAGCCGTCATTACCGACCGCCTCTCTGGACGGCACACTAGCAATTTGGTCTCCGCCTGCCTCGGAAGAAAGCGCTCCCCTTAAAGGGGTCGTAGCTCCCCCACGGGCCCCAAGGCCTGGGGCGCCACGGCTTCCAGCTCCAGGCCCGTGGGAGCATCCAGGCCTCTCGTGGCCTGTCCTGCTCCCTGCCCTTTCAGGCGTGGGCGGCCAAAGGGCAGCCCTGCGCCAGGCCCTTGTCCTGCATCTCTGCAGCTCCGGGCACCACTTGGCTTTTCGCACCCCCTCTGGGTAAGGACGGCGCTGCCTCCCCCAGAAGGGAGCCTGTCCTGATGCCAGGGCCACGGGGCTTTGTTTCTTCTGCAGACACTACCACAGCATCGAAGTCTTCACCCACTATGACCTTCTCACCCTCAATGGCTCCAAGGTAGCCGAAGGCCACAAGGCTAGCTTCTGCCTGGAAGACACGAACTGCCCGACAGGTACGTGGCACGCAGGAAAAGCCCCTCCTCAGCACTCCCCCTACCCTGCCCTGAGCCCTCAAGGACCCTCGCAGGGCCGGTGGTCCGGCTGCCCCAGGGCCCTGGTGGCACACAGGGGGTGGCTCTTCTCTAGGGCACATTTTCCCCAGCAGCCGAGGCCACTGAAGCTGCCTTTGCCTGCCTTTAGGGCTGCAGCGGCGTTACGCGTGTGCCAACTTTGGCGAGCAGGGGGTGACTGTAGGCTGCTGGGACACCTACCGTCATGATATCGACTGCCAGTGGGTAGATATCACAGATGTGCCTCCTGGGGACTACATCTTCCAGGTAAGGGACCGGGTCCCCAGAACCCCCAAATCTACCCTCTTCCTCCCACAGAGGGGCACTGAGGCCGTTGGATTCCTTCAGAATGACCCAAGGAGACACATCCTACAAGAATGATTCACCCTAAATTTTGTACAGGCAAACTAAGGCTTAGAGCAGGGGTCGGCAACGTATGGCTCTCGAGCCATATCTGGCTCTTTTGAGGGCCAGATCTGGCTCTTTCTGCAGGAGCCATAAAGTCCATTTTTTTTCAGGCGCTGTTACAGGAGTGGCACTGTGAGCACTACAGCTCTCATGAAATTACATTTTAAAAAATGTGGTGTTTATGGCTCTCACGGCCAAAAAGGTTGCTGACCCCTGGCTTAGAGGGTGACTTAATCGCGTTTTCCAACGTTGACCCTTCCAGGATTTCAGTGTGGTCCTGCCTTTCTCAGACGGCCTCAGTCCTCTTTGGGGGCCACTGTCCCCTCAACCTCCCCACACCATCTCTCCTCTCATAATGTGCCCGTCCCCTACCGTTGGCAGGTTTGCATTCCTTTCTTTGATCCTATTCTCCTTCAGGTGGTTGTAAATCCCAAATTTGAAGTGGCCGAGTCAGATTTCTCCAATAATATGATGCGGTGCCGATGCAAGTACGATGGGCATCGGGTCTGGCTGCACGGCTGCCACACAGGTAATGGCTGCGGGCACGGCTGCAAGGGTGCCCAGTAGGGTTGGAGTTGCCAGCCTCGTGAAGGAGGTGTGGTAGTTATGTCCCAAGTGATGACTGTTCTTCAAGTGTATGGGCCATTACATCGAGGACGTGTTCTCTAGCAACAGATAACGTCCAGTGCTTCCCAGTAAACATCTCCCCCATCCCTACGTGACCCTTGTTGGCTCCCCCAAACCTCAAAAAAGTCTCTTAGCTGTCTGCCCCACTCAACTTCCTTCAACCTTTCAATCACTCCCAGCTACAAAGATGAAAACAAATATTTTTTTCCTTTCCTAGACTTTTTTTCTTAGCATTTTTTCCTACCCACACCCACCCTTTAGCCTCTCCCTGCCCTGGCTGCCACATGGACAATGGCAAGGCTTGGCACCAGTGGCAGACACGGTTCTCTCAGGGCAGAGTTTGTCTCAAGCTGTGGCTACATAATTTTGAGCAAGAAAATTGAGAAGGGAGGATTTAGGGCAGGAGTGAAGGGTTGGAAAGGTAACAAAAAGGCCCTCCAGTAGGGAGCCCTTCACTGATTTCATTTCCAAATTTAGCCTCATTTCAAGCAGAATATTGGTATATTTGTGGAATGAGGCTAGTTCTTTGGAAGGCGATCCAGGGTCCGCTTGGATGCCCTGGGAGACTCTCTGGGCACTAGAAGTGAGGATTCTGGGAGTGTGCTGATAACAGCAGGGGTGAGAGTCTGGGGGCTGGAAGGGGGGAGCAGTCATGCCTACCCCCACTGCAGCAACATGCTCAAAAAACATGGCATTCCATTGACATGGAAGCAAGAGAAGCTGCGTCTTCTTCAGAACTGGTTTCCCTGACTTCTGAGGATGGCTTTATGGGATCTCCATGAACTCGGGGCAAAGCTTTAGTCTGTTCATCCTCATTTCCTACAAAGTTGCTGGTTGTCCAGGGGTAGTGGGGGAAAGGCACTACTTCCAAGCAGCTGGGCACCAGGACCCGGAGCTGCCCAGAGTGTAAACCCTGAGCAAATGTTGTATTGTTCACAAGGGTGAGGTCAGAGGAGATGCGAGAGAGCCAGGCTGAGCCCTCATCCCCACTGTCCCATCCTCCAGGTGATGCCTATGGAGCCCACACAGAACTCTCCTCAGAACAGCAGCAGAGACTCATGAACAACCTCATCTGAGGCCCTGGCCAGAAGCCTCCACCTGCTGCCCAAACACCAGATACCTCAGCTTCTTGGAGCCGCGCACCCTTTGCGGAGCTTCAGCCTCATGACGAGGGGACGGTGCCCAGAAGCACCAAGAAGATGCTCAGGGAGCCTTGGAAGGGAAGAACGCCAAGCCAGGATGGGCGCCACTGCCTTCGGACAGGACTGGGCGTGGGGTGTGCAGATGCTGAGCCCTGACCAGCCAGGACTCTTCCAGAGCCACCTGTCCCCGGACTCTGTGCCTGCGTCCCCCGGCTCCATCGGCTTTTGCCTTCTTGGCATGGCCAGGAGCCCTGACTCGATGGTGCTTTATATATTTTTGGTGGCTGAGGATAAAGCCAATAGCAGCTCTTTTGTCAGCAGCTCAAGCAATACAACTTGAGTACAAGTCAACAGTGATGTTTAAGTCAACAAGATCACAGGAGTCAGTGGATACGGTCCCAGGCTTGGTACCCATCCAGGGCTTTCCACCCCCCCACTTCCCTGCAGTGGTGGCACTCACCAGCTGTGTCTGTGTCCCTGAAAACTTGGCTTTTGGGCCCCCTCTCCTGATGTCTGTGAGGATGTATGGAGAGGTCACACAGAACCATGGCCCGAGAAAACTCTGGCCGGTAAACGTGGGCTCTGGGGCACGCCGGGGGCCTTTGTACCACAGAATGACATCTGCCATCAATATGCTTGCCTCAGGGTCACTCTGTCTCAGGACTGGCCTCTGGTCCAGTTTGATGCCAGGTCTGAACAAGGTCTCCAGAGTGAACTTTATAATGAATAAATAAGTTTTGCAATGTATTGAGTATTTGCTAAACATGCCTTGGGGAGAGCAGTGGTGAAGGGAGAGGGGACAGTGGGGAAAGTGTCATGTAGAAACCTCAAGTGGGCAATGTGGCCGGGATGGGCTATCCAAAGAGCTCCCAGCAAGGGGGCACGAGGTCCAGCAGCTCCAGAATCCCACCTGGGCGACCGTGCTCAGGAGACTTCCGGTCCTCACCCATCTCTCCAACGAGGCACTGCTGCACTGCCTTGGTTAGAGTGATGGAGAGCTGAATCCCCTCTCTAACCTCCCGCTGCTTCCTGCCTCCCTCCAACGGAACGTCCCAGGCTCACGGCCAGAGGAGGAGTGGGACACATACCAGAACGCAAATTAAAAATAAATTAGCCTTTATTATTGGGGGAGGAATTCTCCTGCTCCCCTGGCTGAAAGTCTGGAGCAGATAGGCCAGAGGTACAGGCACGTGCCCATCCCACCCACTTTGGACGTTCTCCCCTTTCATTTCGTTGTCTCTCTTCTCTGGGAGCAAAAGGGGTCACGCTCTGGGCGCGCTCCATGAACATAAAATGGTGGGATTGTATTCCCGTGCCGGGTACGGTCGGCTCCCCCAGCTCTTTATGAAGCAGGAGAGACATTATATTTTGGTAAGGCAGGTTGGGTAAACAAGGGAAGGACTGATTTCTTGCTGGCTTCGGCAAACAGCTCCCAAACAGTAACAACATTATACCCACACATGGAGCTAATGGTCTGTGGAAAAACGTGCATCTAGCAGAGGAGGACGTGGTGACGGATGACTCTGGCAGGCCAGATGGAGGCTGGGAGGTTCCTCACAGCTCCTCGCAGGACCCAGTTTCAAGGAGTGCCAGAGAAAGCAGGTCAGGCAGACGGCCTCCATCCCAGCCCCGACCCTCCTGGCCACATCACACGTCTGAGAGGAGTGGCAGGTCCAAGCTTGGGAAGAGGCTGCACAAGGGCTGTGCTGTTACAGGGCTGAGCTGAAAAGGAAGGAGGAGGGACATGGCGGGGTGGGAGCAGCTCCGGCTAGCACAGCTTATAACTGAGTGAGGAATGTGAACCAAGGGCCGGCCACTAAATTCCAGACAAACCCCAAAAAGCTGAAGGATGGAGCCTCGGCACATTTCGGTCTCTGTGAAGCGAACGTGGGGCTCTAGCTGAGTTCTGCCTGGCCTCTGGGGTTAGGTCCTATGATTTGTTATTTTAGCTGTGGGCACAGGCCTTCAGGACTGACGGGAACTATCTGTTTTTTGGTCTTCGTTCTAGGCGTTAGGAGGAATCCCAAGTTATTAATAACTGAATAAGGCTGGACTAATGCATGTCAGACTTGGGCATATGACTTCCTCTCTCTGTGCTGTCATTTAGAAGGCAGAGACGCTTGCCTAGAGGAAATATTCTCTTAACCGAGGAATTCTGCAACATTCCCCCCAAGTGGTCCTCTAACCTTGGCCTGAAGATCTTGGAAGGGGTCACCATCTAGCTCCTGGGGTGGCCCATGCCATCTTGGGGTAATTGGTAGGAAATTGGTTATGGCCTAGGCTACTGTGGCCACCAAGGGGATGCAGGGAGACTCAGCACAGAGAATGGAAACAGATAAGTACAATTCATCTCCACTACTGAAAAAACTCAGTTGTGTGATTCTGTCCTGTGACTCCATGTTCTACTGCTAGGTCAGTAGTCACAGTCCTATCCTACATGAAAGAGATGACTCCCAGGGCTTTTGGATTCTGCCTAAGAATACCCTTCGTACTGTTTAGGTTAGGGGCTAAATGCCTGGAGGAAAAAATTTCATGAGAGGTAAAGTGGTTTTTTGAGAGAGGGGATATACTACACTCAGATTAGGAATGGGATCCCCTTTAGATTGGATATTTTAACAGTGAAACTGCCTTCTAAAGCTCTCAGAAAGGCCAAGAGACCTTAACCGGAATAAGAAAACTCCCTCTTTGTGCTAACTGCCCCCAGGCTCTAAGAGGCCAGCCAAGGAAAGGTCCGCCTTCAGAGCTTGGCTGCTGTTTAAAAGACCACCACAGAGGAAGTTACTCTCCTGCAGGCCCAACATGAATACTTCCCAGACCGAGGTCTCCTGGCTCAGACATCTGGCTAAAGGCCTTTAGGGAAGCCTGTTCTGGAAGGCAGGGAGGAGAAGGCCTTGCTGCCAGAGGTCAGAGATGGGCAGTGGGGTGACGGATCAGAATTAGGAATATTAGTGAGTGATTCAAAAACTGTAAAAACAGGATAGGTAGAGAGCAAGCTCAAAGGACACTGGCAGTGATGACCTAGAACCCGACGACCAAACAACCTGGACACAGGCTCACAGGGCTCCAAGAAGTGTGGGTTTAAGATTAAGGATCCCCTGTAGGGAATATGTGTGCAGCATCTCTCCCCACAACTCCCTATTCTGTCCTGACCCTGGGCAGTGCTCTTCATCTATCCATGTCTCCAGCCCTAAGCCACAAGGAACAAAGCTCCTGGCTTCACAGAGGACCCAAGGAAAGGCTGGTTCTTGCCATGTCGGCAGCTTACAGCTCACCTACCTGTGGAGGTCAAAGGCACAAAGCCTGGGCTAAGGACTCTGACATCCTGTGGCCTGCACTGCCCAGAGGGGTTTACTTGACCCTGGCTGCTCTTAGTCTTAATGGATTGTCTCCAGCTGCTTGCCAAGTGCTGCTGGCACAAGCTGAGATGATTACACTAAGAACATGCTGTGTGCCAGATGCTTTCTGTGGGATGACAGATTAGAGGGTGACGGGTGATGAGAAGGAGGGGGCTACGAGGCACAAATGCCAAATGTTAACAATTGTACAATAAGGGAGAACTTTGGGAGACACAAGCCTAGATCATTAGGGCGCAGGAAGAATTAAAAACTCCATTTAACTATTACTGATAGGAAGACAAGAAAGGAATCCCCTCCCTGCCTCCACTCTGTATCTCTGTGGTGATGAGAAAACAGAGAGAGCCGCTCACATCAGGAAATAGATTTTAATGCATCTCTCTTACACCATGATGTTAGTGTTTTACACAGGCCCTGGTGGGCATCTGCCACGGGCACATCCCTGGTTGCCGTGTGAGAGGAGCAACACTAGGCAGGCTCTCGGCAAAGCTGAAACTCTTGAGATCAAACATCCTCAAGCTGTGCTGCTGCCAGCCTGCTCTGCAGCTTTGGACCTAGCACTAAAATGGAGGTTCTGGGTCCCTGAGAACACTTTCCACTTCTCTGTGCTGACTGTCCACACACATCCCTGGTCACAGTTGAAGGAGGTGCTGGAGGGTGTCTTTTGGGGCCTACATCTTCCCTATCAAGGTCTTGGTAGTCTTCTGGCCTGGGGCCCCGATGCCTCCTTCCCCTCTTCTGCTCCGAGGCTAGTTACACTCTTCACAGACAAATTGCTCCCACACCGATGACTTCTCTTACCCACTCAGTGGACTCTTTTAAAGAGGCATCAGCTTACAAATTTCTTCCTAGTTGATGAACATTGCTTCCTCTCATTTTCCACATGAAGTGATTCCAAACTGTTCCTTTCAGGTCTAAACAGAACAGCCAAGACAGAGGAGTTTACTTTCTCTCTGAATCCAGAGTCTGTCTTTTTCACACACGGACAGCTCAGAATGGGTCCTCTAGTCTGGAGCTTTCAGAATTCATGAAATTATCCTTTTCTTGGGGTGATATTCAGACAGTAGCCTGGTCTCGGCCTTCCCAGATGTCTTCCCGTTGCTTGGCCTCCAAACGCTTTTTTTCTGTAGAGACAGGCAATATTTATAATTCATTCAACACACCACCAATTGATTTGACTTTTTTTAGGGAAATTTCAACCAAGACAAGTAGGATGGCTGGTCTTTTCTGACTTGGTTATCAATAACTAATGCCTCTACAGAACCAATAAGAAAATGTTACATAATAGAGAAACAAGGGAAAGCATGAAGAGGTTAAAAAAAAAAGGTATATTTCAGAACTAGGATCAAGCAAATTCCAGATCTCAGTTCTTGCTTGGTTATTCTTGCTTCTCTTCCTCTACTTCTCAACTGTATTAATGCCTTCTTCAGATCACCTATCATTTGGGAATTTGAAGGTTAGTTTTATACTCATCTCTGATTTATTCTCAAGAGGAACAAGGGTCAAAGTGAGGCTGTTAGGAATGTATTTGAGCACTCATTATTGAGCCTCCAGTTCTAAACTCCAATAGAAATGGTAAAATTGGCATAAGCTATATCATCTTAGCTTTGCTTTACTAAAAATTACCTCACAATTTCAGGGTTCTTAAGATTACTAATGAGGCAGTTTGGGGGTAGCAAGAATGCATACCAATAAGTGACAATGACCAAAAGGAATGGTGGAGAACTGATGCTGCTTCTAACACCATTGAAAATGCAAATTTGAGGAAAGTAGCTTAATTTTCTCTTTTTAATTTGACAGTGAAATGCAGCATGGCATAGTGACTACAGAACTAGTCTTGAAGGCATGTAGACCTGGGCTTAACTCCTTGAACACAAACTAGCTGGGTGACTCATCTTCTCAGTGTTCTAGGCTATTTTCTAAGACTTTAAGTGGTCAACTACTTGGGTTGAGAGTTTCCTCACTTGGGAATTTCCTACATCCATGAAATCCTGGATCCAATCTTTTAACATTTTGGTTAAGAAAAGGATGGGGGTGGGGTGGATCGAGGAACAGAATTTACAAAGCTTTGAGACCCAAACACTTGACCAGAAACTACAATTCTTGATTTCAATGATCATTTCTATTTCTTAGTTTCTCTGTCTTCAAACTTTATAGAAAAAACCTTACTAATTATTTACCATCTGGCTCTATTGAAAAGATTAAACATATTAATACCTATAAGGGACTTTGTAGTACAAGGATCAGAGGCTGCATAAATAAACTTTTAAAAATTAAATCTGTCTTTCTATCACAGAGATATTCTACACGTATCTCTTTGGTTCTACTTTGGGGGCAAAACCACTACCAAGTTGCAAACTAGAAGGTGGCAATGACAGGGAAAGGAATTCACTGCTATTTGGGCTCCATCTTGTGGTTTGTGCTGAACACAACAGTCAAGATAAGGTGAAGTTAAAAAATGGGAGTGAGCCAATGGGAGGGACCAGGGTACTGTGAATGAAGTTTATCAAAGCAAATGTCTGTTCAGTCAGTGCCAGTCCTCTTCCTGCCAGAAAATGACTACTTGCAGATAACAATGAGGTTATGATTTAGCTCTAGGTCAGACTGGGGTATCTGGGCATACAGCATCCAATGGTACTAGAAATAACTGACTTGTTTAGAAAATTGAAGAACTGTCTAGCTCTCCAATCAGAGAGGAGTTTATTGAAGTATTAAAGGAAGAACCAAGGAAAAAGTGACCAAAAATTGAAAAGGATTCTAGTCTCCAAGAAGAGTAAATGGGAATCTTACAAAATTTTTTAAAAAGTGAGATTTTCATAAATCAAGCTAAGGAAACTATAGAGGCTGTAGTGTCAGGGATTCTTAATCTGAGGTCTATGGACCACCAAAGGAATGTAGGCCACAAACATTCTGAGATGAGGTCCACAGGCTTCAAGACTGCCAAATGGGTCCATCCATGACACAAAATTATTAAGAATCTCTGCTCTAGGAGAAAGTGGAAAATAAAAGGCAAAATCTCCTGACAGGAGACTTATTATAAGGAAGAGAGGATTTGAGCATGTGAGGTGGGTCTGCAGGGAAATGCAGATGTAGGGAAAAGATTCTAGAATGTGAGAGTGGGGGGTCAGACAGTTAACTGAGGTTTGAGCTGGGTCTTTCTCTGGTTTGACCTGGAGGGACTGGCTGCTTTTCCTTAGTGGCTGATACTGCCCTGATTTCCCATCCTACCTACTGCCCTTCTGTCTTGCTGTTATTTACTGAGTTTCCTGGCTATCTTGAACCATCTGGCATTTGTCTGTAAGATCAGGCAAGTCTGGGTTACTTTTGGATCCAGGACCTCTCCCTGGGGTCTGATAAACTGCCATAGACCACTACCTCTATTACTGTCTAAGGGGGGTTGGTTTAGTGCAGCAGGTTTATCTAGATTAGGGACTGAGATCTTTAGACAGTTAGGTAAGGATTAGTATAGCTCAAACTCTGTGAACCAGAGACTTATAACAGACTTCATGAACTAATCTTTTAAGAGAATATCAAAAACACAGGAAATGTGAGGGAAAACTAGCTGGTTGTATAAATAATTGAAAAAAAAAAAAAAACGCCAGAAATTCCAATGAAGAAGCCACTCCCCATTTCCCCAACCCCCAGATTAGTGAGCAGAACAAAGCAACAGTAAATTTAATTCAGAAAAGCTGAAGTAGGCCTAGAATAAGGGACTCTTAACAGCTGGAGGAGAAAGATCATTCAATCCAACACTCTCATTTCAGAGACAAGAAAAAGGAGGCCCAGAGAGGGGCTTCCAAAATCCATACTGTGACTGTTCCCTCAATGTCCCTTTAAAGTATAACCTGTAAACACAAACAGGGAAATATGTAAAATAGACAGAAAACTAAAGACAATACCTCCTGGTATACAAATGAACATAACAGAAAACACTAAAAGGTGTGGAGTGGGGGTCAGGGGAGTTATTTTGCTTGTTTTCGTTGAGTTTCAATTTGATTGTAAAAAAAAAAAAATGGAAGCTAAGAGTCGTAAAAGACAGAAAGGACAATAGAACTGGTACTACATTATGAAAGTACCTAGATGAATCCAAATAAACAGGGACTGATGATTTATATATTTCCTAGTTTTAAATGAATTGACTGAAGTAACTGAAGGGTCACTAGCTACCGTTTCTCTGATTTGGGGCACTAAAGATTGGAAAAGGGCCAGTGTTTTCATTTTAAAAAGAGAAAGGGGATGTGACCTGTGTGATTTACTTCTACACCTGGGAAAAATAATGAGAAAAATCATCGCAAAATCAATTCACAAACATCTACAGAATAATAATGAGCATAGCTTTCTTAAGAACAAGTCCAACCATACTAATCTAATATCCTTCTGTTACTTTGAGTGAAAAATGTGGGAGATCAAGAGGAGGTGAAAAATGTGACCTATCTTGATTTTGGTAAGGCTTTAGATTCTTGATTTAGCAAGCATATAGATATTTATCAATATATTTAGAAAATGTAGTGCAGATTGCAGAATAGTTATATTGGAGGTGGGGAGATACACTGCCATGAAAGGTCACACTTAGAAGATAATTATCTATGGGTTAGTATTATCAATCTGGGGAACTAAGTGGTATTCAGCAGAGGCCCTGGGCAAGGATTGTTTAGTATTTTCATTACTCTTCTACGATTCGGGGGAAAGAAAAGGGAGGCCTGAAGAAACCAGAAGACCTAGATTTATGTACTTATCCTATCACTGATATGCTCTATGATATTTGGCAAATCACTGCAGCTCTTTAGCTCTCAGTTTCTCTTTCTGTAAAATGGGCACAATACTTCCCTGACCTCTCAGGGTTGTGGTGAGGAAAGCCCTATTAAAACTACCAAATGCTCTATAAGCTCTCATTGCCAGTTGTCATGGAATAAACACAATGCTCATTAAAGCTATTAATGCTGCAGAAGGGGATGAACTACAGAGTGAATGTATTAATGATGGGACAGATGGATGAAAAAGTACTAGAATTTATATAAAGATTAACTTGGGTTGGAAATTCCACTCAGAGAACAAACAAAATTTTCTTAGTGTCACAAACCTGACACTTTTAAGTTATCTGATTTAAAAACAATCCATCAACGGGATGCATAAATAGAAATGCTACTGATACTAGAATTAAGCCTTGCCTGAAATGTTCTGGTCAGGAGCAACTGTTTCTCTCTGATTTTTAAAGTATTCTAATATATTTATTCTGTATTAGACTGTGAGTTCCATGAGGGGAGGGCCAATGTATATCTAATTTTCTTCTCTCCTACTGTTTAGCATAATACTTTACATTCATTTTTTGGCCTACATCTGTGTTTCATTGTTATAGGTAACTGTGATGAGCAAATTCCTTCTGCCTATGAAGATACGGCAACAAATTTGCAATTAGGGACCTAAGACGCTTGCCCAATGCCACAAAGTTAGTATATTGAAGGAAGTGTACAAAGCTCAGGCTTCCTAACTCTGAGACTGGCTCTCTAGTCACTATGATGGGCTACCTATGTGCTTTACCTACGGGAAAAAATGAAATGAATTATCTTCCCAAATGGGTTATAAACTTCATTAAGACAGGCCATGACTTAAGATTTCTGTATTCCTAACAACACCAGGAGTGTGGAACCTAGTAGAGACAATGAATATTTGCAGGAATGAAAGATCATTAATTCAAGATCAAAAAAACCTAAATTTTTTTCAATTACTGGATACATTATTAGCTAGTTAATACAACATATTTTAGCTTTTGCAAGAATACTAGAACATCAATCACGTGGCTTGATGGGGACATAATTGGGATTTTTACTTTAAATGATCATTCTATTGAAAATATTAATAATATGGAAATAGGTTTTGAACAATGATACATGTACAATCCAGTGGAATTGCTCATCAGCTCAGGGAGAGGGGAAGGAAGAGAGGAGGAAAAGAACGTGAATCATAATCATAGAAAAATATTCTAAATTAATTAATTGATTATTAATAAAAAAAAGAATACTAGATCATAAGAATTAAATTTCAGACTACTTCCAGTCAACAGAATCAAATAGTAAGGTATTTGATGTATAAAGATGAATTACCAGTAAATAATGGGAAGCAATAGGATGCTTTGAAAGAATTAAAGGTGGCAAATATGACAGATGCCCCCAGAAAAGCATCAATAAGTTCAGAAGGGAACACAATTAGGGAAATCTTAATATCTTGCTAAATCTAATACATTCTTTAAAAAAACCAAAAACCTTACTTTCTGTCTTAGGATTGATACTAAGTATTGGGTCTAAGGCAGAAGAGAGGTAAAGGCTGGGCAACTAGGGTTGACTTGCCTGGGGTCCCAGAGCTAGGATGTGTCTGAGGTCAAATTTGAATCCAGGGCCTCCACACTCCAGGCCTGGTATTCTATGCACTGAGTCACTTAGCTGCCCCAATCTGAGTTTTTCAATGAAAACTCTGTAACAGAGTTTCACAGTTTTATATATACAACCCTTCTAAGTGTATATGTTTGAGTATCTGTATTTGTTGATGATTATTAAGTTCATAAAAACAAAGAAAAAAATGTGACTTTTCCTAAAGTGTGATTTGTCTAAAAATGGAATTGGTTTCCATTGGAGAGAGTGGACATCCTTCCTCACTGGAGAGATGCAAGCCAAGTGTTGGATGATCATTTGTTCTGCATGTAGCAGAAGGGCCACAGAATGAGAGCTCTGGAGCCCTTAGGGGCCAAGTGGTTCAATGTCATTTTATAGCTGAGGATGCAGAGGCTGTGAGAGGTGAGGTGATCTGCCAATGGTCACAGAGGTTGAGGAGACTTAGAAAAAGGCTCTGAACTCAGGTCCTTTGACTTTGGGCCTTATCCTTTCCCCTGCTATATCCCAAGAGTCTCATGAAGGCAATGGATTGGACGCAATGGCATCTCAGAGATTTTATAAGATAATTCTATCACAGGATCCTCAAGAGTCATCTATGAAAATATCTTGCTTTTAAATTATTAATGATTTAGTTAGGTAGGTTGGATGATGAATGCTTTTATTTAATAATCTTTTATTACCTCCGTCCAGTAGCAAAATCAAGGGAAGCAGAGACTAGAATTACAGAGAGCCTGGGAATACAAAGGGCACCTAAGTTTGGGCTGCCATCACAAATAGGTGTGAGAGGGATGTTGCCTAAGTGGAAAGGTAAAGCTTCCCGGGCCTTTCTGAGCTGGTTTTCATACATGGTTTCATGGCAAAAGAAAGCAGTAAATATTCAAACCCACAAATCCTGAATCCATGAACAAGACAGTTTTCTCATGCTATTCAGGGTTCTAAGGTACATGGAAAGCACTTGTAAAGAAGATCAGAAACAGGGTATGAATATAATTAAATAAAGCTTATGAGCAAAAGTCAAAGACATCAAGGCCCAGAGAAGGCTGAGGGGTCAGGATATGATCATCTTAGTAATAATAATGCCAAATCTGTTACAACAAATTCACCCATTACAATAATAATAGCATCTGACATCTGAACAGTATTCCTTAGTTGAAAAGAATGTTACAGCTGAAAGGGATTTTGTAAATCACCTAAAGCATCTTCATTATTTTAGGAGGAGAAAACTGAGGTCTACTACACAGTGTCATTTACCTTCTCATTTTTATCCTCACAAATGCTCTATCAGTGAGGTAGACCAGGTTATTAGGCCCACTTTACACATGAAGAAATTGAAGCATGATGACTTTCTTATGGCTACCTACCCACTTGAAAGCAGAGACTAGACCAGAACACAGACTTTCGGACTGCTAACTCAGAGCTAATCCTATTCCCAAGTCTTTTTTCTTAAGGATTCTCTACTTCCACTAAGGAGAGCAGTAAGGAAAAATTTTCTGACAATGAAAGCTGTTAGGAACTGAAAAGGGTTACTTAGGGACATTATGGAATTTCTTCCTCTGGAGTCTTTCAAAACAGAATTGGTTGTTATTTTCCTGGGAAGGTTTCAGTATGATATGGCCTCAAGGTCTCATCCAACCTGGCTTGATGATAGGATTTTTATGGTTTTGTATTTTTAACTTTAATCTGCAGGGCAGCAATGAAAAGAGAAACTACTCATCTACGATGCCTCAGGGAGGTATATATTTTCTTAACCCATGAATTGGGGGGAGGCCTCCTGATGGTGTTAGGATTTGATCAATGTTTTGAAAATATAAAGTGTCGTGGCTGAAAAAAAGGTGATGGAAACGGGACTGAGTGGGTTTCCATTTCTTCTAGAGATTTCTCTCATCTTCAAAGAGAAGGTACATTTTATCCTATTTCATAGTGAAACAGGCATTAATTCATCCAAAGAGATAACAGAATTTTGAATTCAGGTGTTGATAAGTGGAAATTTTAGGGCTCTGCAGAAATACAACAGTATTTACTGAATCTGGGACATGTCTTCACAGACAGAACTAGTAAAAGAAGAGATTTGGCTACAACACACAAACCTTCTCACATATCCTGTTCCCAGATACAAAAATTAGGATGGTCTCTGCAAAATAAGGAGTCTAAAAAGATAGATCTTTACATCATCGGTACCACAGGCGGAAACTTGTCACAAAAGGACACTGTCTAAGATAATGGCCTTTTTATTTTTTATTTATTTTTAAAAACCCTTACTTTCCGTCTTAGAATCAATACTATGTACTGGTTCTAAGGCAGAAGAGCAGTAAGGGCTAGGCAATGGGGGTTAAGTGACTTACCCAGGGTCACATGGCTAGGAAGTGTCTGAGGCCAAATTTGAACCCAGGACTTCCCATCTCTAGTCCTGGCTCTCAATCCACTGAGCTACCTAGCTGCCCCCAATAATGGCCTTTTTAGAGGCAGCCAAGTGGCAAAGCAGACAGAACACTGGGTTCTGGAGTCAGGCATGAAGACCTGAGTTCTAATCTGATCTGATTCACTTACTGGCTGTGTGATTCTGGGCAAATCACTTAACCTCTAAGTTTCTTCAACTGTAAAATGGGGATAATAAGAGCATCTACTTGCCAGGACTGTTGTGAAGATCAATAAGATAATATCTATAAAGCATTTAGTATAGTGCTTGGCCCATAATAAGTGTTTCCCTCCCTTCTAGCATGAATTAACCACTGTTCCAACATCCACATCATTTATATAGAAACTGCAGAGCCAGGTACTGATTCAGCTATACTGCTAGTTGTCTGTCCTACAAAGAAAAAAAAAAAAACAACATGATATGAGAGCTGAGGGAGGGGAGGCTTTTATCTACAAAGGAAAACAATGTAATACAGAGAGAAACATTCCTCTTGTGAGTAAAGGGTTAAGAGGCCAGAACATTCTTCACATAACGTATAGTCTTTAGTTACTGGCATCCTCAAAAACCAATGGGAAACCTTTCTCCTGCCTCTCATCTCCAAGAGGTCTTCAATGATGGAGCATAGTGGAGAACTCAGCTCCCTCATTGAAATCATTAAGGTTTTAAGAATAGTTTAGGTTCAGCTTTGAAACTTTAGCACCTGCCATAAAACAATGTGTTACTGGTTATCTGGTCAGTGCAGCTAAGAGGCTGCAAGCTGTCTACTATCATCAAAGCAGAGTGGACAAAAAGTATTAATAGCACCTTGTTAGACCAGCATAAACAAGGTATTCAAAACTTCAATTCGTTTAATGGGAAAATGAAGTTACTTTCTGCTAAGTGGAATTCTCAGAATAAATTGCCTTCACAGATTCTCCAGATCGTGGGCAGGGGCAATGAGACTGTCTAAACCTTAAACATTGATTAAAAAGTACTTGGAAGCTAAATCAGAATCCCTAGTCTTTACACAGAAATCTACAGCTGATAGAGGGGAAAAGATAGACTTTAACTTCAGCTCCCAACTGTGAGGGGAAAAAAAAATCTACCTGTGAACTAGAAACATTTTCCTAGAACTCTAGCTACTAGTAAATAATTAGAAGACAGACTATCATGTCACACTAGAAATATTCAGGGCTGTCTCAGATCAAGTAAGTAAGTAAGCAAATAAATAAAGCCAGAATCATTTGTATTGCTAGCACTTTCCTTTTTACCTGAGTATTGATAAGATCAGCTCTGTCTATAACAGTGATGCCAAAGATGGCACTCAAAGTGCTCTGTAGAAACACACATTCTGCCTGCCACCCCTCTCCCCCAGTTCTTTTTTTTTTTTTTTTAAATCCTTACCTTCCACCTTAGGATCAATACTAAGTATTGGTTCCAAGGCAGGAAAGCAGTAAGGGCTAGGCAATGGGGGTTAAGTGATTTACCCAAGAAGTGTTTGAGGCCAGATTTGAACCCAGGAACTCCTATTTCTAGGCCTGGCTCTCAATACACTGAATAATCAGCTGCCCCCTGAGTTCTTTACTAGACAGGCAGAGGGCCAGAGGGCCTGGGTGGAGCTGCTCCATTCCCCCTCTCCATCACACCTGACAACATGTGTGCACATCCCCTGCCCTCTGCCCCTCAGCCTAATGGGAGTGCTTCCTCCCTGTGTAGGGTAAGGAGGGAAGGGCAAACCTGGGGGGGGGGGTGCCCAGTCTCTAAAAGGTTTTCCATCACTGGTCTATAATATAGAACACAGTGATGTCATGGATATGCTGAGCACAAGCCATGGCAAATTTCCTTTCGTGTTAGAGATGATATTTCACCTGGAAAAGTACTTCACAACAAAGTCTTTGCTAAGGATTAGGGAAGACATTATTATGCTTTCAAAGAACTATAGATGTTACCTAGAAGGTTGATATGTATCTTATAAGACTATCTGGCAAGCAGGTTTCACAATGCCTTTCTCCCAGATATCAGCACCAGAACCAACTCTTTACCCCCAGAGCTTTTCCAGGGAGGGAAATGGCAAAAGCAAACCGGCTACTCGTCTGTCCTCACGGGCCTTTAAGCCTGATTCAAGGAAAGTTCTCAAAAAGAGCCAGGAAAGGAATCAATTCTCCAACTCACCACGGGCTTCCTGCAGTTTCTTGAGCTCTGCATCCCGCTCCGCTTTGGTCCTCTGACTGCGCACCCCCAAGGCGCTGATCACCAGCCTTCGGGCCAGGGCAGCCGATGTCTCTGGACGTGCCTTGGCGGGCTGGAGGAACTCTAAGGAGGAAGCGGGGAGGGGAGGGAGGCAAGGAGTAAGCAGCTCAGCCCTAAGTGATTTAACACAGTAATTAACATACCAAATAGACTAACGAGGGCTGCATCAACAGTAATTAATACCAGTGTTAGATGAGCATCACAGGGAATTAACATGGGGAAGTACAATGTGGCTTCATCATGTGCACTAACACAACTTTGTGCAGTGACTCCGTTAGACAGAGTCGGCCCCAGCCAGCCCGATCTGGCTCGGCAGATGCTGGGGGCTGGGGGTGAGGCGGGCCGGGGGCCTGCGGGCCTGCAGAGCCACAAACAGACTCGGGCGAGGGGATGAAGAGGGGGCCACGCAGGGACGTGGGACTCACCGGCACAAGCCCTGGCTTTGGCTTTGGCTGCTCTTGTGGCCTGGGAGAGCGGCCGGATCTTCACCATCATGTGCTTACTGCTCAGGGCATCACGAGCTGGGGGGAAGTTTGAATAGTAGCATGTAAGAATAGAACGAAATGAAGCAAAGGAAAATTTGAAGCTGGTTCTCAGAAAGCACGTCATTGAAATGAAAAAACAAGTTTAGAGGAAGTGCTAGAGACCAGCCAATCACTCACCTGTTCAACAAGCATTAATTCCTGTCATACGCCAGGAACTCCATTAGGCACTCAGGATATGAAACACCCCAGATCCTGGCCTCAAGAGACTGGGGATGAAGGTCAGGGGAGTCTGATGGCTAAATATCTGTCTCCCTCAGCTCCCTCCTGGGGTTGTGCACACATACAAAGGCACAGGACCAGACAAGTGGAGCTATTACAAGCTTCTGAGGGGTCTTCTGGCAAAGAAGGCAGAGCCATAAGATACATAGCTGGCACTATAATTTAATTACTTATGGTGCTTTTGGGGGGAGCGTGTGCTCAGATTTATGATTTCACCGTTGTTTTATGGTGATGAAATAAAATCAAAAGCACTGCAGAAATATCCTCTTCTGAGTAATCAGTAAGTAAATGTAGCACCTTCCACCAGATTCAGAAGTAATCCTTTGGGAGAAGTATTCCTCTCCCTGTATAACCACCCCATCTACAGATCAAAGTTCCAAGATACCACTTTAAAAAATCTGCAGTTGTCCCAGAGCTTCTACTGTCCAGAACTGATAAAGGAGGCCATATTACAGGAGGAAAAGGAGGATAGAAAAGTAAGGGAATCAGAATTTGAGAGTTGGAAGGGCCCAACAGCTATCTGGTTCAACTTGTAGTCTAAAGAAATCTCTTTCCAGCCCTTGCTTAGACACCATAGGGAAGAGAAACTCTCCAAAAAGCTCTAATTGTTAGAAAGTTCCTCCTAATATCAAGCTGAAATTTGCCTTTTAGGGACAATGAGAACAAGTCTAATTTTCCCTCCTCATGACTGTTCTTCAGATACTTGAAGATAACTCTTGTGTCTCCCCACCCCCCCCAAATCATCTCTTCTCCAAGCTAAATAAGCCTACCTAGTTACTTCAACTGAAAGAAGGAATGAAGAATGGATAAAACGTAAATACCTGTGATTGGACTGGAGAACACTCCTAGAGCATGCGTGTCATCAACCCATTTAATATCAAATCCTTTCTTTCTATAACACAAGAAAACACACATTTTATTTCTCAAAATGCAGCTTTATTCCATTGATAAACATTTATTAAGTTCCTATAAAATCTCATAAAGCATATTACACTGAAACAAACAGACCCGATCTCAAATAAAGTCAAAAGTGGATGACACACAGAAAAAAACAGCTTGGAGAACAGAAGCTGCAGCTGAATTTTAAAAGCTATAATGTCATCATAGAGCACTACCCAGGAGTATTTTTATGTTCCCAAGTACTTTGTAGACGTCAACTAATTAATCCTCACAAGTCCCTAAGGAAGGAATGTATTAAAAATATTATTTGGAAGAAGCATTCTTGTGGGTAGGGGACAATGGAGAGGTGGGAAGTACAGAGGAGAGGGTAGAGAAGAAATAGTAGGATAAGGTGAACTAGAAAGGTTATTTGGATTTAATGCAAATGTAGGCTCAAGGGCATAGAGATTATTTAGTAAGATGGAATTCAGGGAAAAGGCAAAAACTAAATGACGAAGAAGGGGCAGCCCAACTAAAAGATGTCTTGTTTTTTCTTCTGCACTACTGCAGTAAAAATGGTGATGAAGTCAGAGAAACTATGATAAAAAGAAATACAATATAAAGTGGTTATCAGACCAGAAGAAAAGATAAAGCAGTGGCAAGTTGGCCATTTAGCAGAATCAAAAGGTTACCTACTTTGGAGCCAGATAGAATCAATCAATACGATCAAGTACCTGCTATGGGCCAGGCACTGTCCTAGGCTTTTAAATATCTGTCTCTGCCTTCAAGAAGCTCAGATTTTCCAGAGGGGAAGACTACATGTACATATAATCATTGTAGACAGAACAGACAGAAACAGCTGAAGGGATCAGGAATGACTTTATGGAGGAAGTGGTCTTGGGGCTAAGTCCTGAAGGAATCGAGGAATGCTGAGAGGAGGGGATGGAAAGAGAGTGCTCTTGGGACAAGAGAGACAACAAGTGCAAAGGCATGGAGAGAGGAGATGGAGTACCTGGTGTGAAGGGAAGTAAGAGAGCCAGTTTGGTTGAATCATAGTGTATATGCTAAGAAAGGAAATACAGGGCTAGACTATGAAAGGTTTTCAATGTCTGAAGGAAGGAGGAAGATAAGAGGATGGGAAGGAGAGAAGGCAGGCTTTTATGAAATATCTACAATGTGCAGGCATTGTGCTCAGTACTTTACAAATATTATTTCCTTTGATCCTCACAACAACCATGGTAGGGAGGTGCTACTGTTATTCCCATTTTACAGTTGAGAAAACTGAGGCAGATAGCAATTACAAGACTTGTCCAGGGTCTCCCATATAGTATCTGAGACCAAATTTTAATTCAGGTCTTCCTGACTCCAGGTCCTAAGCTCTACACAGTGCACCACTTGTTATATATGGTCCTAGAAGTAACAGATAGCTACTGAAGTTCACTGAGCCAAGCAATGCTTTAGTCATGTCTGCATTTCAGGAAGATCACTCTAGCAGTTGTGTGGAGAATGGACTGGAGTGAGCAAAAACTAGAGGCAAAAAGATCAGTGAAAAGGCTGTTGCAACAGTTAGGTAAGCCTATTAATAACTAGGTTATCATAACAATTAGGTGATAAGAGTCTAGACTGGGGTGATTGCTGTGAGTTGAGATTTAGGGATGGAGAGAAGGTGTTGTGAAGATAGAAAGAGCAAGATCTAGGACCACATACTAGCCCTAGCTCTGCCACTAACTAGATGTATGCCTTTAAACAAATGATTCTCTGGGGGTTTCCATTTCTCATCTACTAAAGAAGGAACTAGGAAGTGGATGTTTCTTATAGTTCTTACAGCTCCAACTCTAGGATTCTCTAGTGAATTCAAACGTCTGGAGATATAGTCCATTCTGGCATCTGCCCTCCTGCTTTCTCCAACAGATGATTATGTATTAACTTTTAAAAGTACATTAAAAAGTAAAGAAACAACAATCCAGGCACTGTTCACACCTTACTATCAGGATATCAAGCCAGGAAAAGACTCCTTTGAGGAAAAACAAAATAAAAGGAAATTAAGATGATTTAGCTTAATTAGAAGAATTTCCTTACTGCAAGAGTGATTAAACACTTCCAACAAGTTTCTATAGCAATTGGAGAGGGTCTTTCTTTGGAAAGCTTCAGTAATATGATAGTTATCTATCCAAGAGGATTTGTGTGATGAAAAGATGAATTTTATAACTTCTGAAAGGTTCTTGTTGCTCTAGTCTTAAATATATATTTGAAAGTGATAGGAAGACTTCTGGGAAGATGGAGGCTTAGAAGCAGCAAGGCTACAGACCTCTGTAAACCCTTCAACACTAATCAAGGACAAAGGGCTTTAAGGGGACAGAAAACCAAATCTAACAATAGAACAGAGCTGAGGGATCCCCCTGCTGAACCCAACTTAAAAGGAGGAAGATCCCAGATCCCCTTCTCCACCTAATGTGCTGAGTCTCCTGTGGATCCTGGAATCTCAGGGTGGGTGGGGGCGCTAGTCAGGAGGGAGTGCTGTGCCAGACTCAGGGCTCTGATCACAGACCTCAGAGAGGTGGTTGGGGGGGAAAAACCAGAGAGGGAGAAAAACAGCTCCATACTGCTCTGTTCCCCCCACCCCTTTGAGGTTTTGACCTCAGGGCATTTTTGAGCTCTGCAGATCAACCCCACCCAGGCTTAATCCTATCAATACAGTATATAAGAAGTCTTCAGAAGGCAGGGATGCTCTAATACCCCTCCCCCATAGAATGCAGTGAAAGTAGCTGAAATCACATCTTTAGCTTTTACTACAGTTGGGGAAGATCTGGCATCAGGTCCCACTAACCTAATTAGTCAACAGAGCAGAGAAAAAGCCCTTCTAGGACTGAAAATCCCAGACTCACAGATTAAAAAAAAAATGATCAAAGGAGCAAGATTACAGCCAATTACAGGGGGGAAAAGAAAAAAAAAAATAAGAGCAAACAACAGAAAAAGAAAAAAGAAACTACAACCAACAGCTTCTATCCAAAAATTGAACAAAGAGAAAATGGATCAAAAGAAGATCAAGGAATACCAAGTAAAAATGCAGAAACTCCAGTGAAATGGACACAGGCTTTGGAAGAATTCAAAATTCAATTAACTCAAGAACTCAAAATTCAATTAAATTCGAGAATTCAAAAAACAATCAACAGAGGCTGAAGACAATTGAGAAAAGAAAATACATGAACTTAAACAAAAAAATAGTCTTGAAAGCCAAAACTAACTAGCTTGAAAACGAGGCAAAGAAAGTAAAAGATGACCTAAAAAGGAAATCAGACCAGAAGGAGGATGACCAAAAAGCCAAGGAAGAAATTCAGTCTTTATATAAAACAAAATAAAAAGAATAAAAAAATTGAGGAAAATATGAAACACCTCATTGATACAACCACAGACCTTGAAAATAGATCCAGGAGAGACGATTTGAGAATTATTGTACTACCAGAAGATCATGACAAAAGGAAAAGCCTGGACAGCATCATACAGGAAATTATCCAAGAAAACTGCCCTAACAATCTAGAACAAGAGGGAAAAGTGGAGATTGAAAGAATCCACAGATCGCCTCCTACATTTTAATCCCCAACTGACAATGTCCAGGAATGTTATAGCTAAATTCAAGAACTACCAGACTAAGGAAAAATATTACAAGCTGCTAAGATGAAGTCATTCAGATACCATGGAACCACAGTTAGGATAACACAGGATCTGGCTACATCTACAATGAAGGACCAAAAGGCATGGAATACAATATTCTGGAAAGCAAGCGCCTACAACCAAGAATATCCAGAAAAACTGACTATATTCTTGCAGGGGAAAGTATGGTCATTTAATAGAATTGAAGACTTCCAAGCATTCATAAAGAACAGAGAAGTTGTAGCCCTAACACAAAACTCAAGAGAATCACCAAAAGGTAATTAAGAGAGGGGGGAAAAAAAACAACAAAAAAAACATAACCTTTTCTTACTAAAGCCTATAATAATCTTTGAAAGCCAACATCTTACCTTTAGTGAGTGTCCAGTTTGAAGTAGTCAGATCCTGGTAACATCTCTAGCTGGCTATAGCCATATTTCCAAGCCAGTGGTAATCCTTCATTTCAACCTAAGGTTTCAGGAAGCTACATTTTACTTCTTGGTTACTCCTACCCAACTGCCTGCCTGGATTGGTTTCTAAGGCTTGTGGTTAGCAAAGAACCTTCAGTTTTAAAGGAGGTTTAAAGGAGGTTCCCAACCGGTATGGGAACAAATCTTATATTCACATCTAGCTGTGGATAGGGTCTCTTCCTTTGAGCAACCATCACTAGCATTCTTAGCCCCTTACCTCTCATAACACATCCTACCCAAATTAATTTACTTATTTAGTGCTACACCTATCAAACTACCTAAAAACGTTTTTACTGAATTAGAAAAAAACTATAACAAGGTTCATTTGGAAGAACAAAAGACCAAGAATATCAAGGGAAATAATGAAAAAGAAAATATGAAGGAAGGTGGCCTAGCAGTACCAGATCTTAAACTGTACTATAAAGCAGTAGGCATCAAAACAATATGGTACTGGCTAAGAGATAGAAGGGAGGATCAGTGGAATAAACTTGGGGTAAGCGACCTCAGCAAGACAGCGTATGATAAACACAAAAAACCCAACTTTTGGGACAAAGACCCACTATTTGACAAAAACTGCTGGGAAAATTGGAAAACAATATGGGAGAGATTGGGTCTAGATCAACATCTCACATCCTATACTAAGATAAATTCAGAATGAGTGAATGACTTGAATATAAAAAAGGAAACTATAAGTAAATTAGGAGAGCACAGAATAGTATACTTGCTAGATCTCTGGAAAAGGAAAGATTTTAAAACCAAGCAAGAGTTAGAAAAAATTACAAAATGTAAAATAAATAATTTTGATTACATTAAACTAAAAAGCTTTTGTACAAACAAAAACCAATGTTACCAAAATTAGAAGGGAAGCAACAAATTGGGAAAAAATCTTTATAGCAAAAAATTGAGACAAAGGTCTAATTACTCAAATATATAAGGAGCTAAATCAATTGTACAAAAAAAAAAAAATCAAGCCATTCCCCAATTGATAAATGGGCAAGAGACACGAACAGGTAATTTTCTGATAAAGAAATAAAAACTATCAACAAACACATGAAAAAGTGTTCTAAATCTCTTATAATTAGAGAAATGCAAATCAAAACAACTCTGAGATATCACCTCACACTTAGCAGATTAGCTAACATGATAGCAAAGGAAAGAGGTGAATGTTGGAGGGGATGTGACAAAATTGGGATATTAAAGCATTGCTGGTGGAGTTGTGAACTGATCCAACCAATGCAACCAAGATTAGAAAGGAAGCAACAAAATGGGGGAAAACTTTTTAACAAATTTCTGTCATAAAGGTCTCTTCTCAAATATATAAGGAACTAAGTCGAATTTATAAGAATCTAAACCATTTCCCAAATGATAAATGCTCAAAAGATATGAACAGGCAGTTTTCAGGTGAAGAAATGAAAGCTATCAATAATCATATGAAAAAATGTTCTAAATCCCTCTTGAGTAGAGAAATGTGTATAGTTGGAAAATTTCAAACCCCTGGAACTGCACTGCCTAGGATTCCTTTCTGTATTACCCACAATTCCTTTTCCTTTCTATTTATATGCATCTTTTGTGTGATTGTATATAAGTTTTGGGTAACACCCTTCTCCCTCTCTCTTCCATGTGAAGTGAGTGGGGAACGTTCTCTGTGTTCTCTAGCTCTCTAGTTAAATATTAATAAATCTCTATAAAATATTATACTTTGGAGATATTGAATATTAATTTTAAAATCCGCAAATGAAAAATAACTCTGAGGTATCACCTATCAGATTGGCCAATATGACAGTAAAGGAAAATAACAAATATTGGAGGGAATGTGGCAAAATTGGGTCACAAATGCATTGCTGGTGGAGTTTTGAATTGATTTGACCATTCAAGAAGGCAATTTGGAATTATGCCCCAAAAGGTTATAAAAGAATGCATACCTTTTGATCCAGCAATACCACTACTAGGTTTGTATTCCAAAGAGATTTTAAAAAATGGGAAAGGATCTATTTGTACAAAAATATTTATAGCTGCTCTTTTTGTGATGGCAAAGAATTGGAAACTAAACAGATGTCCCTCAATTGGGAAATGGCTGAACAAAATGTGGTATAGGATGGTGATCAAAATACTATTGTGCTATAAGGAATGATGAACAGGATAATTTCGAAAAGAACTGGAAAGACCCATGTGATCTAATGCAGAATGAAATGAGCAGAACCAGGAGAACATTATACATAGTAACTGAAATATTGTGGAATGATGAAATGAGATAGACTTTGCTACTAAACAGCAATACAATGATCCAGGACAATTTTGAGGAACTTATGAAAAAGAATACTAGCCCACCTCCAAGGAAAGAACTGTTGGGAGTATAAATGCAGATGATAATATATGATTTATCACTTGACTATTTGGATATTTGAGGATTTTGGTTTCATAAGATTATTCATCTACAAAAATGAGTAACATGGAAATTGCTTTGCTTGATAATACATGTATAACCCAGACTGAATTGCTTATCGACTGTGGGAGGTGGGGGACGGAAGAGGGGAGGGAGACAACATGAATCATATAACTTTGGAAAACTTATATGGAAATGTGTTATTAAAATAAAATAAAGAAAAAAAAAAGACAATCTTTTCAAGTTCACTGTCTAACAGAGGAGACAATACATGAAAAGTATGTGGGGGACTGGGGAGGGGGAAAATTTGGTAATATAAATATGAAAAATAATAAAGGCTACTATAAATATTTATATTAGTAATTTAATTAAAGCCATGCTGATAGATAAAGTTATTAGACCATGCGCTTATAAGAATTCAAAATTGCCTCTCCAGTCATTATTACCTCTTCCTCAGTCTGCTGGCCAAGACACCACCCCCTCCTAACCCAGGAGATTATAAACTCTTCCCTACATGGAGACGTAGGTGTCCCCACGCCCAAAGAACCGGAACCGGAAACCCGTTGGACCATGGGAAATGTAGTTTGATTAATGTCCATAGAAAATACATATATATACTTAAAGATGACATCTCCCAAATTTCACTTTTACAGTAAGTATCCAGTGGAAAAGTGATACGGTCTTACAATTAGGGTAGAAAGCAACTTGGGGGGAGATATGAGTTACAGAGCTGAATACATCTTATAGAAAGATGAATTTCTGTAGAACTTGAAATCTAGGAGATTAGCCGGGCAGGAAATAATGAGGTAAATTCCTTGGGTACCCTCCTTTAAATGGTGGTAGTTCTCCAATGTCTAAACTCCAACTTCTCTAAGCAGAGGGAGGGAGGGGCCTGTTGTACTTATATGTAGATAGCTGGGATTATAAGCAGTAATCATCTAAGTACCACAGACCCCATCTCCCAACGTGGCCTCTCTCCATCTCTCTAAACATGGTGTGACAGCACACATTTTCTCTTGCGATGTGAGGTCTAGCATCATCAACAGATCTCTTCAACTTGATTTTTTTTTTTTTTAATTTTAAACCCTTAATTTCTGTGTATTGACTTATAGGTGGAAGATTGGTAAGGGTAGGCAATGGGGGTCAAGTGACTTGCCCAGGGTCACACAGCTGGGAAGTGTCTGAGGCCGGATTTGAACCTAGGACCTCCCGTCTCTAGGCCTGGCTCTCAATCCACTGAGCTACCCAGCTGCCCCCTCTTCAACTTGATTTTAATAGGATTCTGCCACTGGTTTGTGCCTATGAATGTTCTTTAGTGTTCTGTAGGGTGGTACTATTTCAGAATATAACAAATGGTTTTTTAAAGATAAATCTCAAATCTACTGTAGAGTTCCAAAAAGAAAATGTTTCTTCTCTTTGCTTGATGTTTCAATCATTTACTTATCCAACTCTAAACAATTATTTTGATCCTCTTATCCTTGAATAATTTTGCTTCAGGATTATTTCTTTCATTTTATCCAAGAAAACTTTTATTACCTCTAATAAGGCAGACACTTACTTTAAGTGGACTTCAAGCCTTTCACCTTCTTCTTTAGTAGACTAAGTATGTTAGATGTAGCTGGTGATCACCTCAGGCAGAAAAACATACCATAGGTTCTCCATATAAAACTGAAAAAGTTTCTTCTCTATCAATATTTCCTTGTCTCTAAATTGAAAAAAGTATTTTACAATACTCCCATCCCTCAACTAAACTCTTAGTTAGCCTGCAAACACACTCTTCCTGAAAGTTGCTTGTTTGTGGTATTTGCCAGGGCTCCTAAGAAAGTTCATGTCTCCCCTCTCCTGGCAGCTAACCTACTAGCAGTATTGATAATTAGTATTGAGCAAGATGTTCCCCTCTCCTTTATCGAAGACATACATATTACTAATGAAATCTTCTATATGGTCAGAAAAATACCTTTGATAGAATAGTGAGTAGTAATAGCAAGTATCCCACAACATTCTAACACTTGGCTTGTATCACTTGATGCAGCACTTAATCATATTTTGCTATCTGTCTGTATGTTTCATCTTCCTGAAAAAGACTACAGATTTCTTATGGGCTAGATCTATGTCATGATATTGGTTTTGAATCCTCCATACCACAAAGAGAATGATAAGCATGTTACAGGTGTTCAATAAATACCTACCAAATAAAATTAAAGGCAGAGAAAGTAAAGAAAACATGAGTTTGGGAAAAGATGACAGAAGACAGTAAGGTATTCAATAAATATTTGTTAATTGATTGCATAAGAAATATTCAGCACTTTAATATTAAAGTTAAGAATTGTGAATATATAGCAATCATAAGAAGTGATAATGAAAGTGAATAATTGGCAAGGTATAGGCAGATGAATAAGCAGTAGAAAGTTCTGAACAATAAAACAGGAAAAATTCAAGGATTCAAAGAATTGATTCTTAAGGAAATACGATTAAATATGAATAGGTAATGAAGCATAGAGATTCTTTTGTATTCGTGGAAAAAAAGAGTAAGATTCCTTACTACATAAGATATTCAGAAAAAGACTTAACAATAGGGAATATTCTGTGGGAGAAAAAAATGTTAGTCCTAGCTCGAAAGAGGTCCAAACAACTACAGTAATTTTTTCCCCATACTAACCTTTACAAAATTAACAGAAAGTAATCAGGAACAATGGAGTCAAGTTGAAGATAGTCAATTTAAAGAGATTAAGCTTAAGGTCAAGAATGAAGAAGGTTTCCAGCTATTGTAGTTCAGTCTAAGCAAAGTATTGGATAGTAGCATGATTATATCTAAGGAAGGTTGGAAGATGAGGGGGCAGGGGAGCAAACCTTTTAGAAGCATTCAGAAGAATTTAAGAAAAACTTAGAGGAGATGGAGGCCAGACATATAATGAGATCAACAGACATGATGGATTCCTTTAAGATCTCAGACAAAATAGCAAGGCCAAATGGCAACTATTCCATCATTCAAAGGAATAAATGTAAAGAAAGCAAATCAAGGGCAACAGATCTTTGAGTGAGAAATTATCTGATTCACAGGGTGTCTTGTAAAGCTTGGAAGAGTTTAAAAGTCATTATTGTGGAGAGTTACTTTTGATGATGTTATCGTTAAAAAAAAAAATCCACACTTTGGGTTAACTATGTAAGACTTAAAGCTAGAGTAATTCTTGGGAAAAATGAAGACATGTAGGTATTTGTAGAAGGCTTTCCACAGATTCTTTCACCCAAACCTCCTTACCACCCCGAACCATGTGAGAATACTCACTGATAGCTGCAGAAGACGCGCAGAAGGTCTTCGGTACGAAATTCCTGAGGGAAGTCATAGATTTCAATGACATGAGGAAGTTCACAATCGCTGATGTCAATTTCAGGAGGTTCATAGTTGAAATAATCAAATCTAGGTTCCTGGAGACTTGTTCTGTTCTTCGAACTCCCTGATAACTAAGGAAGAAGAGGAAGCACATCAGTGACTAAGCCATTAAGCTAAAACATTGTAAATTCTTCTCCTATAGGGATATTTTCTCTGGTCATGTAGCCCCTGCTCCCTACCTCTAGCTTTTTTGCTATTAAAACCATACATGTTGAGGATGATGGGAATAAGGCTTTTTATAAAACAGTATGAACTTTTAATGAACTTCCAGTGAGAACAGATAGGACTAGATGCTGAAGTTACATCTCTGTGACAACATGTGAGTAAATAAAAGATTGATTAATGTGGTGAGTTAAAAGTGGTATGTTTTAGGGCATGAACTATGGATCTTGGCTCAGGAGATGGATTAATGGTACTTGTTATTTTTATGCTTACTGATCAGATTCATTGTGGAAAGATGCTCCAAAATCAAACGAAAGGATAAGCAAATTGGAGGAAACCATGAAAAACAATAGACCAAATCAAAAAGGAAAATCAAAGGATTATAGCAGAAAACCAGTCTCTAAAGACCAGAATTGGGCAAGTAGAAGCCAATGGTCTCTCAAGACAGCAAGAACAAATAAAGCAAAGCCAAAAGACTGATAAACTAGAAGGAAACATGAAATATCTCAATGAGAAATTGACAGAACAATAAAACAGGTCTAGAAGAGACAATCTGAGAATCATTGGTCTTCCTGAAAAAAGCAGAAATTAATAGAAATTTGGACTCCACGCTACAAGAAATTATTCAACAAAACTGCCCTGATGTTCTTCAACAAGAGGGCAATATAGACATTGAAAGGATCCATAGATCACCCTCTACAATAGACCCTGAAAAGACAACCCCCAGAAATAATTCAAGAGCTTCCAAGTTAAAAAAAAAAAAATTACAAGAAGCCAGAAAGAGACTATTCAGATATTAAGGAGCACCAATCAGGATCACACAGGATGTGGCAGCCTCCACACTACAAGACCAGAAGGCTTGGAATACGATATTCAGAAAGGCAAGAGAACTGGGTCTACAACCAAGGATCACCTACCCATGTAAACTGACTAAATACTTCCAGGGGAAAGAATGGGCATTCGAAAAGATAGAAGGTTTCCAAGTATTTACACAGAAAAGACCAGGACTAAATGGAAAGTTTGATATCCAACCACAAAAACCAAGAGAAACATAAAAAAGGTAAATAAGAAACAGAGGGGAGAGAAAGAAAAATCTTATTTTTAGATTTACCTCTTTAAGGGCTTCAGCAAGATCAAATTATTTCTATTCCTATATGGAGAAATGTTATGTGTAATTCTCAAAAACTGTATTCAATATTATAGTAATTAGAAGAATTATTCATAGGGAGAGGTTGGAATACTAAATGGTCTAAGATGATACAGGGAAAAAAAGGAGGGGGGTGAATAGTAGATGGCACCAAGAGAAACTTGAATGAATAAGAAAAATAGGATATTCCTTACCACACAAAGAGGGCATGGGAAGGGGAGGGGATTAATACTATTATAAGGAGAGGAAGAGAGCATTAATAGGTAATATTTAAACCTTACTCTCAGCAGAATTAACCCTAAGAGAGAAGAGTAGCTATATCCATTGGGATATAGAATTCTATCTAACCCTACTGAGAAAGTCAGAAGGGATAAACCAAGGGGAACAGAGGAGTGGGGAGGTAAAAAAAGGGAGGGGAGGAGAGGAGTGAAGGAATTCATTAGGCCTTAAAAAATAAAAAGAGTGGAATAAAGGAGGGGTGGAAAGGGAAGTAAATCAAGGGAGGGGACAAGAGGGACTGCTCTAAAACAAACCACTGGTTTAAAAGGAAATAGCATAAGAAGAAGGGATAGAACTAGGAGAGGATATCAAAATGTTGGCGAATACACAACTGATAATTATAACTCTGAACGTGAATGAGATGAACTCTCCCATTAAAATGGAAGCAAATAGCACAGTGGATTAGAAACCAAAATCTTACCATATGTTGTCTACAAGAAACACACATGAGGCAGGTGAACATACACAGGTTTAAGGTCAATGGCTGGAGCAAAATCTTTTGGGCTTCAACTGAGAAAAAGAAGACAGGAGTGGCAATCATGATTTCTGACAAAGCCGAAGTAAAAATAGATCTGGTTAAAAGAGATAGGGAGGGGCAGCTGGGTAGCTCAGTGGAGTGAGAGTCAGGCCTAGAGACAGGAGGTCCTAGGTTCAAACCCGGCCTCAGACACTTCCCAGCTGTGTGACCCTGGGCAAGTCACTTGACCCCCATTGCCCACCCTTACCAATCTTCCACCTATGAGACAATATACCGAAGTACAAGGGTTTAAAAAAAAAAAAGAGATAGGGAAGGAAATTACATCCTGATAAGAGGCAGTATAGACAATGAGGAAATAACAGTACTCAACATGTATGCAACAAATGATATAGCATCCAAATTCCTAAAGGAGAAACTGGCAGAGCTCAAGAAGGAAATGGATAGTAAAACTATACTAGTGGGAGATCTAAATATTCCTCTTTCAGATCTAGATAAATCAAACTAAAAAATAAATAAGAAAGAGATAAGAGAGGTGAATGAAATGCTAGAAAAATTAGATTTAATAGATATGTGGAGGAAAATAAATAGGAACAAAAAGGAATACACCTTCTTTTCAGCTGCACATGGTACAGTCACAAAGATTGACCATGTAATAGGGCATAGAAACATTGCAAACAAATGCAAAAGAGCAGAAATAATAAATGTAACCTTTTCAGATAATAATGCAATAAAAATAATAATTAGTAAGGGTACATGGATAAACAAATAAAAAACTAATTGGAAATTAAATAATATGATTCTCTAAAACCACCAGTTAGTTAAAGGACAAATCATAGAAACAATCAATAATTTCACTGAAGAGAATGACAATGATGAGAGACATCCTACCAAAATCTGTGGGATGCAGCTAAGGCAGTACTCAGGAGGAAATTTATATCCTTGAGTGCATGTATTAACAAATTAGAGAGGACAAAGATCAATGAACTGGGCATGCAAATCAAAAACTAGAAAGGGAACAAATTAAAAAACCCCATTTAAAGACTAAATTAGAGATTATAAAAATTAAAGGAGAAATCAATAAAATTGAAAGTAAAAGAACTACTGAATTAATAAATAAGACTAGAAGCTGGTACTTTGAAAAAACAGATAAAATAGACAAAGTACTGGTCAATCTAATTTAAAAAAGGAAAGAAGAAAACCAAATCATCAGTATCAAAGATGAAAAGGGAGACCTCGCCTCTAATGAAGAAGAAATCAAGGCAATCATTAAAAACTATTTTGCCAAATTATATCGCAATAAATATAGTAACTTAGGTGAGATGGATGAATATTTACAAAAATATAAATTGCCTAGATTGACAGTAAAAGAAATAGAATACTTAAATAATCCCATATCAGAAAAAGAAATTGAACAAGCCATCAAAGAACTCCCTAAGAAAAAATCCCCAGGACCAGATGGATTCACAAGTGAATTTTATCAAACCTTCAAAGAACAACTAATCCCAATACTATACAAACTATTTGACATAATAAGCAAAGAAGGAGTTCTACCAAACTCCTTTTATGACACAAATATGGTACTGATCCCAAAGCCAGGCAGAACAAAAACAGAGAAAGAAAACTACAGACCAATCTCCTTAATGAATATAGAAGCAAAAATCTTAAACAGAATACTAGCAAAAAGACTCCAGCAAGTAATCCAGAGGGTTATTCATTATGATCAGGTGGGATTTATACCAGGAATGCAAGGATGGTTCAATATTAAGAAAACCATTCACATAATTGACCATATCAACAAGCAAACCAACAAAAACCACATGATTATTTCAACAGATGCTGAAAAAGCTTTTGATAAAATACAACATCTATTCTTGTTGAAAACACTAGAAAGTATAGGAATAGAAGGACCTTTCCTAAAAATAATAAATAGAATATATCTAAAACCATCAACAAGCATCATATGCAATGGGGAAAAATTAGAAGCCTTCCCAATAAGATCAGGAGTGAAACAAGGATGCCCATTATCATCTCTATTATTCAACATTATACTAGAAACACTAGCAGTAGCAATTAGAGAAAAAAAAGAAATTGAAGGTATTAAAATAGGCAATAAGGAGACTGAGTTATCACTCTTTGCAGATGATACGATGGTCTATTTAAAAAATCCTAGAGATATGGGAAAGGGAAAATTTTAAAACCAAGCAAGAGTTAGAAAAAATTACAAAATGTAAAGTAAATAATGTTGATTATAATTAAATTAAAAAGCTTTTGTACAAACAAAAACAATGCAACCAAAATCAGAAGGGAAACAACAAATTGGGAAAAAATCTTTATAACAAAAAACTCTGACAGAGGTCTAATTACTCAAATATACAAGGAGCTAAATCAATTGTATAAAAAACCAAGCCATTCCCCAATTGATAAATGGGTAAGGGATATGAATAAGCAATTTTCAGATAAAGAAATCAAAATTATCAATAAACACATGAGAAAGTGTTCTAAATCTCTAATAATCAGAGAAATGCAAATCAAAACAACTCTGAGGTACCACCTCACACCTAGTAGATTGGCTAAAATGATAGCAGGTGAGAGTAATAAATGTTGGAGGGGATGTGGCAAAATTGAGACATTAATGCATTGCTGGTGGAGTTGTGAACTGATCCAACCATTCTGGATGGCAATTTGGAACTATGCCCAAAGAGCTCTAAAAGACTGCCTGCCCTTCAATCCAGCCAAACCATTGCTGGGTTTGTACCCCAAAGAGATCATAGGGAAAAAGACATGTACAAAAATATTTATAGCTTTGCTCTTTGTGGTGGCAAAAAACTAGAAGACAAGGGTATGCCCTTCAATTGGGGAATGGCTGAACAAATTGTGGTATATGCTGGTGATGGAATACTACTGTGCTCAAAGGAATAATGAACTGGAAGAATTCCATGTGAACTGGAAAGACCTCCAGAAATTGATGCAGAGTAAAAGGAGATGAACCAGGAGAACATTTTACACAGAGACTGATACACTACGGTAAAATCAAATGTAATGGACTTCTGTACTAGCAGCAATGCAATGACCCAGGACAATTCTGAAAATTGAACGCTACCCACATTCAGAGAAAGAACTATAGGAGTGGAAACACAGAAGAAAAACAACTGCTTGAACACATGGGTTGATGCAAACATAATTTGGGATGTAGACTCGAAATGACCACACCAATGCAACTATCAATAATATGGAAATAGGTCTTGATGTATGACATATATTAAAACCAGTGGAAATGTGCATGGGCTATGGGTGGTGGTGGTGGTGAAGGGGAAAGTAAGAACATGAATCATGTAACCATGGAAAATTTTTCTAAAAAATAAAATATTATAATCTAAAAATAAAAGGAAATACATAAATAAAATGAATGTTTAAGATAATAAAATATTATATGTAACAATATATATACATATATATGCAATAAAAATTTAAGTACCTGTTTCATGCCCCCCCCAAAAGTATGGAATATACAGTTGGAAAAAGAATCATTATATACCTCTAATTCTATATTTAAAGTGAAACGTCAACAAAAGAATTGAGCAAGCTAACCAAAAAGGGAAAGACATCCAAAAGTTCCAGCATCAACACTATGATGTACTGTTAATTTGTGTACAATACTCTATATAAAGGCAGAGTAAATCCTGAACAGCATTTTGATGATTATCTATTGACATGACTACCTTGCAAAGTATCTTGGAAATTAAGTTCTCCAAGTTAATAATGTGTATTAGTTTTGAAGAGAAATCATATCTGGCGATTCATGTAAAAACAAATGATGCTGCTACAAGAAAATTTGAAAGTATTGTGGGGAATTATGACTTCCTGGGCAAGAAACTGAAGACTTTAAGGACATAGGTTTTCATCAGAACTGCTGATTTTAAGGGCTTCAGAAGAGAAAGGCAAGACTTGGGAAGTGAACAATTGATTAAGCTGGAGGTTCAGAACAGGATTTAGATTCCTGGACAACAGCTTAAAATAAAGGAATGACAGTTGGTCAGGGAGGTTGACAAATACATAGTTACTGTATTCTGGCAAATATGATTAGAACTAAAAAAGGAAAGGTAGAAGAAAATTGCCTCTGCCAAGTTAGATATCACAGAGGGTAACAGGATCAACATGAAGAATAATGGTAAGAATATCTAAAAATTCCCAAGAGATAAAAATCCAAGGAAGAATTCAGTATTGAATATCTATGATCTTAGATATTTCTACACAAACATTACAAAGTATAAGTAATTTTAAAGAAGATGAACTGATATCCCAATACAAGAAAGGAAATTTTATTTCAGTGAAATTTGGTGAGAGGAGGATCATGGCTGGAATATGGTTCTGAAAGGATCTATCTTACTCAAAAGGAACAGAATCAATAAAGAAGGGCAGTGAATGGTATATTAAAAAGATAGAATCGTATAAAGAAATCCAGGAACCAAAGTAGGGAGAAATAGGGTACAAAAGTATTTGGATAAAGACCAACAGAAGTGATAATGTGGGAACATCCCACAGACCACTGGAAAGGAGGAAATAAATGAGGTGTTCCAAGGGAATTCCAAAGAAAAATAAAGGGAAATAAATATGAAACATGAATATAGATAACAAGCCTGGCATGAAAATCGAAAAAATAGTGATAGGAGACTTTAATTATCCAAATATCTCTTAGAACTCTGTCAAATTCAAGGCAGTTAATAAATTGGCCTTTTTCCCCCTTAAGATTTCTTCCTTCAAAAGTTAGAAGAAACAACATAAGAAAATGTTATTCTGGACTTGATTTTGGCCAACAAGAAAAAATCCATGACTTAAGTACTAAAGATGGGAACCTTTCAGAAAAGATTGTTCCATCTTGGCATTCATGATGGAAAAGAAAGCCAGGGAATCTGACTTTCAATTTTTAAAAGGCATATATGTAAGGTAGAAGTGAAAGAGAAGTAGTGGGGAAAGCAAATAAAAAAGCATGGTATGGTACTATAAGAATAGTGCCAAAGCTCAGAGTAAACTAAGGTTAGAAATAAATGCCAAGAACAAAAAAAAGTGCTTTTTATTTTTAAAGCATGTTAGGAAACAAAGGATCAAAGAAAGTTTGAACCCCTACTTAGCAGATAGCTGCCCTTGATGGATTCAAGTAATAAGGTCTGGACAAACTATGTGCTGCAAGGAAGACAATCTTTGCCTTCAATGAGCTTATATTCTAATGGGAAAAAATAATACACTTAAAGGACTAGCTAGAAGGGCTGAGTGGTATACAAGTGTAATGGAAACTTTGTTCCTTTCAAGGAAAGTTGAAAGCTGACCTATTAGATATATAAGTTATGATGGATGTAGGTAGTAACATAGTAAGGCAATGGCTGGGAAGTAGTATGTAGGCCTGGTTCTCCAACAAGATAAACTTCATCTATTAGAGCTGGAGAGGTTGGTGTGCTAGTGAGGAGGGAATAGAAAGATGATAGCATATCAAGAGAATGCTTTAGAAAAAATATGTCTAGACTTTGGCAAAACATTTGATTTTGTCATGTTCTCTGCAGGAAAAAAAAAAAAGGTATATGAGCTGAATCAAGAGTTGGCAAAGGTTTTCAAGTTTGCGTGCCCAAACTGCAACTTCAAGCCCCCTGCATTACCCCAGAGAGTGGAGGGAGGAAGTACCTCATTTTGGGCAGCTGGACAGAGGGACAGGACATGCAAAAAATGTCCTCACCTGCTGGGAAGAGGGGAACAAAGCAGCATCCCAATGCTAGTGTGGCATGCATGCCAATACTTCACCAACATTGAGAATTATGGCATAGTTAGGTGATTCTGAAATAGCTGATTGGCCAGACCCAAATAACAGTCTAAAAATGGGTTCAGATTGAAGGGAGGTCTCTAGCCAAGTATCTGAGGAAGCTGTCTGTAGCCTTTCATATTTACATCTTTTTCATGTTTATCAAATTTGCAGATGACACTGGATTAAAAAAGAAAAATATCTTCTTCTTACCTATTTCTCAGTACAAAGTGAAATGACTTATTAGTTAAATATTTTGACCACCTATGGGGAAAGGTGAGAAAGAGATCAAGAAGCCTAACAGGCCAGCCTAGCCTTAGCTCTTGATATTATTACCATATGGATCTTAACTTGATTTCCTAGTCTGCAGAATTAAGTTTCTTCAGGAACGTCTTCTTTTTCCATTGGTTCAGATTTTTCTTCTGACTAAATCCAGTTACCCCAACATTAACAGTAATATCAAGATACTTATTTTTTGTTCTGAATCTTATAGAATTCTAGAGGACACAATTCTAAGTTCAGAATTCCTTATGAATCCCAGAATGTTCAGAAGGGACTTCAAGTCCCTAATTTTTTTTTTTTTTAGGTCTAACTAACTACTTTTCATTTCTCTGAAGCCTTGAAATTAAGTTGGGTCTGAGAGACAGAGCAGTGAAGTAGAAATGATGCTGGATTAGAAATCAGAGGACCTGGCTTCACAGGTTAGCTTTGTTATTATTTGGATGAGTCACTTAATCCCCTAGGATCATCTGCACAATAAAAGAGTAGAAATGATTTTTAATGCCCCTTCCAGTTCTAAATCCTACAAACCTATCAACTTCTTGAACAGAATCAAAGAGGGGCTGTTGCTGCTGAATATACTCTTCTCATTCTCTATAGCAAAAGAGGCCCAAACCAGATTACAGTGTAATTGGGAAATGTTTAACAAAATGAATAAAAATACAATACAAATGCCAATTTGTATTTTTCTAAAGTCAGTATGTAATCTACAGGGATTTGTTTCCATTTCACTTTGACATTACTGCCCTACAGAATCCTCAACATCTTTAAGAGTTATACAAAGTGGCAGCAGCCTGCTAAGAGATCTACCAGTAGCTTCCTCATCTACTGCTCCTGTCTGTGCTGGAGGATCCAATAATGCCACTTCCAGTTCACTTAGTTGGGCCAACATAGTTTTTCCTTTCAATATGTAACTTTCCTGAGCAAATATAAAGTGCCTGCTCTGCTTCATGCTATGTCAGGAACAAAAGGAATAAGAAGCTAGTTGGGGATATCTGCCATGTACATATATATATAGCCTGATGATGGTAGCTGAGTGTGGGGGAAAGGCACAACATGCACTGACACTACTGAGAAAAGAGAGGTTAGCAGCAAACTCTTTATATGAATTTTAGATTATATTAGACTGATCTGAAATATTTCTGGGAGGAAGAAGAGTGAGAGATTGACAAAGGTGACAGGAAGTGGTGATAGAAGGAGAATATTTGGAACTTCGATTTTGATTTGATCAGGGAATCCAGCAACCTGTGAACCAGTATGAATGAACATCTGATTTCTGGCTCAGAAGCATACACTGAGGTGTGTACCAGTGGCAAGCCCTTCTGTTCATAAAACACTGGATCAGATCTAAGCTTTCGGCAACCCTCTTTCATTTATTCATGAATAATCCCTACAAAGTCATAGAATCAGAGCTCAATTAACTTCAAAATAACTCAGTTTAGTATTCTTATGGCCTAAGGGCCTGCCCTTGAAAATAATCTCAAGATACCACTCCTGCTTTTACTATGACTTATAGCTGACCTACAAGGAGATGCCCCAGTTGTTATTTTTATTTGCTTTAGAAAAAGAAAAAAGAATGGTTTTGTTTTGTTTTGTGCCATAAGAAGAGAAACACAGATGAGGAAAAGAATTCTCTTCAGGCCCCAAGTCAAATCATACACTCACATACGCTTCATACTTTATAAAATGCTTTGGTGCCACTATCTTTTTTGAGTATAAAAACACTTCTGTGAAGAGGACAGGGAAGAAGTATTATCCACATTGTAGAGATAAGGAAACAAGGTCTAGAGAAACTGACTTACTCAAGGTCATAAAACCAGTTAGGGGCACAAGAAGACTATAACCCAGGTCTTCTCCATCTAGCATAGTGCCTGACACATAATGTATGCTTTAATAATTGCTGATTGAATGACTGTCAATTTCCAACCTAGTGCTTTTCCTCAAAACATCATGGTCTTGGTTGTTCAGACACAATGGGACTCTTCATGATCCCATTTGGGGTTTTCTTGGCAAAAAAAAGGAATAGTTTTAACATTTCTTTCTCTAGCTTATTAAAAAAAAAAAAAAGTCCTCCTCCCCCACAAAAACACTAAGGCAAAATAACTTGCTCAGGTCACAAAGTTAGTAAGCATCTGAAGTCAGACTTGAATTCATGAAGTGGAATCTTCCTGTTTCCAAGCCCAGTGCTCTACCCTCTAATCTAACTAGCTGCTCCCAGACTTCTAGGAGTTATGGGTTATCTCCATTGTCAGTTGTGTTCTAAGCTTGAATCCACTTTCTCTTGACATATATTGGTAGTAGCATGATGTATGTGTGTGGAACATAAATAATACCACCAAAGTAAATATTCCTTTTCTAAAAAGCTAATTGAGTCTAGCTGATTATTGAATAACAATTGGCTACCATAAGGAAGCACACTGGTAGGTTTCTTGTGAGAAAGCACAGCATCCAGAAAGACAATCATTTACTTCTTTGAGATACATCTTTGATTCCTTAGGTGACCAAGTAGCAACACTCTGGAGATTCATTCAACTCATGGGTACAAGAAGAATTGGAATAAGTGCTTCAGATCATGTGTTCTATACTACTGATTAGATTGTGCCAAATTTAGAGAGCATGAATAGAAGTAACAGTACTCTTAGTAGTTAGCAATTTCCTCCTAATCACTACTATGGACATCAACTTCAAGCTAATGTTTTTCCGCTTCTCTGTCAAGTGAGGACAAGATATATGCTATTTCATGTTTGCTAAGAAGTGTATACCCAAAGCAGTTAATAGGAGAAGAAAAAGGAGATGCAACAAGTACAGATAGATAGCTTTTCCCCTAGAAGTTAATTATGAAAATCAGGGAGATCCAGTTATAATAGCCTGAGGGGGTGAGATGGGAGGAACAAGTGAAAGTTTTTTAAGGATGGGTTGAGATCTACACAGGACTGCTTAACTGACTAAATACATCTGTCTCTCCTTCCCCTCCCTTCTTTATTGAACTGGGTATGGAAAAGAGAATTTTAGACTTTTTCAATGTGATGATTAATTTTGCTGAACTTTAAAAATTTCAGTTGTAAATGTAGATGACATGAAAACAGAACTATCCATTTATTTTTAAAAAGAAATATATTTGCCTTTTACTTCTTATGAGAGAAGTGCTACAAAAAGGAATGAATAATTTGTTAAATATTTTGGCTATTTTATGGGGACAGGTGAATACAGATCAAGAAAATAAAGTGATTGGCCTAGTCTTAATCCCATTCCCAACTAGACATTTATTCAGATCCATTTTACTTTTCTACTGGCTCAAAATCACTAATAAACCCTAGCTAATAATTCCAATAGACATATTATCAATTACATCAAAACACTTTTTTCCCCCCACCATCTTACAGAATTCATATATCTCCTCCAAATTTGCATACCTTTAGATGCTCTCCACTGCACTCCAAGATCTGGCTCCAAACAACCAAGCCAGCATTATTTCCCCCTACTTCCCTGTACTCTGTAATCTAATCAAACTAGACAATAAATCTATCTTATCTCTTAGCTCTGGGATTTTTTTCTCAAGCTGTTTCTTATATGGTAGTTTCCCTTTATCCACAGTTTAGCTTTCAATGGTTTCAATTACCCACAAGGAAAAAAGAGAAATGGGAAGAAGACCATCAGGAGATGAGGGAACAGTGTTGGGACTAGGCCAAAACAGACAGATGGAAGAAAGACATACAGGTGGGCAGAGTGAGGCAAAGGTCTCCTCTCTCAGCAACATGGTAGAAGTCATTTTGTGTATCAGTTCTTCTGCTTTCACTTGGAAGGGTTTTTTTAAGCCTCACTCACTCATCCACAGGGGGATGAGGGAGTGAGTCAAAGGACAGGGGCAAGGAGAGAGAGAGAGAGCATAGTACTATACAGTAAAGATAATACAGATGTTAAAAATTAAAGTGAGAACTGCCCACAGTTTCTGGCATCCACTCAGGGGTTTTATAATAATGTATCTTCCACAGATGTATAATATACTTTATTATTACTAATGTCTTACTGTGTTAATCAAACTTTATTATATGTATGTAAATGCAAAAAAATATTATTATATATAGGGTGAGCAGATGTTTGTTTATATCTGTGGCTTCTGCCATCCCTAGATCTTGGAACACATCCCCTACAAGTATGAGGGCCCTATTATATTTGGAATGCAAATATCCCATACCCTTTACAAAAGAAAAACTCCTTGAAGGCTGGGCTCAAACACTACTTGCTGCTTCCTAAAGGGATCTTGTACTATGAATTCTTATTTTCATGGTGCTTGTCATACAATATTTTGTGATTATTTCTGTAGTTCTAAGCAATATCTGTGTCTCAGTCTTATTTCTCTAATTCCACTAATCTCCTTGAAGGTTAGGGCTAAGAATCTTGCTTCCCTTGCAGAGTGCCTTCTACCTGGGAGATGGTCAGAATGCGCATACTGAAATCAATGACTAGTGCCTGCACAAATAACTGTGTGTATTTGGGGGGAGGCCAATTACTTGTACTATTTGGAAAAAAAAAAAAAAACTACTTTATAAGATTTGATTTTTAAAAATTATTGGCACAACTTTTCCTCTTCTTCCATTCATAAGCTCAAGTTGCTTTGATTACTTTGACTCATGGGTAAAACCAGTGCTAATACATTTTTTAAAAAAAGGAAAACTCAAAAATATTTCTTAAAATAGAGATCCTAAAACGGACAGTAACAATTTGGGGATCTAAATTCATGTATTCTGTAAAAGAAGTCATTTTGACTTTTTAAAATTTGCACATAAAGGAACAGATATTCAGAAGAAAGCACTGATAAGTGGGACAATCTTCAAACATGTAGAATGTATCATATACTTTTTTATTATTATTATACTTTTTTGAAACAAGCTGTATAAAATGGAGATTCTCTTTCACATAGAATCCTCTATTTTGTATTCTGATGTGTCTGTAAATATATATTTTTTGGCATTTAAGCACAGAATAAAAAATATAGAAAAAATAAAAATTTAAGTAACATATCTATAATGATTCTTTGTTCTACTACTTTGGTAACCCTATCAATAAAAGAAATAACATTATTTCTGGTTGGAAGAGACGTCACAGGTTATTTAGTCCAACCTCATTTTACAGATGACAAAACTGAGTATTAAGGAGGCTGAGAGATTTGCCCAATGTCAATATAGATAAGAAGCATCAGAGATAGGACTTTGAACTCTGGTCCTCTGATTCTAAAATCACTGCTCTTTCCATTAAACTTTCTCTTCTCCAAGTTAAAAATTCCCAAATCTCTCATCATTTTGGCCACCTTCCACTAGGTATTTTCTAGTTTGTCAATAATCTTCCAAAAATGTGGTATTCAAATTGGCTGGGTATAGGCAGCAAGTCATCTGAACTCTCCTAACCTTCCCCTCCTTGAAGCGACTTTAAAATAATGCCTCAAATGGAATTCTGGAGCATTAGGCCCAACAAAAATTTGGGTGACATACCTTTTCGGCCAAAGAAATTTAGGAGATCTTCAGAAAAGGTCTTGTGACATTGGGGTGGGGTCCAGCTTAAAGTCCACATGATGGCAACACCAGTGTGAGGCCTTGGAGATGGAAGTGACAGTGTGGTAGGAGTAGCTTTGGGAGCTTCTCAGCCCAGAGATGGTAAGGGGGTTAGACAACTGGTCAGAAAGAAATTATAGGAGATTCCACACTGGCACTTGGGGCAGAACCCCTGAGACTTACAGTAACTCTGTTGTCTATCTGCAATTCTAGGTTATAGTTTCAGGACAGAGAGAAGTACTTATGATAAATCACAAGGGATCAGGAGTTCTAATCACAGTTCCAAGGCAGAAAGGGGCACTAGTGCTTCTGGCTACAGGACAAGAGGGGCCCTGGTCACAGTCTTAAGGCCAAGAGTTAGTGCTTGTAGCTGCAGGATAGCAGGGGCTCTTTCTGAGTAAAGACCAGAGCACATACCAGGAGAGCAATGAATATACCTCTCCCTGAATCATACTCCTTTGGATGTCCTGAAAACAGCAACATGAAAAATCCTGAAGCTTTGGGACAATGCCTCCCCACTCTCAGTTGTGTACAGCCCAACTTTAATATAAAGTTCAAAGTCAAGAAATTGGTTGGAAAAATGACCAAACAGCAGAAAACAGAATTTGACCACAAAGAGCTGCTAATGTTAAGACCAAAATACAAACTCAGAGAAACAGCTACAGGCAAATCCTCAAAGAAAACAACCATGCAAATTGGACATAAGCCCAACATGAATTCCTGAAAGAGTTAAAGAAATAAAAGTAGTGGAGGAAAAATTGGGGAAAGAAATAAGAGCGATGCAAGAAAATTATGAGAGGGCAATTAGCAGCTAGGTAAAAACAACTTGGCAAAAACCAGAATTGGCCAAATAAAAAAAGGGGTACAAAAGCTCAATGAAGAAAATAATTCCATAAAAATTAGAATTAGACAAATGAGAACTAATGACTCTATGAGATATCAAGAAAGAACAAAACAAAATCAAAAGAATGAAAAACAAAATTGTGAAATACTCATTGGAAAAACAAATGGCCTGGCAAATAGATTAAGGAAAGATAATTTAAGAATTACTGGATTACCTGAAAGACAGATTCAAAGAAAGAGCTTAGACAACATATTTTAATAAATTATAAAGGAAAACTGACCCTCTGAGATCCACCAGGTAAAACAACGAAAGAATCCACCGATCACCTCCTGAAAGAAATCCTCAAATAAAAATACCCAGGAATATTACAAACAAATTTTAGAGTTCCTAAGTCAAGGAGAAAATACGGCAAATAGCCAGAAAGAAACCATTCAAATACCACTGAGTTTGTTTTCACACAAGATCTGGCAGCTACCAGGTTAAAGAAGCATAGGGCTTGGAATGGTATTATGCCCAAAGAGCTATAAGACTGTGTATACCCTTTCACCCATGCAATAGTACTACTAGATCTGTATCCCAAAGAGAAAAGAGAAAGGAAAAGGACCTATATGAATAAAAATACTTAAAGCAGCTCTTTTTGTGGTGGCAAAGAATTAGAAATTGAGGGGATGTTCACCAATTGGAGAATGGCTGAACAAGATATGATACAGATTGGGATGGAATGCTATTGTTTTATAAGAAATGACAAGGAGAATGGTTTCAGAGAAAACCTGGGAAGATCCAAATAAACTGAGATGCACAATGAAGTAAGAAGAACCAGGGCAGCACTGTACACAGCAACAATATATTGTAAAGATGATCAATTGTAAGACTTAGCTACTCTGACCAATATTAAAATAATTCCAATTCATGATGAAAAATGATACTAACTTCCAGAGAAAGAAATGATAAATTCTGAGTGCAAATTAAAGCATAATTTTGTCACTTTATTTTCTTGCTTTTTTTGGTGACATGGCTGATGGGGAAATATGTTTTGCATGATTTCACATGAACAGTTGATATCATAATTGCCTTCTCAGTGGGTGGTGGAGGAGCTGGGAAAGGGAGAAAATTTGAAATTCAAATTTTTTAAAATGTCCAAAATAAATAATAAACTATAAACTTTTTTTTAAAAATGATAAGAAGGATAGTTTCAGAAAAACTTGGGAAGGTTTATATGAACTGAACCAAGGTGAGGTGAGCAGAACTAGGAGAACATTGTAGCAATATTGTAACCATGATCAAATGTGAAAGACTTAGTTACTCTAATCAATACAATGATCCACAAGAATTTCAAAGGATCCATGATGAAAAAAGCTATCCATCTCCAAAAAGCTGATGAACACTGAGTATTGATGGAAGCTTTCTCCATTAACAAAAATAAAGCCTTTTCTTACAAATAAATATATTCAAGCACACGACATGTGTGGATGGCTGTTATGTATGTTTGTTTCATCCACAAAGTCCTTCTCTGATGACTCATTATGGGATGAAAGAAACTCTTGAGTTCTTGAAACAAGAGTGTGTACTCTATTAAATTGTACCACTCTGAAAAGGTTTTGCATAAAGATCTAGAGACAGATTGTGCCTGTTTTCTGAAGATAATCCTAGCTAAGTACATAGGCTCATTGATTCAGATTGAAGCAGATTTTTCACCTTCTTTATATTTCTTGCTTTTATTGTATTTCTTTGAGCTTTTTTTCCTTTTCAACATAGCTAATATGGAAATGTTTTATGTGACTTCACTTGTATAATTGATAGCAATAGCTTGGTAGGGAAGGAGAGAATTTGGAAGTCAAAATTTTTCAAAAAGAAATGTTAAAACCAAGTAAATTTAAAGAAAACAAAACCCAAAAAAGTGGTATCTAGAACAGACCACAAAATTCCAAATGTGTTATCTCCTTACCATTATATACTCTGCCTTTCTTAATATAGAATATTGTATTAGATTTTTGGGATGCCATATAACATTATTAACTCATAATGAACTTATAGTCTACTAAATCTCACAAGATCTTTTTCAGATAAATTCCTATCTTGCTATATACCTCTGGTACTATACCCAGGCCTGCTTTGCCAAACCAAAAAAAAAATATCCCTGCCTTCTATTTATATTTCTGACTAAAAAAATTCACATTAAGGAATGGAGAGCTACAACCCTCCCCTGGGGTATTTATATTTTTAAAGTATTTGGTTCTAAGGAAACTAAATTGGTAGAAATATTTTGGTTCTTTTTTTGCCTAATCTGATTTTTATCAACATTCTTCTAGTCTGCCAAAGAATAAATTACACTAAATCTACATTCCAGCCTCATATTATCAGCCTCCTTGGGAAGTCAACCCTGAATTCTATATTCTACCAGTTTTAGTAAAAGGAATAGTCACTGATTGGGTACAGAGCTTCGATGGGTGAGTATGGTTTGACATATTTACCATCAAGATTATCAACTGGGTCTTGAGGCTTGGGACCTACAGACCAGAAGCATGGAGGATACCCAACTCATGACCAGAAAAAATATGCTCAAATGAATCAACTGTTTCCTCAATGAATAAACTGTCCATAAATTTCCTTTTCCTATTAATCTTGAACCTCAACTACCATCCTATGGCCATTGACATGAAAATTTATCACACCAATTCAAAAAAAACTCCAAGTTAAATAAGTTTTATTGAGAATAGCCAAAAGTCAGACCCTGGTCAAGATCAAGACCAGAGATCCTGAGCCATAGGAGATAGCCTTTTTTATGCCAAGAAACTTGATGACACAGAAACAGCAAATACAATCAACAAATGGGCAGTTCTTAATTAATGACGCAAGAGCCAATTAAATTAGAAAGTGTGAAAAAAAAAATCACTATGGGTGATAACTAGTGTTTATTATTATTGCTGACCTTTCCAAGGCCTCTGAAATAAGGGGTTGAGGGCTAGTTGTTTTTCAGCTAACAATTATTATGAAATGCTAGAAGTCAGCAGTTGGGTGCCAGTCTGCCTATCTTGTTATACAAAAAAGAGTAGTCCTCCTTATCCAACTATCTTGTTATAAGAAAAAAGAGGGTGTAGTGATCTAAGTGGAAACTCTGGGGTTATAGGCTTGTGGTCAAGATGTAAACAAGATTTGATCCTTCCCTAAATTGTAATTTTCTTAGCTGATCATTATAAATTTTTATAAAGCAAACTATATTATTTGACTATTAACTCAAGACTAATGATTGTGTAATGAAAATAAGAAAAGCTAATACTATTATAAAAAAAAAAAAGGTGTAAGGGATTTCATATTCACACCACCTATAGCAAGTCAAACCAAAAACATAAAAAGCCTTCATTAGTTAATGCCTGAATAGGAGGCTTTTATAATAAGAATCTAGAATTTCTTAAAAATACAGAATCACAAAATCAGAAGGGATACTGGAGATGAGTCAGTCCATATTACCTATTAATAAACTGAGGTACCAACAGGTTGATTTGTTCAAAGTCACTTAGCTAGTTGGTAGCAAAGACAAGCCTACGACATACATCTTGATTCTTAGGACAATGATCTTTTCACTATGCCAGTTCAGTGATGAACTGTTTCATTTTTTTATTTTAAAGGGAATCAAATATGCTGGGTAAAAAGATTTCTGTCTTGATTCAGAAAAAAATTATTAGGCAGGGAACATCATGGAAGCTTTGAGGGAATATTTTTATTCTGAAGAGGTCACATCATAAAAACAAGAGAGCAATCTGTTAATGCTAATCTAACAAATCTACTTAATGTTCCTTATCTATGGATGACCTGGAGATCTAATCATCATCCTCTAATGGATTGGATTATAGTGCCTTAAACAGAGTATATAATTCAGACTCCCTTCTTGTTGCCCTAAATGACTGCATCAGAATATACTGTGGCTCAAAGGTGAAAGTCTATAAATCTCCTCTAGGGCAGTCAATAAAAAATGTTAATTCTGACAATTTTACAACAAAAATGAATAAAGGATGTGGTAAGATGGGCTGAAACGGATTAAAAAAAAAAATCCTGCATGGTAAAGGGCTAAGAAAAAGCCTAGAATGTGAAATGTTTGGAGTAGAATGGCCTCATTAGAGAGAGCAAAGTGTCTTAAACCAGGCCAAAATAATTAATACGAATGCTTAAAATGTACAACACTCACAAGGAAATTTAAAAAGGGAAAACTTTCAGCAATTATTTTTTGTTCTATTTCTGAAACATCCATAACTATGGGGTGATGATATGTTCAGAGAAGTCTAGATATTCCTTTTCAAATGGAGGGTCAGTTTTCTTTTTTTTTCTCATCTTTGCCAATCTGAAAGATTTGAAGTGGAATTTATTTGCATTTTTCTAATTAGTAGAATTTTAAACATTCTTTCAAATAGTTATAGATAGCCTAGGTTTCTTCCCTTAAGACTGTTCATATCCTTAGACAAATGAGGACTGGCTCTTATTGTCGCAAATTTGAATCATTTCCTTGAATAGCTTGGAAATGAGACCTATATCAGAAAAACTTTCTGCAAAGATTTTCCCCCTGGTTATTCCCCCTTTTATGGTAAATGTTGGAGGGGCTATAGGGAAAAAAGGAATTGATGAACTGTTCGTGGACCTGTGAATGGATATAGCCATTTGGAAAAGCAATTAGGAATTATACACAAAAAGTTACTAAACAAAGGTCTTATATGATAAAAAATTATTATAGCAGCTCTTTTTGTCATGGCAAAACAATGGAAACTAAAGGCATGACCATTATTAATTGAGTAACTTAAGACAATAGTAGCAAGATGGAATACTATTATGCTATCAGAAATGAGAAAAAAGATGACTTCAAAGAGACATGGAAAGATTTGTATGAACTGATGCAAAGTCAAATAGAAATAGAACTAGACAAAACAAATTTTAACTATAATATCCATATTATAGAAAAGAATAATATTGAGAAGTTTTATAAACTAATGAAGAATGAACTGAGCAGAACCAGGGGAACAATTTCTATAATGACAATAACACTGCAAAGATAAACAACTTCAAAAGCTATAAGAACATATATACAATGATCATCCATGACTCCACAGTCTGATGATGAGTCACACAAGTTGGATTTAAGGTACAAATTGAGGCAGGCGTATTTCTGTATATAACCACTAAGAAAGCCTGTTCTGTTTGATCCTATATATTTGTTCCAAGGAATTAGTGTTTCCTTTTTAGAGTAGTAGAGAAACTATATTTCTGTTTTTTTTTTTTTTTTAATTTTAAACCCTTAACCTCTGTGTATTGACTTATAGGTGGAAGATTGGCAAGGGTAGGCAATGGGGGTCAAGTGACTTGCCCAGGGTCACACAGCTGGGAAGTGTCTGAGGCCGGATTTGAACCTAGGACCTCCTGTCTCTAGGCCTGGCTCTCAATCCACTGAGCTACCCAGCTGCCCCTTTCTGTTTGTTTTTAAAAACATTTAAAAATAGATGGGGTACTACAGATGTGAAATGTTGCATACATCTTCAGTGGAGTTATCATATAGTTAGTTTTACTGAATTGTTTTACTTTGTCATTAGTTATTATAGAGTGGGGATTATCTGGAAATGTTTGTAATGTGAAAACAAAACACAGCCATAAAGCTTTTTAAAAAATAGAAGTGTTATTTTCCATGGGGCTAGTTCTTTTGTGAAACTCTTTCCATGTTTCAGAAATTGTGATTGCAATTTCACAGCCTAATACCTATAGCTATCTTTCTTCCAGCTATTTAGTGCTACAAATACTGTAGGACCACCTGGAGCTCAAAACCAGCTTCTTAAAATCCCTACACTTTGGCTCTCAATAAACCTTCCCATTTCCCTCATTCCACGATGCTACTTTCCAAGTAGTGCCTATAGTAGCAGCAAGAATGATACAGTAGTGGCCCATGGAAGTAGAAGTATGCAATGACAATAAGACCACGGAAGAGTGTGACCTACAAATTGTGGAAGAGGATGATGAAGAGATCAACAGGAGAAAAAAGTCATTAGTTAATTCACTAAATTGGGAAATCATTCAGAATGCTTTTTCTGACCTTTAATTTAAGAATTCTACAAATTTCTTTTCCAATTTTTTCATCTAGTACTCCCACTGACAGAAACATTTTAAAATTAAAAGAAATGAGAGCTATGAAAGAAAGAATTGTTCTTAAAGATTATTTAATCATCATAGTGGATCCTTTTGGTATTGATGATAAAGGAGAATCATATTCCTTCTTAAAAGTTCCCAGAATTCTATGTTTATGCTTGTCAGCAGAAATTGTCTATTGTTAGACTTAGTTCTTCTAGCAATGTCAAACATGAGCTCATTAATGCCTACTATGTGCCAGGCACTGGGCTTGGTGATGATGATAGAAAGGCAAGAGACAGTCCCTCCTGAAGAAGCTTACAAGTAGGGGGAGACAATATGCAAGACAGCCTATATACAGGATAAATTGGAGATAATCAACAGAGGGAAGGCACTTGCATTCATTCATAACATTGACTTTGTGAGGTTTATAACTGACTTACATATTTAAAGAACATGGTTTGGGGTTTTTTCCTTTTCTCGGGGGCAAGCAGTCAGAAATTATGAGTAGATTTTTCAGGTGAAGATGTGTTTTGTAGAAATCTTTGAAAGTTGAAAGAGGAGGAGAGAAGCAATGACAAAAGTAATAACATAACAAAATAGTCTATCCTTTTAAGTTTATAGGTGCTTTCCATATATTTTCTCACTCAATCCTCACAAGAACCTGGGAAAAGGAGTTAATATTCTTACTTTAGAAATGAGGAAATTGAGGCTGAAAGATGTTAAAGGACTTGCTCAGGATCACAATAAATAACTACAGATAGGAGAACATTGAGGGGGGAAAAAATTCTCCCCAGACTCTCTTAACCTGTAGTCTACCTAATATATCCTGTTCTGTCATGCCCTATAACTCCACAAATCTGGTCTTCCTCATTCTCTTAACCCCAAAGGACTAGTTCTATTACAATGTCCTTAATATGTCTTCTACTACTCCACTCACTCCAATCCACTTTTTCACTGTTCACTGCTACCAGACTTAAATCTTCTTTCTGTAGAAACCTAGACAAGTCATGCCTTTGCTAAAATCTTTTCAGAGGTTTCCTACTGTCTTATCAAGTAGAATCCAAACTTAGTCTTACATTTAAGATCCTTCAAAACCTAGCAATATAATATCTTGCCTACTTCCTACACTATTCTCCACAATGTGTGTCACATTTCAGTAATAACAGATTACTTTACTGTTCCCCATATCTTTGTTCACACTGTTACCTACTCCTGGAATCCTTTATCTTCTCCTCCCTGCTTCTGCCTACTGAAGGCATTTTTAAAAGTCTAACCCAAATGCTACCTCTTATAGATAGCCTTCCTTGATTTCCCAAACCAAAGCTAGTAATGACTTTTTCCCCTTTGGACCTCACGTTGCCATTTTGCTCATGTACTCATCATAGACTATTTTTTGTTAGTTACTTGTGATATGCAATACATCTCCTCTCACTAGGCCAGACTTTGTCTTATCCAACCTATCATCTCCCTCATACTTAGCACAGTTCTCTGCAGATAATAGGCACTTAGAAATGTTTGTTGAGTTGAACTAAATTGATATGTTACCTAAAAAGTGAACTAAATGGCTTCATAGCCATCTTATACATGCTTGCTCTCCACCTGAATCGAGTAGTTCTTTTAAAATTTAAAGCCTCCTTTGAAGCTAGTTCTCTCCCAAACAACCTTTTCCCAGTCACCTAATTTTCCTCTCTATATTATTGTAAGTTAAGTTTAAAATGCTATCTCCTACATGAAGCATTTCCTAACCAGCTGTAAGGGGTGATAACTTACACTAAGTACCCAACACACTGGCACTTCATTATTCAGTTGTATTTTATATATACAATGTGCAAGCATTTATTAGATGATTTTTTTAATAGTATATCTTCAATTTAGAGACAAAACTCTTAGAAGAAAGTTGTGGTACCTTCTCTATGTTCTCAACTCCCAGTGCCTAACACAACACTATACATTTGTGGGAGTTGGGGGGGGAGGGGGAATAAGAATCAATAGAGAAATACCCCTCTTAGTATCACCCAATCAATATTACTTTGCAGAACATCATTAAAGCAGGGATTTGCAATACTACATTAGTGATGGGTATAATATACTTCAGCTGATCACCTCGGATAAAAATTGTATAGTCATCAATGATACAAGCTAGCATTTCAGGTTCAATGGCACTAACTTCCCAAAGATCAATCTGCTTACTGTCATAACACTGTAAAAACTTAATTTTTTATTTTAATTACGCTAATTTCATTGTTTTATTTAACAATTATTACCAGGATAAAGATTATATACCCTGAGGTCTTTACCAATATTTGTCTTAAGCTTTCAGTCTGAATTCTGACTGCCCAAAAAAGTATTTCCCATTTATGACATTTTCTATGGGGCTAACTATCCAGATATGTCCTGGATTTGGAATCAAAGAACCTTGCTTTAAATCTACACTCATATTTTTTAACACCTATTTAATCCTAGGAAAGTCAGCTTCTCAGGATCTCAACTTTTTCAATGGTACAATCAATAGCCAGGACTAGAGGATCTTTAAATTCTATAACCCCGCAGTGTTTCATTGTAACAAGTTTTCATGGAACCAAATTAAGGCAACAGATGGAGATGTGTTCAACTGAAAACTCATGCTCTGAAATATAGGGCAGCTGCTATCCATTTTGTCCATATAAAGTTATTCACTTCAATAAAGTTCTTCTATCTTTCCCAAACAATGTCCATCACTGAATTTCTAATTCTTTAACACAGTCAAGTCTCTCAGGATTTGACTATCAAAGCTTTATTCTATGGATTTTATTTAAAAGACCTAAGCAGATATATTTTTGAACCTTTTTCATTTTAAGTCTCTAAGTATCATTTTGTGTTAGCATGGATGTACACCGTGCTTTGACCCAGTGTTTTCAAAGACACTCCCAAATTCATCCTATTTCATCTAAACATACCTCTTCTAGAAGTCGTGGATCCAGGCAATCTCCATCATCATTAAACAAAGAGTCCCAGCTCTCCTCTGTAGGAACATTTCCATCATTGGAAGAAGAATAAGGAGCTTTCAGTTCCAGTTGTCTGGCTGAAGATACAGTATATTCTATTTTCCCAGAGACATCTTCCTCACCTGTTTTGAACTCTTCACCAGCTCTCAAATTATGCAAAGACTCTGTGATATCATCTGTACAATCCAGATTACTGCTCAAAGACTCGTTAGAAAACAATTCTGTATTATCTAACACGCAGAGTTTGGAGTCCAAACCAGAACCATGATTGCTGTATGCTGCCGTCTCTATAGGTATTACAGAGGTACAATCTGACAAGTCCTTCACTAGTCTTCCCATTGACTCTTGACAACTGGATGAATTATCTTCAGAGTGACTGTCTTCACAAACACTCAAGCTGCTTGAGTTTTCATCCCCACACTCCAAACTGTTGGCTACTACAAGAGGGGTTATGTAAGTACTTACTCTCGTACAGTCTAGCAAACTGTTTACGCTGCTACAAGCCTGTTCAATGATTCCGCCCACAACTGCTGAGGTGCTGCCCACACATGTCTCATCAGTTCCATCATCTATAATGCTCATACATGCCTTGTTGGTGATGTCACTGTCATCCTCAGGCTCTCTACCCAGAAATGGTTCATCATCTACGTCACTTAAATGGTCAGGTTCATAACACAAGTGTGACTCATAGGCAGGATCACCATTCTTCTCAGACTCTCCACTCATGCATGTTAGATCCTCAATGTCACTGGCATTCTCTAATTTACTGACTATGTGCATGTGATTAGAAAGAGTACCCCCTATCTCAGATAGGCTAGCCCTATTTTTCTGATCTAAGATGCCAGCTATACTACTGAGGAACATTGGATCACTGAGGTCACTGACATTTTTAGGTTCACTGACTGTGCATGCTTGAAAGATGACATTCTCTGGGCTCCCCTGAATAGCAACGCTCTTTATATTTTCAGTTTGGGGCTTTGGTATGCCACCTGTTGTATGGACAATTTCTTGTACAATTTTAGCAGGCGACTTTAGCTTTGTGGGTACCAGCACATAGTCAGGATTCAAAAGAGACCTGCCATCCTCAGACTCATCTGAAAACTGAGAACCAGATGCTGTCTCTACTACCCTACAATCAGTATTGTTTTCTAATTCTTCTACATAACTCATCCCACTTAGTTCTTCTTTTCTGAAATCATATAATTTCACGCTTTGGAATTGTTTAGTAGGAGCCTCATTCTCACAGGTTTCTGTACTAGACTGAGATATAAGTAATGCTTGTGGTACTGTCATATTGCTGGCTTTGGCATCTATATATTTCTCTTCTTTCTTTGGTTTAAAATGTATTTGTGAAGATACTTTGGAAAAACCACTAGGGTTTGGGATCTTTTGTTGATTTTTGTTGAACATTTCTTTGGACTCTGGAGATCCCTTAGGAGTATGGAATTTTCCTCTGTTTCTTTCTTTCAAGTATGTACCTTTTTTTGACTTTGAATTATGTCTCTTTCCATCCCTAACCTTGTGCTCTTGTCTGCTAGGATTACTACTAGGTCTCTGAAGTTCAGAACTGACTCTGAAGATATCATTCTTTGGGGGCAGATGACTTTCTTCTTGCCCTTGATTCACTACAGCATTCAGATGCCTATAGCTCATTTCCTGATGATTTGATATGGGAAGCACTGAACCCCGTCGAGCTTTGGGTACATAAAGGGCCATATCTGGCTTTCTGGCCCGAGGTCTGCATCTCTCAGCATCAGGCTGCATGATACCACCTTAATCTGCAAGAAAAAGAATCATTTAGTTCACATTAACTAGCTATTAGATGTAAGGCAAAGTTATGTTCCCCCTTCCCCATTCTTGGGATATTAAAAAAAAAATAACCTAATGTCAATAGTTTACTTACATAAATGTAGGTTGAGAAGATGGGATAAAAGGGGAGAAAAAATCATTAATCAAGTACACAACAATTTTTAAAAATTCTAAAATAATCCAGGAGTCCATGAATTATACCTCTGACTTTCTTTTCTTCTTCAAAATTCCTTTGTTCTACTTTATATTTCCTGCTCAAAACATAGAAACACTTTTTCTTCCATGGTTCTTTCAACTTTTGAACAATTTAGCTTCCTTGCAGCTATAACAGATCCCTATCAGAAGAAGAGTGGAAGTCATTGAGAAATGAACCATATTCTAGGAGCTTGGAGGTTCTATGTTAAAGAACAGACCTAAGATTTGTCCTTGTTAAAAAAAACTTAATCCTGCATCCCTGGAAGTTCCTTGCCTTGTTATCCAGCCATAGGTTCCGGCCAAGTCCCAGTCAAGATAAGAATAAATATGAATGAAATAAAGCAAAGAAATGAGTTATTAATTACACTCATGGGTTGAAAAAGAGGCTAATCAGGGAAAACTTCCTAAAAACACTAAGCTTTTAGCTGTAATTTAACTGACAAAGGGGATATGGTACAGGATAATAGAATCACTGACTTAAGAGTTGAAGGGTATCTTAGAAGTCATCTAGTCTTATCAACTCATTTAACTTGAGGAAACTGAGGCCCAAAGAGGTTAAGTAACTTGCCAAAAGGCACATAGGAAGTAAGGCTTAGAGGTGGGATATGAAACCAGATCCTAGGACTTCATCTATCAAAGAAGCAAGCAGCAGTCTATAAATAAAATTTGGACTGTGATGTCTATGAATTTTTTGTTCATGGCTCATCTAGGGTGGGTTAGGGAGAAGAAGGAAGAAAGAAGAGAAACTGAATATCTAGGAAATAGCAAAATCATTACATGCTGAAGTCCACTTTCCACTTACACCTCTATCATTACTGGGCAGTGGACTTTAACTACATGGGGATAAAGGGCTCCTCCTATGTTGCCTAGCTAGTCTGTTCTTCCCTTCCAAGTTGTGCCTGGGTAACCCTATAAGACGGGCCAAAATTTAGAAACAGGTAGTTATAAGAGATCAGAAGATATTTTGGCCAGAATGAAGGGCATGAGATAGTATAAGGTAAGAAAAGAAAGAAAATAATTAGAATTAGAATGAGCAGAACTTTGGGCACTGGAAAGAAAGCCCAGTCAGGAAGAAAGAGCCTCACAGAACAGGGACTTGGCTGGAGTCTGCAGCTGAATAACAAAGCAAGAAGCCTCCAGGGATCCAGGATTAAGCTTGGAGAAGAGAAAAGAGCTGGTAGATGTCCCACTGATTCCAGAGCAGAAATATAGATACAGCATGATAGCCTGAGGTTCATTCAGGGTAGGGAATAGGAATAGAAGTAACTGAGCAGGAAGCTATGTTTTTCTGATCCCAGAGCAGGGTTCCAGATCTAAGATGCACTGAGGCTAGGGCCAACAGCTATGTCCCAGGGTAAAAAGAACAAGGTCACGGATCAAGCATGGCTAGGGAAAGATGGCAGGCCAGGCAGGGAGTAGGAAGAAGTACAATTTCCTTGAAAGTATGATACTCTGACCCTAGATCAGGCTCTCCAATTCAGCCCAAAGATCCAGACTGATGTCCATAGCTGACTTACCAAAGCAAGGACCTCAGACCAAAGAAAAGCCTGCAATTCTGTTACTCAGAACCTATGGCACCTTCCAGCTAACTGACAGGGTTGGAGGTTGACAGATGTTTCTCCTCAAGATGCAAACAGCTGTGTCACCCAGATTCAAGCCAGGGTCAGGGATCTGAAAAGCTCAGCCCAGGAGAGCCTCAACTTCTCCTTAGTTCAAACCACTTAAGGGATACTGAAAATTTGCAGCTCCCTGAGGTCAGAGCCATTGCTGAAATCTTTTTTTTTTATTTTATTTTTTAGATAAATTTTTTCCATGGTTACATGATTCATGTTCTTGCTTGCTCTCCCCCCTCCTCCCCATCTCCCTGTAACCGACACGCATTTCCACTGGTTTTAACATGTGTCATCAATCAAGACCTATTTCCACATTGCTGATAATTGCTCTAGGGTGCTCGTTTAGAGTCTACATCCCAAATCATGTCCACATCAACCCATGTGTTCAAGCAGTTGTTTTTCTTCTGTGTTTCCACTCCTGCAGTTCTTCCTCTGAATGTGGGTAGCGTTCTTTTCCCTAAATCCCTCAGAATTGTTATGGATCATTGCATTGCTGCTAGTACAGAAGTCCATTATATTCTATTTTACCACAGTGTATCAGTCTCTGTGTAAAATGTTCTCCTGGTTCTTCTCCTTTTACTCTGCATCAATCTCTGGAGGTCTTTCCAGTTCACATGGAATTCTTCCAGTTCATTATTCCTTTGAGCACAGTAGTATTCCATCACCAGCATATACCACAATTTGTTCAGCCATTCCCCAATTGAAGGGCATACCCTTGTCTTCTAGTTTTTTGCCACCACAAAGAGCAAGGCTATAAATATTTTTGTACATGTCTTTTTCCCTATGATCTCTTTGGGGTACAAACCCAGCAATGGTTTGGCTGGATTGAAGGGCAGGCAGTCTTTTAGAGCTCTTTGGGCATAGTTCCATATTGCCATGCAGAATGGTTGGATCAGTTCACAACTCTACCATCAATGCATTAATGTCCCAATTTTGCCACATCCCCTCCAACATTCATTACTCTCCCCTGCTGTCATTTTAGCCAATCTGCTAGGTATGAGGTGATACCTCAGAGTTGTTTTGATTTCATTGCTGAAATCTTTGAAGAAAAGCAGAAACAAAGAAATGCCTGGCATTCTCTCTAGAAGTGAGCAGAGCCTGGGCCTAACAAAAAGACCCAAATTCAGTAAGTAAAACTAGAAGAATTAGTGTCTCTCTCTCTCTCTCTCTCTCTCTCTCTCTCTCTCTCTCTCTCTCTCTCTCTCTCTCTCTCACACACACACACACACACCTATGAGAAAGAACTTTTATATCTAAGAAGGGAATAACTACAACATCTACAATCTTAAAGAAAAACACAACTTTGCTACAAGATCAACAAATTTCTAGAAGAAACAAACAACAGTTTAAAAATCAGTTTGTAAATTAAACAAGAGCTTTAGAGGAACAAGTAAAGTGCTAGAGGCAAGACTTGGAAGGAAAATTAGCAGCCTACCAGTACAGTAGGGGCAAAGCTTTATTCAAGTAACAGATTCCCTGAAAATCAAAATGGACCATTACCTGAGACAACATCTTCCCTGTCATCCAGGCTCATCACCTCAATTTTATCTGTGACTCTTCTCTCTCTCACCCACCTATCCATTTGTTGCCAAGTCCTATCAATTCTACCTTCATAACATCACTTGGATACATACACCCTTCTTTTTTTCTGATACTAACAGCACCTTTGTTCAGGCCCTCAGCACCTCATGCCTAGACTATCACAACAGGCTTCTGGTTGATCTCCTGCTTCAAAATTCTTTTTAAATTGATCTTCTTAAGTGTAAGTGTGACATGCTATATACCCACTCCTTGCCCCTTGCCCAATTCAATAAACTCTAGTGTCTCCCTATTACCATCAATATGGTACCATCAAATAAAAAAATCTTATTTGGCATTTGAAGCTCTTGGTAATTTGGTTCCTTCCTACCTTTCCAGTCTTTTTATATCTTTCTCCTCTCTAAGAACTCTATAATCCAGTGACACTGATCTCCTTGCTATTCCTCATACAAGATATTCAATCACCTAAATCTGTGTTTTCACATACTATCCTATAGTGCTTAGATTCTCTCCTTCCTCATCTCTATATCTTAGCTTCCTTCAGATCCCAGCTAAAGCTTCACTTTCTGAAAGAAGCCTTTCCTGATTCCCTTTATTTGCTTGCATGCACACATGGTGTGCATTATTTGTAAATATTTCACATTGTCTCCCTTTTTAGACTATGAACTCCTTGAGAGTAAGGACTGTTTTTTGCCTTTTGTATCCCAAGAACTTAGCACAGTGCCTGAAACATAGTAGGTGCTAAATAAATGTTTGTTGACTTGACAAAAGAATGGTTTAACAACAGGAAAACAATCATCACAATTAATCATATTAAAACAAAAATGACCAAAAACATGTGATAATATTGAGATTTTTAAAAAGGTTAATGAAAAAGTACAATATTTAATTATGCTAAAAACTCTAAAAAGTATAGGCATAGAAAGACCATTTTAAAATGACAATTATATGTCTATAACAAAAGGAGGCATTATTTACAGTGGAAAATGGCTAGAATTTATCAAAACAAACAATGAAATTAGAACAAGGATGATTCCATTCCCCATTATTAATTCATAGAATTATAGAAATTTGAGTAATAGCAATTAGACAAGAGGAAGAAATTAACAACAATAAACACTGCCAAAAAACCAACATGAAATTACTATTTCTGTAGATGCTAGTTTACTTTAAAAATCCAAGAGAATCAAAGAAATTAATTTAGACAATTCAGTAAAAGTAGGATGCAAAATAAATCCTCAAAAATATCAGTATTCTTACATAACAATAACAAAAAAAAAGCAAATTATAGAAAGAGATATCCCATTCAAAAAACTTCAAAACGCATAAGATAACTGGGTGTCAAGCTACAATAGACACTTGAGATATATGGGAATAGAAGTATAAAAACACTTTAGAGAAATGAAGGAAGACTTAAACAACAAGAAGGCTATTCACTGCTATACCAACATATGGTGAACTACACTAATATAATAAAAAGGACAATACTAATTTACAGACTTCTTGCTATACCAAACTATCAAAGTTACTTTAAAAAGCTAGATAAAATAATGACTAAATTTATCTAGAGGAAAAAGTTTAAGGGGCAGCTAAGTAACACAGTGGATAGAGAGCCAAGCCAAGAGTTGGGAAAAGGTTTAGTCTCAAAGTAAATAATGAAAAAATTAGGAATGAAGGGAAAATAACACTTGTAAACCCCAAACTACACTACATAGAACAATAAATAAAACTGTTTTTTCCTGGATAAAAACAAAAAATTTCCAGAAAGGCATATTGACGGAAAGAGCCTAGATAAATAAGTCTGAGGGGAAAAAACAACTTTCAATAATCTAATATTCAATTAAATCAACAGCATAAACTATTTAGGAAAGTGACTATTTGTTAACAGTTGCTAAGAAAACTGGAACACAGTCTGTAATAAGTAGATTGAGAATAATATCTTAGCATATAATCCAAGAAGGTCATTGACCAGTAAAAGTACTATGTATACCAAAATATTTATAATGGAATTTTTTGTTGTAGCAAAAAAAATGGAAATAAAATAGATGTTCATCAATTAGGGAATGATTAAATAAATTGTGCTATGTGAATGTAATGGAATATTACTGTGCTCTAAGAAAGAATATACATGATGAGTACACAGAAGCATGAAGACTTGCATGAATGGATACAGAGACTTAAGCATAACCAGGAAAACAGTATATACAATGACTACAATTGTGTAAATGGAAATAACAAGCACAAAACAATTGAAAATGAATGCTGAGAGATTATAAAAAATAAGCTTGAACCCCAAAAGAAATGTTACATCCATTTTTTCCCCTTGCAGAAGAATTACACTTAGCTTTGCTGGGTAGGTTATTCTTGGTTAAAAACTCATCAACTTTGCTCTTCAGAATACTGTATTCCACATCCTTTGGTCTTTTAATAAAGAAGTTGATAAATATGGTATTATCCTAACTGGCCAGCACAAGGAAGATATTTAAGAAAGACTTTAAGCATGTGATCTTGCAAGAAGGAAGATCCTATGACCTAGATTGTCCTCAAATGAGATTCAGAAATTTACCATAATCAGTGCTACCTAATGTACCCTCCATTGCAAATGAGGCATAGAAACACAGGGAGGATAAATTACCTTCCTAAAGTCACACTAATAATTTTGGAATTTCTAAAGATTATGATTCTTAAGCTATTGCTCTTGTTGATCAGTTAGTTCCTCAGGTTCAAGGCTGCCAGATGTACCATTGGTGTAACACTGCTAATTATGAAAAAGGACTAGTGAAAAAATATTTGAGCTGATTTGGAGAGTGTATTTATATGTACTTAGTTTATCTGTAAGCCTGTTATAGACTCATAGATAAGAACCAAGTACAGGATGTGCTTTTCCACTAGGAACCCATGATTCTTCTGTTTGTTTTGAGGTACCTAAGACAGAAGTTGCTTTTATGTTCTCTTAATCTAGATAATTTAATTAAGTATGATTTATCAATGATTTATTTACCACATTTATCTAGGGTCAAACAATATATTTAAAAACTGAGTTTGGGAAGATGGTGGAATAAGGCAGGAAATTACTGGGGTCTTCTAAATTCCCCATAAATAACTTTAAATAATGCCTTAATGTAAATTCTAGAGTGGCAGAAATAATTAAAAGTCAGAGTAAAACAATCATCTTGCCTACAACTTGGGAGAACATTAAGAAAGAGCTGACTTCCTGAGATGATGGTCTAGCCTGACCTACAGATACCACTGGGCAGATTTCACTGAGTCAACAAACAGCAAAAGCCCAAGGGCAGTGATGAGCAACCTTTTGAGCTTGGTGTGTCAAAATTCGCCCAAAAACCGAGCATAACTTGGGTGGTGTGTCACTTTGATAAAAAAACAAAAGAAAACAAAAAAAACACATAAATTTGCAATATTTATAGTTTAAATAACAAAAAATGCATAATTGTAATATATAACTGCATTTAATAAAACAAAATAGGTAAATTAATATAGGCAGAATTGTCATCTATAGTGCACAGTGGACTACCCTACAGCAAATGTTTCATCCTCAGCATGCGGCCCCATACTTCTCTGCATGTAGCTGCGTGTCATCAAAAATGGCTATATGTGTCAGTGGTGGCACACGTGTCATAGGTTTGCCATCACTGCCCTAGAGACAGCCGCATCATAGGCAGCCTCAACTTTAAAAACCTTTGCCCCTGATGATCCGGTGAAGATTGTGGACCCTCTGCTGACTCTGAACCTGGGGCTTCGGCTTGCTGACCAAACATGGTCCCAGGCTATGGCTGCAGATGAGGAAGCTCGAGCATACGAGTGAGTGTGATCTCAGAGGGGTGGGGCCTTGTTGGCTGTCATTACTTACAAGAGAGCAGGCCCCTGGTTTTGTGTCTATGGCAGAGGGCCAAGCTAACACTTGTGACTGCTGGGAGCAAAAGTGTGGGAGCTTTGAGGTGATAGATGTTCCATCATCTTCAGAAAAGGGAAGACACACAAATTATAAACAATAATGCTGGGGAAGCGAGGTGGCTCAGTGGATAGAGAGCTAGGCCTAGACATGGGAAATCCTGAGTTCAAATCTGGCCTTAGACCCTGAGGAAGTCACTTAACTGCCCATACCTTATTGCTCATATGCCTTGGAATAAATGTTTATTACTGATTCCAAGATAGAAGGTTAAGGTTAAAAAAACAAACAAACCCAATAATGCTAAGTTAAAAGAATCATTATGATAAACGGATTTACACTGCTAGTTCTTGTAGATAGGAATCTGAACAATTCACAACACTGATTTACATAAATGAACTAGGGATATTCTAAGGCGGTGATGGCAAACCTATGACAAGGGTGTCAGCACTGACATGCGTAGTCATTTTTGATGACACACAGCTGCGTGCAGCCACATGCAGAGAAGTAGGGGGCTGCATGCAGAGTCTGAAACATTTGCTGTAGTGTAGTGTAGACACTGTGCACTATAGATGGCAATTCTACCTATATTAATTTGCCTATTTTGGTTTATTAAATACAGTTATATATTACAATTATACATTTTAAATTATGGTCTTTTTTTCGAAGTGACACACCACCTGAGTTATGCTCGTTTTTTGGGCAAATTTTGACACACCAAGCTCAAAAGGTTGCCCATCGCTGTTCTAAGGTTCTAAATGGTGTCCTCTCGGGCCCAAAGCCACTATTAAAAAGGACTAGTGTAAACCAAGAAGGGATGGGGTTTAGGAATAGAGGCTGAAATATGATACTCTGAGAAAAACAGAACAAGAATTGGTAGAGTGTAAGATTTTTTAAAAAATGGGCTCAGGAGATATTATAAAAGTTAAGAAGTATTGGTATATAAAGGAAAGGAAAAACAAAAGTGATCAGAATATGTAAAACCTAGTTAGTTTTGTTGTTTGTTTTTTTTTTTAAGGCATCACTGAGAGAAAAAAAAAATCCTGGAGAATACACAATACTATGCTCTTTTTATATTATCAAGGTTCTCTAGTCCGCTATCTCAGAAAAAAAGATACTTAAAAAAGGCCCTTTATTTGCATAGGAGGCTCATTTTAAAACAGGCTTACTCCAAATTCACCAGAGTCACTCATCTCAGGCATATTAATAAGAAAGATTCTACTTGGACAGCAGAGATATGACTTCACATTTAAATAACTATGGAATCTGTTAATGAACCACAACTGATTCTGCTGTAGTTTTCTTAAGGCACCCTTCCGTAAATGCTCTTGCACCAGTTAATACAATGAGATATTTCACACTTGAAAAAACAGAATAATTTCTATGTCTGCTTAGGAGTAGCTTGCTCTTACTTCTGTTCAAAATAGGTTGTGGAAATTTATTATTATATTTTTAGATCAATAGCATAAAATCAGTAACTTGTAACACTCAAGTTTTTATGGGAACCAGGAGATTGCCTTAAGTCTTCTCTGTAAAGATACTGTAAGATGAGATGTACACAATGGAGAAACACTTTAAAGGATTGAATAGACGACCCATAATGAGGAGTTGAATAGTAAGAGTCAAATTCCTGTTCAAACAGCTACATTCCAGAGAACAGTCTGATATATCCTGCCAGAGACTGAGTCAATTTGAGCATCTTTTCTGCTATGAGAGTCATTGGTGTATATCCTCAAAAAAGCAGATTAGTGACTGTCAAAGACAACCTCAGATCACCAAACAATGATTTATTTTCCCAAGGAAACACCTGAACTAGGTACCACTTCCTGAGATAAATTAGCCTGCCTCCTCCATATAAATTGAGGTAGTTCTTTCCTTAAAAATGTGATTGGCCCAGGTACCACAAGTTCAAGCTATCTCATTGTGATGATACCTTCTTCAGTCAAATTAACATGGTTTCCTAGTTCCCTGGTGAATAACACCTCTCTCTCCACAACTCTAGGGCCCTTCAGACTTGGTGGATTTCCAAGGGGTTCAAAAGTCTTTCTCAGACTTGGTCTAGCAGATCAGAGCCAGATTTTCATAAGAAAGAAATGAGAGGAAAGGTCAAGGTCTACTCAAGATAAATGCTAGATCCTTCTTATGCAACAGCTAAGTAAACTTCCTTTTGTTGACTGCTGATTAATCAGAGATTATTTAATTTCATTCCAATCAGACCAGAGGAAGCACCTCAGTCAGTTTCTGCCAGCTTAAGTTTACTAAGGAGAAATGATTAACTCAGGTTTGTCAGGTTGTAGTAATGGCAAAGGAAGCCAAACCTAAAGAGTTAAGAATGCCTGCAAAATACACTAAATTGGAAAGTGTGAAAAGTGAATCAAACTTTCTTTGTCTATAAATCAACAATTTTTAAGTTAATCAATAAAAAACTTAGGTACCCCTCCTTAACACTAAGTAAGAGTGTTCAGCAAGTCACTTGCTAAAGTGGGTGACAACTCCAGAGGCCACAGCCCTGCCCCTAGGCAGTGTTAAGCAAATTTAAAGACTGCAATTGATTCCCATAAAGTGGAGGAAGGGACAGGAAATGACATGGTGGAAGGACTATAAAAAGTCCTGAACTTCCTGACCAAGGGACTTTGGATTTCAGCTTCACTCCAATCTGGGACATTAGCTCTTGGACTGTTTCTAGGACTGCTCCTGGATCTTCTCCTTTGGACTTCAGTGTTGGAGGACTTCACCTAGGGTGGATGAATAGCTGGCCTTCCTTCCCTGGCTTCTGGAGAGATTGGTTCCACAGAGGCCTTCATTGGGGGTGGAAGGAAGGAGGGGGGGGAACTACCTTGGTAGTACCCTTGCTTAGGACACTACCAGACTTCTGGCTGAGAATTACCAGAAAATCCACATGAAGACAAGGGATATGGTGAAGTCCTGCCTGAGCCCTGCATGAGAGTACCACTTAGGGTGATAGGCTAGATAAATCTCTACCTTCTTCTTACATTTTACCACTTTCACTTTCCACCTCTACTAAAGGTCATTTTGACTTTAGTTGTAGTATCTTTAAATCAGCAACCACAATATTACTATAGAATTCTCATGTTTAGGCAAAACCCTAAATTTATATTCTTACAAAAGAAAATTAACTCAGTACAGGAAATGTTGGAGGGACCAAAGAGAGAGGAGCTCTGATTTGTTCTGACTGTTCTAGAAAACAATAACAAATAGAAAAATCACTAAGCTGCACATATCTTTTGACTTGGGAATACTATTCCTGGGCATAGATCCCAAAGAAGTCAAAAATGGAGGGGAAAGGTCTCACAAACAAAACAAAACAAAACAAAACCAATTTATATCAGCAGTTTTTGCAGTAACTAATAACTTGCTTGAAGGCAGATTATAAAGTGGTTGAAGAAAATGTCATGTGAATATAATGAAAAATTATTGAGTCATAAGAAACAACAAATATGATAAATTCTGTGAAACTTGAGAAAAGCTGTATGAACTGATGCAGTGTAAAGTAAGTAGTAATAAAACAAATACACAATAATCAAAGAAATAGAAGGAAAAGACCCAAGGCCTCTCATCAAAGCAAAAATCACTGAAATCCAGAGGAATGACTGGGAAATATGCCTCCCTTTTTCAGTAAAGAGGTGATTTTATTATGAAAATAAAATGTATATTGCCAGGTCATTTGCTTTGCCCAAAAATATTTCTTTACCACAAAGGATGATTTTATTTGAGAGAGTCACTGGAAAGTGACAGTGAGGTCAGGAAGAAGCTTCAATAAAAATATTTAATTTTAAAAACAACTTGATATAATTCGACTCATTTGCATTCAGTCCAGTAGGACTTGGGATGCTAAGAAAAATTACAGTTCTGCAAAAACACAAAACATTAACTTCCCCCAAAGTAATCTAAGAGATTCAGAAATAATTCTTTACATGCAGAGGGTGATAAGAGATCCCATTTATCCTAGGTTCAAATCTCGGCTCTGCTACTTAACTTGTGTGTGAGCTTAAACAAATCTAGAACCTTTCTATACTTTGAGTCTCCTACTTTAAAAAGTAAGGTTATTGAGCAAGATGATCTATAAGGTCTCTTTCAGCTCTCAATACTATCAATGTTATATCTATTTATAGCACAGCCACGTGCTATCTGAAAAAAAGCAGGGTAAAAATTTTAAGACATGTGCATAGAAGTAGAAATAGGTCCTACCATTAAGCAAATAACTTGATTATAAATTCAGTGCAATTTTTATAGGATAATATTTCTAGTTTTAGAAATACTACCTATGGGATACTTGATAGGAAAGAGAGCCAAGCTGGTAACCCACCAGAATTCACTTCTTATTTCTAGCATGATTTGGAAATTATATTTAAAATTTTTAAAACACCAATTTTAGTTGTTTTGATGAAAATTTAAAACTTTTCCTTAAACAAAATATTATGAACAAGTGAACCTTTTCTTAATGACTCAATCAGAATTATAAACCTCAATTATCAAAACCACCAGCAATGATACAGCAATACACACAAAGAACTTAATGAGGCACCCAGGGCTGCCTGCTCCTTCATCAGGTGCTTTGAAAGAGCTGTTGTTCTTGTTTAGTCCTGTCCAACTCTTTGTGACCCCGTGGATGGATCATGACACACCAATACTCTTCATGGGTTTTCTTGCCAAAGATACTAGAAGGGTTTTGCTATTTTCTTCTCCAGTAGATTACGGTAAATAGAGGTACAGTGACCTGCCCAGGGTCATAGCTGGTGAGTATATGAGGTCAGATTTCAACTCAGCCCTTTCTGATTCCAGGCTCAACACTTATCTCCACAGAGCAATTAACAGGCTCTTAGAGGAGCTGAGTCTATCTGTAAAATTCTTCTCCCTTCTCAATTTACTACCAGCTGCCACCTTCTGTGGACGTCAAGTTTACCTGCCTATTGTAGTTCACTGCTCTGCTCACTTCTGATCCCCTCATCTTCTAATCTGCTGTGCTCTGAAGAACCATATCAGTCGGTAAACAAGCATTAACTGAGTGCTTACAATATTCCAAGCAGTCCTGAGTAGCCAGGTCACAAAGAAGGGCTAACACAGGTTGCCTGACTTCAAGGAACTCACATTCTAGTGAGGAGATAGCACACAAAGAACTATACATATCTAAGACACAAACGATCTATAAGTGCAAGGTAGTCTCTGAAGGCAAGTGCTGGAGGAGGGGATGGGAAAGACAGGGTTTGAGGTGAGTCTTGAAGAAAGTGAAAGAAGCCAGGAGGAGGAGGAGGAGGTAAGGAGGAACATTCCAGGCACAGGGAGCAGCCTGTGAAAAGGCTGGAAATGGAGTGTCCCATGCAAGGAACAGCAAGTAGGCCAGGTCAGGAAGCCTGTAGAGTTTGTGGAGTTTGTGGAGATAAGTAAATTAGAGGAGGGGGTTAGGTTTCAAAGAGCTTAATATGGCAAAATAGAACACTTTATAATTGATGCTGGGAATCATGGAGAACCAGTCAAGTTTACAGAATAGAGGATTTTCTAGCCAGTCTTCAGATAGTTTTGTTTCATACTGGAACAGAAGAAGACATTTGACCCACCAGTTTAACAAAAAAAGGTTTATTTCAGAATGAAGATTCAAATAATACAAGACTGGAAAAATGGATAAAGTTGGGGGCTAGAATTGTGAAACTCAAAATTTCAAGCTTTAAAAACATTTCAATATGATCAAGCTGAGTGGTGCCAGTGGAGCTACCAGGCCAGATTCAGCTGTCCTGATGTACCAAGCAAGAGTTCAAGCTCTTTGTGGCATCCTTGTGGTTCTTTTATATACCCAGGTGAGGAGGAAGAGGCATCAACAATGTGAGCCTTTAGCCTCCTATGCCCAACCAAATTTCAAAGAAGAAAAAATCAGCCCAGCTCCCGATGGGGAGGGTTTGGCTCCTATCACAGGGACAGGCAGTCAGAAGTGTGCTTTAGGAAGATCACTCACTCTGGCAGCTGAGTAGGATGGACAGGACTGAGGAGAGCTCTACCAGCAGCTACTGTAGTGATCCAGAAGGGAGGTGATAAGGGCCTGTCCCAGAGTGTCAACTGTGTAAGTAGAGAGAAGGAGCATCTACAAGACCTGACAACAGACTGGATGTGATATTAGGAATGAGCAAAAGTGAGGAAAATAGGATGACAATAAGGAGATGAGCCTGAGTGACTGGGAGGGTGGTGGTGTCCTCAACAGTTAATAGAATGTGAGTAGAACTTCTTCCATGGATAAATTCAGTAGTTTTAGTGACCAATAATATTGAGTTTTATTATGCTTTAGGTTTGTAAAGTGATTTATATACCTAATCTCATTTGACATTCTCAACAACCTATAAGGAAGGTACTCGAGTTATTATTTCCCCCACTTTATAGATAAGGAAACTGAGACTCAGAAAGATTGTGACTTGCCTTTGCACTCTAAGTCCCAAACTCTAGCTTCTATGCCAGGATGTCTCAAATGAAAGAAGAGATGAAGGCAGACTTTTTGACATCTATTTTTTGGCTCTTCAGAGTCCTTATTTCCTTCCTTCTTTTGTTCCTAGTTTTGAGCTGTGTTTCAAACAACTGAACTGAGGTTACCAGATAAATGAAGTACTACTATTATACGTAGCAAAATCTTGAAAAATTTCAGAATGAAGATTCAAATAATACAAGACTAGGAAAGTGGATAAGTTGGGAGCTAGAATCATGAAACTAAAAATTTCAATATTATGAATTTATCCATATAAAGAATCCAAGGTATACAAGAAAAGTAGTTAGTATCTTGAAAAACCTGTAGCAATTCTTTGTGATGGTTAAGCGATATTGAGAATTCCTCCATTTTGCAGGTATAAGGAGGTAGGGAAGAGTGAGGTAGACTATTTTAGCAGGTAGGTTGGTCTGCTTATAAATTAAGAGCATAAAGATGTAGTCTGAGAGGACAGCCAGAAGTCAGAAATGGTTCACACTGAAGTTTGGGACTTCTCTGAATTCTCTCACTAGTTCTATTGTATCATATTGAGACTGGTCTGTGATAGGTCCGAATCTAGAAAGGCAAGAAACTTCTCTTCACCAAGAAATACTTAGGTTCAATCTTCTAGGGTTGCTTTAATTCATATGCGTACTCCAGATCTTTGATGACAGAACTGAACTATTAGAGGAAAGGGAAAAGGCATTTTCCTGGAGTATACTGGAACAACAAAGTACCAGGAAGAAGAAAAAGGAAATATCCTAGAATGGTCCTACCAGATCCTTTACTGTACTGTCATGATTCTAATCCATCTCTATTCAACAACTATTCCCTACAACAGTCATTCCCAAAACTATTTACAATTAGTGCTCATTCTTTGACCCATATTTGCTCTATATGTATAAATTTACTAATTCAGCCATAGAATAGGAAATTAAAAATCCATTTACTTTGGTGAAACTAAGGCTGGATATTTAAACACATCCATAAATCATTCATTTCTGAGAGCCAGTAATTTCCAATGACCAGCAGAAAACTGATGCCCCTAAATTTTCAACCTTCCCCATTTTATAAACAAGATAATTGAAAAAAAAATGTACAAATTTAAATATGTGGGAAACAGATTTGGTATGAATGTTTCTATGACTAAATAAAAATAGAATGGGGTTAACAGCACATATTTCTTTACAGGATCTCTGGATTTTCTTATTCCCTATATGCCTCACACTGCAAATTAAGTCTTTGCCCACTCTTCCTAATTCTCTAAAATCTAGCTTTCTAATTGTCACCCTTTTAGGAAGTTCAGTAAACAACAAGAACTTCCTTAGATTGTCTATCCCATCTCCATTCTGTGATATACACTCACAGGTATCTGAGGAGTGGTCTCACTATTTATTTTCCTCTTTTCTAAAACTATGAGAAAAAATATCTCTAAATGATATTCCTCTTTATATCACTGCTGGTCCCAATAATTGGCTTCTGAAAAAAAAAAAAGTGCTATTCACAACTATGGCTAAAGAAAGACTTTTTAACCAAACAAGGGATAGAAATGATCAACAAAGAGAAAAGAGACAAATATGGTTGGATAAATAAAAAGGCTTGAGTAAAATCAATTTGGCTACAGAAAACTGTCAGTTGGGGTGGGCGGGGAATTTTGCATCAAAAATATATGTTTGCTATCCAAGACATATATACCACCAAGAACTATTTCCTAAATAGAAGAATGGTCAAAGGACATAAAGAGGTTTCAAAATAAAAATTACAAATGGTCAACTATCATATGAAAGACTGTCCCAAATCACTAATAAGTGAAATTCAAGTAAAATAACTCTTTTGTTTCACCTCACACCCAACAAATTGCCAAAGAAGACAAAGGTTATAGTCAGTACAAGAAGGACTACTGCAGAAAACCAGGTATATTAAATATTACTGGGAGAGTTTTAAATGTGAATTAATCCAATCAGGCTGGAAAAATTATTTGGAACTGAGCAAGAAAAGTTCACTAAATGTTTATACTCTCCAATCCAGAGATTCTATTACTATGTAAATATGTGAAGGAGGAATGTCAAAGACAGATAGGAAAGCCTTATATATACCAAAATATCCATAGCAATAACTTTTATGATAGTAAAAACACCTAGAAACAAAATGAGTACCTACCTACTGGGGAAGTGCTGAATTATGGTATGTGAACATTACTGAGTCATTTAAAAAAAAAAAAAAAAAAAAGAGTACCCCAAGGAATTCAGAGAAACAAATGAGGACTTGTATAAACGGACAAAAAAGTAAAGGAAGCACAACCACAAGAACATTATACATAATGACTACAACAAACTAAAAGAACACTCAAATAAATCCAAATGCTGAGTGACTGTATCAGTTTATCTTGGCACAGAAAAGAGATGAGGGCACATAGGGAAGGGACAGAATGAGCACAAAATGCTGCATACATAGCTAGTATAATCACTGTGTTGATTATTTTCTTTACTTATAAGGTGTTCATTCGAGATATATATTCAGAAATGACAGCAATTCATCAACAAAACTTAAAAAAAAAAAAGGGGATAGCTAGGGATAGAGCAATATTCCTCAGGATTTCAGGTAAATCCTGGGTGACAATTAATGCCCCTTTCAGGATGCTGACTTGGTTGTCAGTGGTGTAAGTCCTGAGCAATCACTGCTGCCACCGACAACAGCCAAAGCTTAAAAAAAAAAAAAAAAAAAAAAAAAATCTCGACCACTACATATTCTATTTGGGAGTAAAATGTCAGGAGAAATGGATAAAGTTGTGTGAACAAAAGAATAAATTTTTATATAGAATAATTTCCCAAAAAGAGCAGCTATCCTGAATTCTGGCTTATTCCAAAGGCACATTTTTATATTTCAGATGATTAACAATTAAAACCAAAGGAAGCCAATTGTTTTCTGTTACTCTCATCGCCCAAAAAATAAAGTTCAGTCAAAAAAAGGTTATATTACATCATTTTTATTTCTTTCTCCTTTCCCTTTCCTCATCCATACTCGAACCTGAAGCCTGAAAATATTTTGGACTGTGGCCCAGGAATGGTGATAGTATGAGTAAACCACTGTTCATTTCCATACAATCACTCAAAGAAGAGAACTTCAAATTTCTGTGACTAACATATTTAGATGCTTAGACTAGACAGGCACAATTTCCTAGGAGAAAGGAAATGGGTCAGATTTTAACAGTACTTTCACCAACAGAGATCTACATTTGTCATAAGAAAGCTCAACAAAAACTCCAATTTCTAGATGTTCCTACTGAAATACAGCTGGCTACATTGACCCTCTCATCACAGACTCTCTTTGAGATTTGTCTACCTAAAAGCCAGAGAGTAATTAGTGTAGCCTTAATGAAGTTATATCTGTAAGTCTCAGAATCAATTCTCTTCTTAAAACCTGAGGCCACAGATTCCTACATTAATTTTGCAGTCACTGCTTCTAACTCCCCTTGACTTACTGAGCTTTGCCTGAGTGAAGATAGAAGTGATTGCCTATTGGCTGTCAACTTTATTATCCACTCCACATGTAACCACATCACACTGCCCCTGATCTATTTTACTAATGGAGATATATCAAAAACATACCAGGGGATACTATTGTTCTGAAGAGTCTCAAAATGTGAGGTACGGAGGAATACAGAGATTCTATAGCTTCTACAAACTACATTGTGCATATCAATGCAGTTAATTTTTCCCAAACACCACTTTTATCATATTCAAAAGCCTTCAATCACTTCCCACAGCCTAGTGAATGAAGTCCAAACTACTATACCTGCCATTCAAGACTCTTTACAATCAGGTTCCCATTTCTGATTCCAATTGTTCTCAAACATAAATCCTGTGTTCTAGCCAGGCTAGTCTTCTATCCTCCAAAAAGACCATGCTCATTTCATTTTCTGAAATGACTACTTACCATCTTTTCTTGCTAATAACCCTCACACATTCTTCGAAAAGAATATTTGCAAATGCCTCCTTTGAGCTTACCTTGACCACTTTTACCAACACTGGCTTTTCTCTCTTTTTGTCTAATATAGTGCTTATTATCTGATTCACTCATTTAAACATTTAACCATGGAGAGTCTTAAGTGGTTTTAAAACCTTTACATGTGAAAAATTAATCTCTATAACTCTATCACTGGATCTCAAAAGGCGGATTATTTTATATTTCTTTTGAATCCCCTATGACAACTAATATGATGGTGGGTACACAGTAAAGTCTCAAAAAGGGAAGCTGGTTAACTAATGTGTGAATTAAATTATAACGCTAAGCATAATGTTTTACAGACTGGAAAACCAAAGAAAAGGTCAATTTAAACGACTTGCCTCAAACTACCAAAAAAAAAAAAGAATCCTAAAACTCTTAACTGAATTTTACATGAGATTGCTTTGAGTTGTTTTCTAGTTCTTACAAATACCTAGGGATTCTCTCTTCCCACAGATTGGAAGATAGGGGGTATGTCTTTTATTTTTTAAATGTCTCATACCTCCAACCACATATAGTAGGTGCTTAATCAATGTTTAGTGAATGAATATTGAATGAAATTGCAATGACTGCTATTCTAAAGGTTGGCCATTTGCCTACCAGATTTCCATAAGGGATACAAAAGCAGCTCCCATACTTTTCTTTGTCCCCATACACAAGCCAGCTAGGTGCCCCTTTCTGGTGTGAAGATTTATTTTTCATCATCTTTGGCACAAATACTAGAATGCTATCTGCCAGGCCCCATGCCCCGATAAATATGCATCCACAAGCATTTATGGAGATAGATGGCTGGTGAGGAGGGGGCACACTTTGGTCAGATCCCAATGCTGGCCTGTGGTTAGGAGGAAGAAAGAGTGGGGGAGGGGTGTGGTCCTGTGATTAATCACTGCCCACTCTGTTTAGGGGTATTCATCACAGCCCGCTGTCAGGTAAATCACTGGAAAAACACCTCTTCAGTAATTAATGTGAAGTGACGGATGGACAGCCCCTGGGCCCATTAATCAGGAACATCAGCAGCCTACTGAGATTATGAATGTCAGGATGCATAAACTGCCGGTGGATCAATAGGGCCAGGAATTCATCCAAGGCTCTCATTTCCGAGGCACCTCCGGTACATTAGGCTCCCTTGAACCCCTCCCCCCAATCTGAAACAGAAAAAAGGAAGACTTCAGAACAAAGAATGGGGGTCTTTATTGTGAAGTGGACTGTGACATCACATAAATGTAGTCAAGGGCACTGGCCATGGCCAGGGGAAGGTATTTGCTACCTGAGTACAGGGTAGCTGGCAAACAGATAAACAACTGGTATCAAATAAATATCCTCAGAATACAAACTGAGGTGAGACAGCCCAGCAGTCAAGGAGATATAGTTAATACTCAATTATCCAGATGCTGATTATGTAGTTTATGGATCATCCAACCTATGTGTTTCTTAGATTCCCAACTCCTTTCTTCCTGTTCATATTTTGGCTCTTTTCTGGGGAGCACCACAGACTCATAGACTGTTAGAAGGTGAAAAAGGCCTCAGTGATTGTCCAATGCCCTCAATTTAAAGACAAGGAACCTGAGCTTGAGAGAACTGAAGAGCCTCGGCCAAGGTCACACAGACTGACAGAGGCAGCACTGAAGCTTCTCACCTCAATTCCTGAGTCTTTCCATAGTTTTTGCTACTTGCTAACAACGATGATTAAAATGTGAGGGTGGGAGAAGGATTTTATCTTATTTGTGAATTTACTTTAACCACTCCCTCTAGCTCCTGGAAACCTATGAATTTCCTATAGGCTCCTCATGAGCCTGTGCAAGTCTCAGTTCCCTAATATTTACAAGGAATTCTGCCAACAGAGGAACTGGACTCAAGACTAAATTCTGGTAGGATTCCAAGAAAACTGAAAATTGGCTAAATACTATTTCTTCCCCAACTCAATGAGAAAAATTCTACTTCAAATGTTACTGTTTGTTCAACCTGACAAAGTTACCCTTTTCTCAAGCTCCACATTCCCTCAAGCTTCAATTAAATTCCGTAAGGGAAGCAGTGCTGCTGCCACTGCTCCATATTGCAGTAGGCACTAAGCTAGCAGTGACGGGAAGGAGATTGTCTTGGCTTCCACATCCCGCCAAGCCCCAGTGTTGTACTTTGTGGTCAGACCTCAGCCATGGCTGCAGCTGTTGGTTAGAAAGTGTCTCAGAGTTCCTGCTGCCTGTTCCGCTAAATCTCATTTCATCCCACTGATGGATGGATGGATAGATGGCTGCTTGGTGAAAGAAGCATTATCAGCCAGCTTCTATGGAGCCTCTGCATGATGGATGGCCCTCGTTCTGCTTTCTCCAAACCACCATCGATCTAAGCCATATTTCAGCGGTCAGAAGCCCAGTAATATTAAGATATACAATCAGGTTAAACCTCCTGAAAAGAAGTCCCAACATTTGCTTTGCTCTAATCATAAACATGGCTGAAAATATAGGTTCATTCTCTCTAGCTGATGGTCTAATGGAGTCTACCAGCTTACAACTCAGAAGGAATAGCTAGCCTCAGTTTTTAATAGTTTGGAAAACTACATCAAAAGCCAAGATGCCTCCGTATTTCTAACATCAGCTCTGAGAAAATGTATCCTACAGATTTCACAGAAGCAATGAATCTATCTATATGAATATTCAGGGGTATGTATGAAAATCATTAGAATTTTCCCCAATTCTATCCAGACCTTTGTTAGTCATGGAATCAATGCTCTTTGAGCCCTGTTATACATACCACATGATCTTTGTGTGCCCAAACTAAAGGTGCTAAACCGAGAGCAAAGGGTGACCAGTCTGATCTTCGAATCAACAGTCCCACCCGGCTACCCCAATGGCTACATTATGACTTGCTTATCTATATCAGATTCTGAGATACTTTCCAAACTGCACTTCATACTTGTTATCTCTTCTACCCATCAAAAACTGGATGCTGGCTGGTTCCTATATTTTCTGACTGCATTTCTGCTTAAGCCTCTGTTATTAATTTCTGGCCCAAGCCCTCAGACAGATCTCAGACCTATCAACTAGAAGTCACACATCTTATCTATCTTGTCTGCTTTGGAATGAAAGCCTGGATTCTGACCTAGACTTCTGGACAGGTACCAGTAACAGGTATCTGACAAGACTTATTTACAAAGTTAAGGGAAAAGTTCATAGTCAAAATACTTACCTAACCACAATTTAGTGATTCCAAAACAAAAGCCAATCTGCCTCCACAGCCTAAGTGTCCTAGACTTGTATCCTAATTCTGAAACATACAGAATACCCATAAAGACTAAAGAGATGACAGCCAGCTCTGCAGAATAAGTAGCCTGCCTCTACTGCACTAGAGATATATATTCATTGCTTTCTTCTCCAGAGAAAATAAACTCCCCAAATGGGCTACCAACCACAAGTAAGAAAACTCTTGAACCTATGACTATGTCAATTAGAAACCTAATGATAAACTATATCTGGAATGAAACAATATCTTTAGTGCCTTGTTGTTATATCTATGAATAGTTATTCTATCTATTTCTACTGATATGTCTGCACAGGGATAGAAACACTTCCCCCGCCTCAAGAAGTAACCAGGTCTAACCAGCTACACCTTATTTCAATGCTAAATGAGCACCTAATTGGGACCTTTTACCTGTGTGCTACCCAGCTTACCCCATCCTGGCCTACTCTTATCCAAGAATCCAGGGCTGATACACAGTTTGTATGGGAGAGAGCTATACTTTGGGATAGTTTAAGGGAAATATAATCTAGCAGATTCAATGAAAATGACAGTAGCTACAAGAAATCTGGGCTTTTATAAATAGTCTAAAGGAAACATGTGAGTTTACTCTTAAAAGGATACTCCCCTAAATGGTATCCTCTACTGACCTGAATTTCAATAGTCTACAGAAAGTATTTTCATGTGGGGAGAATAGGGGAAGAACAACCCTAATATATTAAAAAAAAGGGATAAAATTGCACTACCATACATGCGAGATCTTTTCCCCCACTTATCTTTTATTTTAGTTTTGTTACCATTTTAGTCATCAAAAAATACTCTCATAAATGTACAGAACTCAGGTTAAAACTAAATTCATAAAGTACCTATATAAGAATAACAGAACTAAAGAGAAAGAAAATAACATTAAAAAATTCTAAACACGTTCCCATGGGACTTAGCTACGAGAGATAAACTAGTATCTTTCTCTCATAACTTGGTAAAATTCTTGGCCAAGAGATTCAATTCTTAAAGGGTGAGTATTTCAATTTGCAAACTGGACTCTTTCTATATTGATAGTCATATTATAATAGGATATAGAGTTTTCTTTCTGACAAGGTCCAGTCTAAGATATTTAATAAATATAAAGGCCACATCTCATTGGTGTCTCATCAAAAGCATCAATGATTTCTTAACAAACTCTAGTGAAGGGAGGAATGAATAGAATAGTGGTCTGTAGATACAAAAAAAAGGTTGAAAATCACTCTTTAAAAGGAATTTGAATGGAATGTTGATTGATAAGACTTGCATCAGCTCTTATTCTTATTCTACCAGGGTTTCAGAACCAGCCCTGTCCCACAGGTTCCTCTGAAAGAGGTAAGAAACTCCAATCATTGCAATTTAGAACAAGACTGGACTTATCCCTTTGCTGGGCAGAAGTTATCAACATCTGCTAATAAACTGCCTCCCTCAACTACTGACCTGATCAGTCAGTATGAGATCAGGATGCTATCAATTAATCACTGAATTAGTATTTATTAAGTGCCTACTATGCCCAGGCACTCATTTCAAAGGCAAGCAAGATAAATTTTAAACAAGGAAAATATTCTGAAAAATACCATGATGTATTAAAAAACTAAATTCAGATTATCCACTATAATAGTACTCCTCTTCATCAGTGGGTATGAGAAACAAGATTAGACTGTAAAATTCCTGAGAATAGAATTTGCTTCAAATCTCTGAGTTCCCAATGTCCTAGAACAGTGATGGGCAAACTATGGCTGAGAGCTAGATGCAGCCCCCTGAAATGTTCTATACAGCCAAGAGACATTATTCCTAATCTGACGAATACAATGAGTAGGATACAATACAATGAAACTTTGAAAGAGTTGCCTTAGAAACAGACTGACAGATGAGCATTTCCTTTCCTTTGGCCCCCTCTTTAAAAAGTTTGCCCATCACTGATCTAGTATATTGTTTTATACAAAGCAGGTGTATAATAAATGTCTGAGTTAAAAATAATTGAAATGATTGTAAGAAAACTGCCACAAAGACTGGATAAGAACTTGATTATGTTCCAGAAAGACTATTTAGCACTTAAAACTTTTGCTTCCCACCCTAAGCACTGCCCAAATTTAGGAAATAAAGAATATCACTTCGCTTACTTCTTGTTTCAGTATCTATCTACCTCCCTACAAGATGGTGTTGCTATTATTACTTAACTGATTTCTGAGCTAGTACATTTTTTATCCTAATTTGCAAGGTCTGATACGATGATCCTTCACTTTTCATATACTATTTCCCATGAAGTTTCATTTTGATGGTACAGAAAGACCTTCAAATTATGTCCAAGTCAGGTATGGTAGGCTTTAAAAAAAATTATCCATTTAATCAAATGGTTATAAAACGATTTGGTTGTCTTCCACATTTAACTGTCTAATGACTGTTTCTGAGCAGTATACCCCTTAGTCATGGACCCAAAGATGAAATGAATAAGATAGATAAGTCTGTCCATTTTACAAAAATTTATTCAAACCTTCCCTGGCTGCAAAGTCTCAACAAAGTTCTAGGATATGTCTAAATACCAAGAGACAACAAACTAGTGTAATAGAATGGTTAAGATTGCTAAAGATAAGAATACAGAACTAGAGTGCAGAATGACATGTCCATTCCCAATAACCTTCTAGATTTAAAAATGATGATAATCATAATTCACAGTTGTCTGTGAAACATCCCCATTCACCTTGCCTCACCCTCAGAAACATATGGTAGGGATACCTTACCATGTGTCAGGAGATGAAATCCCTCCCTTCTTTTCCCCAAATGAATACTCTTTACTGTATTTTCCTCCTCCCACCATCTCTGTCATTACTATTCAGAACATCTTATCCTTCCCTTATAGCTCTTCTCTCCTCCATAGGGATGTGAATACATGGGAACAATGACCAATGAAAGTGAGAGTAGCACAATTCTTAGTTTTATAGGAGACCCAAGCAGAGCACAACTTTCATGTTAGAAAGTCTAAAAACAAATGAAATTCGTACAGTATATTACAGGTATAGATAGTATTTTCGGGGTAAGTGTACCACAGAATTAGGTGTTTTAATGTCTACCTTGGACATTTGTAGCTTTCATTTTTCTGCAGTGGAACAAGGAGTGTTGCTTGCACAAGTGGAAGAAATATTTCAGGAGAAAGGAGAGTGTCAAGATAGACTAAGATATGGAATATGTAGTTCTAGTAGGATCTTGGCAGCTCCAAGGGCATAAGCAAACTATGGCATGAAGAGGCCTTATCTCTCAGCATATCACAACTCACACCCCTAACTTATTTTACACTTCACTGGCCCCAGTCTCCATGCATCGGCACCAAATGATTTCATGCTCTATAGGTTAGGAAACAGCCCGAAGCTCAGTCTCTTTCACACTCCACTGACATGGTAACCCTCACCAACTTATTGTTCAGTTTAATGTTCACACCTGTAGTGACCACTGAAAAAAAGCAGTCAGTTTGAGATTTTAATAGGTTTGAATAATGAACAAGTCATAAAAAGAGAAAAATGTGTTTATATACCCCTTAGGAACATCATATCACAAAACATGAAGTAGCTAGATATAATTAATTACCAAGTTAAATGATTCTATCATTTCCTTCTTTAGGATAGCCACAGGACAAAAGAAAATGAGCAAAGTCATACATGATGGGATATTTGGCAAAGGTACACACGGGGAGAGCTCACTGGAGCATCATGTCAATCTACCTTATAAGTCTTGAGGTATATCATTCATATCTCCTTGAAATTGTGGATATAAATCTGTTTTCACACTAACTCCAATATTCAGACAAGATCAGTTCCATAGCCACTGGGTAGAGGGGTTGGGGAGGAAGGTGGTTAGAATTAACTTGAAGAAAAGAGTCCAGGGATCCTGGTGCTCAAGACCTCTTAAGTTTTATTTTTACAAATCATCCTTAAATGTCCCCTTAACCAGTGGTGTCAAATTCAAATAGACAATGACTCCAATGGCTCCCCCATTCTGACTTAGTAAGCTTCAATTTAATATTATTTATGTCATTGTGTTTTTTTTAACATTTCCCAATTATATTTTAATCTAGTTTGGGCATTGTTCTAGAAATTTGTGGCCAGAGTTTGACATCTCTTCTCTAAATAGCCTAGCTTACTTCTAGAATGGCAGCAGAATGGGTCCCCTGCTGGATCTATTCTAATCTAGACTGACATTGTGGGACAGAAAAAGTGGATTCGATTCTGAGAGTACCTCAAAGTTTGACACGTACTGAACAGATTGTACACTGGGTCATTTTTCTTCCTTTTAGGGTTCTTCTCAAATCAGAGTCTGAAGTCTAAAAATCACTGAATAAAACATTAAGAAATCGTGGAAAAACAAAGAAAAAATTTAGCCTAGAACATAATTTTTTTAAAGCCCATGTCTTATCTATGGAGTAACATGATGGAGAAATTTAGATTGATAAAGCAGGAAAGCAATAGTAATGGTGGAAAAGAACAATTACATGAAAATAGGGATTAGTGTATTGGAAAATTCAGTAACCAATCAGTTTATTGGCTTTATTTCCCCTTCCTACTCCCAGTCATATTTAGTCATACTATAAGTATGAGCCGGAAATCTGGCTGGTGGGGAAATAGGAGCAGAAAGTTTCACTTACAAGCACAGAAAATATCAGATAAGTAAAAAAAGGATAACTCATTCACATCTGAAAAGGTTAATAACTATCAAGCTTTCAGAACAGAAAAAGGCTTAGGAAGTCTAAGGAGGATTAGATAATACTATAAGATACTACAAATGTACAATGCACTTAAGCTAAGTCTAAATTATTGTGGTGAGACCAAAAGGATTAAGGCTAGTGTGCATTAAATGCAAACAGGTAGCAAGCTTCTACTCTATACTGATTGATATTTATTGAAAGCTTATAATGTACACAAGAGTCTGTCCTAGACTTCCAAATCCTACAATCTAATTCAGAAAACACAACAGATGACTAAAAAAGATAACTTAAGAATATAAGACAGTATATGATAACTGTCTAATATATGGTATGGATACTGCAGAATTATGAAGTTTAGAGGAAAAAGAGATCACTAAAAAAACTGACAGAGGAGCTGGGTCTTGAAGGATTCTGAGAAGTGAAAAGGAAGCAAGTATTAAAAAGAATACCACAAGAAAGGCAGAGACAGAAATGAGCAAAATACTTCTGGGAAAAAATGAACAAGCCCATTGCTTCTAGAATTAAATAAACTTCTCTATTTGGCCAAAGGCTTGAATGCCAGACTAAGAAATTTGGACTTCATCTATAAGCAATAAGGAACTGTTGAAGGCCTGATAGGCAACTGCTGAGAAGTGGTGCTACCAGAGAATTTCCATGTTGGCATCCCTTTTCGTAGTCTTTCACAGATTCTACCCACTCCCCCAAATTATCTCTGCTATCAATATCAACCTTACTTTGAATCTGAATAATTAGTACAATGGGAACAAGATACAGCCCTGAATTCTGAGTCTGGAATACTGTTATGATCATTTACTCACACAGTGATCATGCTCAAAACACTGCCAAGAAAATGGAAAAATAAGAGGAATAAGTTAAGAACAGTAACTTTCCCTGAGATCCAATCCTAGGTGCAAAACTGAGTTTGATACTAAGAATAGTAATCAAACATATTCATTCCCCATTACTCACTAAAAATGGCCCAATTAAGTCAGATAGACAGCAAATGTAGAAAACACACTGGGGTTTATTCCAGGATCAGAGTGGTAAGAAAGTTCCCTTACCTTGGATTTAGAATGAAGTTATTTACAATGGCCCAATAGTCACTGAATCAACATCAAAACAAACCTAAGACAGGCATGAGAAGGCAGCCAATTTGTGAAATGTATACAGAAACTGGTCTCACAGTTAATGTAATAATTCCTGGAAAAGGTAAACCCCACTCACTCTCCACCCTTCACCCTACTCCTCCCAGCTAGGCAGGGAGGGTTTGGGCAGTCTCATTTCCTGGCAAGAAAGTGATATTTTTAGTCTTCGAGATTTCTAATTCCATCCAATCCATACTTCCATCAATAAAACTTCTAACCTTATAGCCTTGCAAACAATATGAAACAACAACACCTTGAGAAAAGGAGTGAAACACGTGTACCCCATCCCACATATACCCCCAAAAGGCATCAGTTGCTGCTTTAGAGCTAATTGGACCCCTGATCCTGCCAACTCAAATGGTTTCTATCCCAACTGCCTCTGGAGTCCTTGGAGCTTCTCTCCCTCCTCTTCCCCTAGTATCCCATCTATAGCATGCACCCATCCCCCCTTCCACTGCTATCCATCCTCCCCCATCTCACAGACTACTGCTGCAGACTGTCAGCCCTGCATTTGGGGACTTGGAAAGTGCTCTTGTGGGACAGCTCTATGTGCCGGCACAGCACTTTCAAAGATACAATGTCACTCTTTATGGCCAGGTGCAGATTGGCTTCTCCTTAAAAAAATACTACTACTAATGAAAAGACAGGTACAAGGAGATTTTAAACAGCCAGGATTAAACCTTTCTAGGCTTTCCTCTGAGGGTCTGGGCAGCCTCAGAGCCATTCTCAATGAGGCCCGTCCTTCTGCTCACACTAAGTGACATGCCAATTGGAAAAGGCCAACGCTTTCTAAATGTGGAGATGCTTAAAGGGCTTAGAAGCCCACCTAACGGCCATCTTGCTTTTCCCAGAGGCCTGCATCTATCTTCTCAACTTCTCTGGAAGTATATTCAAGACTTTTCCTTGAGATCCCTTTCAGCCTTTTCATGTACTACTACACCACAGACTCCCCAATGCTGTCCTCTCAGCTGAGCCCAAACACACTGTGCTCATCTTCGTGCCTGCTGTTCTCTTTCCTGACATACTGCTGCCCCTCTTTTCTACCTGTCTAAATCTTGTCCATCATTCAAGGTCCTCCAGTTTAAGTACCACATCCTCCAGGAAGCTTCCTTAGATCACACTAGCTTCTCACTGCTGACTACTCTTTTCAGCTCCTGATCTGCATCACACCATTCAGCAATTCACTGTCATTCTGTGGCACAAGCAGGTACAGCACTGATATTGGGCTCAATATACTCTAAGACACTTACAAGTGGTATGACCATGGGCAAATCACTGAATCTTTCTAGGTCCTCACCTACAAAATGGAAATAATACCTACAGTTCTTATTGTGAGGCTCAAATAGGAAAATAAATACAAAGTTTTGCAATTTCAGATCTTTTCATTGTCATTTCATGCATTTGAGTCTAACTGTCCAAACAGATTATAAGCACCTTAATGACAAAAAAATCATTTCACTGAATGGTGTAGGGCACATAGTAGGAGCTCCATAAATATGTGACTGAGTTTGCCAAATCTTCAACTACATTCAGAGACCATTTGATTTTAATATACAGAAGTAGGAAAAGACATCTTAAACTGCACAAAAACCACAGAAAAATGTGTAGCATTAAAATAAATAAAAACCAGGACTCTGTCCAAATTGTCACCTCTTGGTAATGCCCATCATATGCATGCTATAAATCTAGTTTTTCTAAACAAGGTGCTCATTAACAGAGTAAGAGGAAGGAGCCTGGGCAGAACCACTAAAGTGGTGAGTGTGAGACAAAAACAAGAAACTAACTGCTGAAGGACCGGGGCAGCCTGCACCTGAATCTGTATCTGGTCTCTTTCTCCTACCTGTGAACAGACTTCATCTCCCCAGTAGAATTGCCAGCCCTTTGAGGGAAGGGTCTGTCTCATTTCGGGGTTTGCATTCCTCAGGCCTAACGCAGTGCCTGGCACACAGTAAAGACTCCACAAACATTTGCTGACTGATTGATCCCTCAGTAGTGCATCCTTTTCTCTAGAATTCTTCTGGCTATTCTACTAGGAAAATACTTAGTGCTCCTAGTGCCATAATCACTGTGGGGGCCTAGTCTTCTTGTTACCTAAGCAAGCAGCAGCAGCAGGCCACAACTAAATGCAGCCTGCTACTGTAATTCATGTGTGATTTGTGTGTCAGGCATCCTTTTTTGTGCCTTTGTGGTAAAAAAGTATCACATGGGGCAGCAACAAAGTAAGACTTAGACTGCTACTCCATCAGCAAGAAAACCATGTTGGCTACTGGTGCTTCCTTGCCCTTTCAGGGTACCCTTATTTGTTGTCAGCAGGGCCTCAGCCACCTTTGGAGGTCACGCTCTCACACAACTCCTCATCTCTTACTACTACAAAACCTTGAGAATGAACCCCATGGAAGACAATTCCAGGGTTATGCTGAACTATGGCTGAATCTCTCCAGGCTAGAGTAGAGAGCTAGAACAGACTCAGATATGGTGTATGCAGGAGACCCAGGTCCGAGTTGCAGTCCCACAGAGTAGCTTGTGTTACCCTGGATGAGTCACTTAACCTCTGAGTATCATGCTCTCATTTGGAAAGTATGCTTCCACTACCTTCCTCACGGAGAAGAGCTATCTCCCATCCAACAGTAGCCCCTTCTAACCTTGGGACCTTCTTTTTTATTTTATTTTATTTTTTTAAACCCTTGTACTTCGGTGTATTGTCTCATAGGTGGAAGATTGGTAAGGGTGGGCAATGGGGGTCAAGTGACTTGCCCAGGGTCACACAGCTGGGAAGTGGCTGAGGCCGGGTTTGAACCGAGGACCTCCTGTCTCTAGGCCTGACTCTCAAGCTACCCAGCTGCCCCTTTGGGGCCTTCTTTTAAAAAAAATAATGAGATTAAATATCTGCAAGGATAATAATGAAAAATGAGAATTAACTCTATCCTAAAATTCTTTTAAATTTCAAGATCTTTGGTAGGATGAACAATTTACCTCACCACTGAACTAGCCACTTGATCCATGTGAGCATTATTCAACCACATTTCCACAAAGTCCAGTGTAGTACATGTTTATTCTACTTTTGTACCTAGAGTCAAAAGAACATGAAGCTCTACTGCTTGAGCTCCGAATTCAATGAAGTCCCAATTCAATTCAACAAGCATTAACTACATGCCTACTATGTGCTAAACACAACAGAAAAACAGCTGATGCCCTAAAGGAACTTGTATTCTACTGAGAAGAAACAAAACAATAATGGAAGGTAAAAACAGGTTCAGTGACAAGTGGGAAAAAGCACTAACAAACAAGAGGATTTTTAAAAAATCAATCAAAAACTATGCCTCTATTAAGGGATGGAATATGATCTAAGATAGGAAGGTAACAAGGGATTCTGAGAGTCAGAGATGGAGGAAATACATTTCAGGTAGAGGAGAAACCTGTGAAAAAAAACATGGAAGCCTGAGATGGAAGGTCAACTTCAGGAAATAGCCAACAGTGTGCTGGCTGCAATGTAGAGAAAATGAAAAAGAAAGTTTATAATTAGCAGGGAAAGGTAGGCTTGAGCCAGATTAAGAACTTTAAATGATAAACTAAGGAGTTTATATTTTATCAGAGGCAATGGAGAGCCACTGCAGTTTCTCAAGTAAGGGAAGCCAGCTGTGCTTTGGGAAGATTATTTTGGCAATTATGTGGAGTATGGACTGGAATGACAAAGAAAAGAATCTGGGAGGTATTACAGTGATTATTAATATAATATAGTCAGGAGGTGACGAGAGCTGAATGAGGGGAGTGGCCATGTAAGTGGAAAGAAAAATAATGCTGGAGATGTTAACACAGCAGACTCTAAGGTTCCAAACCTCAGTGACCTGAAGAATACTGGTGACCTTAACAGAAAGAGGAAAATGTGGAGAAGAGCTGAGGATAAGAGGGAGGAAGATAATGAGTGAACATCAATCAAAAATCATTCACTCAATGGGAATAGCTAGGTGGCTCAGTGGATTGAGAGTCAGGCCTGGAAATCTGGCCTCAGACACCTTCTAATTGTATGTGCAAGTCACAGGAACCCCCACTGCCTAGTCCTTACCACTATTCTGCCTTGTATCAGTATTGATTCTAAGACAGACAGTAAGAGTTTTTAAAAAATAAAATAAACTACAATAAGCATTTATTGAATATCTCCTATGTACAAGACACTGTGCTAAGTGCTGGGGATACAAAAACAAGGAAAAGATAGTCTCTGCCCTCAAGAAGTTTACATAACAAGGGAGACAACATTAAACAAATATATCCAAGGCAACCTATATTCAGGAAAAATGGGAAATAATTAACAAAGAGAAGGCATCAGAATTGAAAAGGATCAGAGAAGGGAGGATTGTGGCTGGAAGCCAGAGAGATCAGTGGTCAAGAATGAAAGAGAAAGAGCATTTCAGGTATGAGGGACAGCCAGAGAAAAAGCCCAGAGAGATGGAGTATTTTGTTCATGCAACAGCCAGGAGGCCAGTGTCACTGGATTGAAGAGGAGTGGTAGAAAGTAAGGTATAAGAAGCCTGGAAAGGTAGAAGGGGGCTAGGTTATGAAGGGCATTTGATGCCAAACAGATCCTTTTGTATTTAATCCTGGAGGCAACAGGAAGCTATTGGCGTTTACTGAGTTGGAAGTGACACATCAGAGCTGAGCTTTAGAAAAATTACTTTAGTGGCTGAATGGAGAATGGATTGGAGTGGAGAGAGACTTAAGGCAAGTAGACCAACAAGCAGGGATGAAGTGATGAGGGCCTGGACCAAAGTGGTGAATTTAAGAGATGTTACAAAGGTAAAAATGATAAGCATGGCAACATATTGGGTGTGTGAGAGAGAAAAAAGGGAGGGAGTTTAAGATGTCTAATATAGTTCAAGATATCTGAAAGGCAGTTGGAATTGTGCGACTAGAGATCAATAGAAGAATTAGGGAAGGATAGTTTAAAATCAGCAGCATAGGGATAGTAATTAAATATAAGGAAACTGATGAGATCACCAAGGGAAATAGTATAGAGGAAGAAGAAAGTCCAGGACAGAACCCTGAAGTTCAACTATAGTTAGAGTACATGACCTGGAGAAGGGCCCAGCAAAAGGAGACAGAAAAGAAATGAGTCACACAGGAAGGAGGAGAACTAGGAGTCACATTCTGAAAACCTAGAGAAGAAGAGACAAAAATCAACAGTGTCAGAGGTTGCATAGAGGTCACAAAGAATGAAGACTGAGAAAAGGCCAACTCTGGCAACTAAAAGATCATTACTAACTTGGAAGAGTGCAGCATTAGTAGAATGATAAAGTCAGAAGTCAGACTATAAGGGATTAATTAAAAGAGTTTGGTTTGCTATGGGATGTCTAGTTAGGTATGTTCAATAAACAGTTGGTGATCACTCAGAAAAAAGATTAGATATACGGGATCTGAGAATCAGTAGCACGTAGATAATCTTTAAATCCATGGGAACTGATAAACTTACCACAAAAAAGGGTATGAAGAAAGAAAATAAGGCATAGGACAAAGCCATAAGGGGTGAGATATGCCTGAGGATCAAGCAAAGGAGACTGAAGAGTACCCGGACAGGTAGGAGAAAAAAAAACAAAACAGAAAAGAAGTGTCAAGAAAATTCAGTGATAAAAAGGCTTCAAGAAAAAGAGTCTGTCAATGGTGTCAATATTCCACACAGAGAAAGGAGGTTGAACACTGAGAATAGTTCATTAGGTTTAGCAATAAGATCACTGGTAACCTTGGACAGAGCTATTTCAATTGAAGTCGGAGAGAGCCAACCTCAGGAGAATTTGGAAGCAAAATTACAAATTACTGAGAAGTGAGAGCAGAGGAAAAGGATGGAGGCACTGATTATACATAGAAGGAACTAAAGATATAGGACTATAGACTTAGGGGGACAAAAGGGCTAATGGAGGGTTTTTAATAAGGGTGGAAATCTGGACATGTCTGGACATGGCAAGGAAGGAGAAAGTGGATAGGTAAAGAATGAAAATTAGAGAAGGGATAATTGAGAAATAAAGATACCAAAGTTGACTACTTTAACCATGTTAGTAGAAGTGCTGGCATAGATCAACATCATCTGTAAACCATCCTCAGTCCATATTTTTTTAAAAAATTTTAATCCTTACCTTTTGTCTTAGAAATCAATACTATAAATTGGTTCCAAAGTAGAAGAGTGGTACTTGCCCAGGGTCACAGCCAGGAAGTGTCTGAGGCTAGATTTGAACCCAGGACCTTCTATCTCTGGTCCTGACTCTCTATCCACTAAGCTACCTAGCTACCTTTCTTAGTACCTCTTAAGAAAAGAAGGCCCCATAAGGTGGTTGGAAGGAATCTTTCAGTGCCTGACTTTCAATGCCTAAGTATTATTTATAAAACTGTTTTTCTATGAAAACAACAAAAAGATACTAGACTGTTAATAAAACACCTCCTAAGTTCAGTGGAACCATGATCTTGTTGATATAAGAAACAAACTAAGCCCAATCATGCCATCTCATCTTACGCAACAATTTATTCATAAGCATCTTGTGTTATTGGAATTTGGAGTTCTTTGGGGTTCACTGAGTCTTAATATTCAGGTCCATGATATAAACTTCCTGTGGACGCTTAGGGGACTTAAGAACTACATTTCCCACGATTCCTCTTACAGAGGAAGTGTGATTACGTAGACAGAGGCATAAGACTCCTGATGTGATTGGGAGATGCTCTTTCCTACAAAGCAGCCAGGTGGGCAGAAGGTAATGGTGGGCGATTTGAATTAGATCTTAGCAGGCCCGTGGCCTTCTTAATTACCAATATGCCTTTAAATAAACTATTAATAACTTTTAATATCCATCTATATCTATATTATTCGTAACAATCTCAAAAAGTATCCACCCAACACGTTTGAAGGAATTTGGGAAAATAAACTAATATTTCTCAATATTCCTGCCAAATATACAAAGGCTTAACAAAGTAATTTACTTACCAAAATACTACCATTTATTTTTGGTGAGTTATAGAGGGGCAGAAGAGGAATGGTGTACGAGGATAGGAATCTCTACAATTTTTTCCAAAAGAAAAGGTGGAAAATCCCAGTAATTCCTTTACATTCATCAACATTGATATCTAGGAAAAAATGGAATAATTATTTTTACAAAAAGACACTATGAATGTTTCACACATTTGTAATAATGATATAAAAAGAAGAAAATTTCAATCACTGACCAACCAAAAAACAAACAACCCACCCCTCCACATAGAAATGAGAAAAAGGAAAGAAGCATTTAAGAAGAAATTTTGTTTTAAAATAATGATTAGCATTTATATAGTGTTTTCAGGTTTATAAAGCACTTGAATAGAGAATAGTCTCATTTTTGTGTTGAGCACTTTTTACAAATATTACTATCATTTGATCCTCACAACAACTCTGTAAGGGAGGTACTACTATTATTCTCATTATACAATTGAGGAAACCAAAGCAAACACAGACTTGCCTAGGGTCACTTAGTTAAGTGTCTGAGGTAGGATCTAAACTCGGGTCTTCTTGACTCCAAATCTAGCATCTTTCTTCTTACCTTTCCAGTTTTCTTATATCTTATTCTTCTCCATATACTTTGTGATCTAGTGACACTGGCCTCCTTGAACATAAAAAAAGTTCATTCCATTTGGAAAATGACATTCCATTTCTCTACTCCAAGCATTTTTGCTGGCTGTCCCCTATTCTTAGAACTCTTCCCCTCATCTCTGTCTCCTGGCTTCCTTGGAAATTCTTTCAAATTTCAATTAAGCTCCTACCTTCTCCAAGAAGTCTTTAACAGTCCGCCTTATTCTTAGTGCCTTCCCTTTGAGATGCCCCAATTTATCCTCTAAGTGTGTATACATACATACTCATATATATTTTATAAACATAAGTATTTTTATACCCAATTTATCCTGTATATTCTTTGTAAAGAGTTGTTTTTATGTTATCTTCCCCACTGGGCTGTGAACTTGTAGAGAGCAGAGACTTTTTTTGCCCTTCTTCGAAATTCCCAGCACTTAGTACAATGTCTGGCACTTAGAAGGAACTTTATAAAGGCTAGCTGGCTGACTGGCTTACTGTATGCAACGTGCCATGTAACTGCCTATGGATAAAAGGAGGCCTGAAAAATAGTAGAGTTTTAGACGATATTTTTAAAAAATCAAGTAAAATGGAAGACACATCAGCCTAGAAAGCCTAGGCACATGCAAAATATCAAAAAATTCTGAAGTCATTAAAAAAAAAAAAAGCTTGTCTGCTTTTTCTATTTTTTTTTTTCAGGAAGATAAACTAAATAAATGCAACATTTGTAGTATCCTTTTCAGATCACTATAAAGACTCACCATTAGTAACAAAGAATAATAGAAAACATGGCATGTATAATTTGGCTTACTGATCATCATATCGGGTTAGTAGTATATAGTAAATTTAAAGTATAATAATTATTTGCACAATAATCACAACAACTGAGTTTACTTTCTTTGTGAGTTAAATGTTTTTTTCAATTATTATTTTTTCCTTCTATCTTCTACAGTGAAAATTCTTCAATGCTCAGTCTTTAGTCCCATTTTCTTTTTCCATTACACCTACTCTTCAGAAGAACTAATGTAGTAGTTCTAGTTACTGTTTCTATGCTGAAATTCCCAAAGCTAAATTTCAAGGCCTGATCCTTCATAAGAATTCCAATTAGACCTCTCCCTACAGGATAGCTTCACTTACTAATTATCAGGAGGAAAGAAGGGAGTGATTAAAAATTACTTATTTCATGCTCGTCAGCTAATGGGGGGGGGGGTGTGTGTGAAGGGGAGGTGAAGGAGAAAGTAAAAACATGAATCATGTAACCATGGAAAATTTTTCTAAAAAATAAAATATTAAAAAAAATTTACTTATTTCACATTTAGCTTGGGTGATAGTTGAAAAGAAATGGCAAAGCCAAGTGTGGATTTTTTCCCCCTTTTTAAAGGACAGTAAGGTACTAGAAGAAGGAAGATAGAAGATGAGCATTCTATTCACTTTGCCACCTAGTTGCCCTCCATAAAAAAAAGTCTCCACCTCCTAAAAAAACTGTCTCATCTTCTATCCCCCTTCTTTCCTCCTGATTAATTTATTTCCTTAACCCTCCATTGAATGACCTAGAAGACATCCTTTCTCTCAGCCTTCATCCTTTTTATATTCTTCTAGCAAATATTGCAAACTTTGTTTAAACATTCTCCTCAACTTAATAAATATATAAATGTCTCTGAAGCACAGTATTACTGTTGATATGAGAATGAGTAAGGCATTGCCCTTAAGGAGCTAAAAATACTCATTTCTATGATACTATAATCTCCAGGTTCTCTTTCTTTATGATTTCACTGTTTTCTTCAATTATTATTTTTTCCTCCCATCTTCCACAGTGAAAATTCTTCAATGCTCAGTCTTTAGTCCCATTCTCTTTTTCCACTATACCTATTCTTGAGAAGAACTAATATACCTTTGTAGTTCCAGCTACTATATCTATGCTGATTATTCCCAAAGCTACATTTCAAAGCCTGATCCTTCATAAGAAGTCCAATTAGACCTCTGTCTATAGGATATCTTCACTTATAAAAGATATGATCATAACATAAGGTGATTCTGGTATAAACTGTAGCAGACCACTTACCCACCTGGGGGAGGATTATCTAATTTGCAAAATGTCAGAAAGCAATTGAAAAAATTATTTTTACATGTAACAAAAAAAAATGTTTAAAAAATAGTGTCAACCTCTAAAGCCCTTGAAAGTGTCCAGAAGTCTCATAAAAGTTTCTCTGCTTCTCTTTTCCTAATTAAAATTATTTCTTTAATCATGTAAACAAAACAAAACAAAAACAAAAACAAACCTGGCTTAAGAGAAGAGATGTGAGAAAGCACATATACCCTTTTTTCCCTTTGCAAAGGCAGGAGAGCCATGAGTTAGAATACTGCACAGACTTTTCTATGTATTCATCAATTTTTCTCATGTTTTCCTCTTTTTTCATTTTTAAAAATATAACATCATATAGAATTGTTCTCTGGGAGGAAGATTTAGAATAGGAAAAAATTTTGGTGATATAAAAAATGGCATCAATAAAAACTTTTTTTTAGTAAAAAAATAAAACAAGATTAGGAAGATGGGAAAACTAATACACTTATTGGTATAGTTATGAATTAGCACAAACATTCTGGAAAGAGATTTATAAATTTTTTTAAACCTTTATCTTCTGTCTTAGAATCAATACTGTGTATTGGTCCTAAGACAGAAGAATGGTAAGAGCTAGACCAGTGATAACAAACCTTTGGCATACAGAGTGCTCTCTGTGGGCACTTGGCCATCCTCCCTCCCCAAACCCCACCCCCAGAGTTCATTACTAGAAGGAAGGACTCAGGTGGAGCTACTCCCCTCCCCCTCTCTACACTCCCTGAGGTCATTCCTCACTTCACCCACCCCTCCATAGTGAAGCAGTCTAATGGGAGAGCTTTCTCCCTCCCCTAAGTGGGGTAAGGTGGTGGCAGCAGCATGGGGGAGGGAGGGGATCATATCCAGAATGTGGCGGTGAAGAGTGCCATGGCATTTTGCCTGGGGGGGTGGGGGGGATGGCCCAGCACCCCATCTCTAAAAGGTTCACCATCGCTGGGCTAGGCAATGAGGGTCAAGTGACTTGCCCAGGGTCACATAGCTAGGAAGTGTCTGAAGCCATATTTGAATTCAGGACCTCTTTCTCTAGGCCTGGCTCTCTATCCACTAAGCCACCCACAGCTGCCCCTGCAATTTGTAATTCTGCTAAAAAATGTTTGTAACAAATGGCTCAAGAGATCCCATTGCTAGGCAAATACCCTAAGAAGGTCAAAACAGAAAGAAAATTTCATAAATTTAATAATATTCATGGTAGTACTTTTTAAATAGCAAAAGTATTCAAAACAGTAGATTAATTAGGAAGTGGCTAAAATTGTGGTACAAAAATGGAATGGAATATTACAATGTCAGAAGAATGAATATGAAAAATTCAGAGAATCTTCAGAATACTTATAAGGGCTATTGCAGAGTAAAATATGGAAACCAGAAATAAATGCAATGACTACATCAAAATGGGTGGCAAGAACATAAATGGAAATTGAATTCAGCATAATTATGAGAAGAATTAGCCCTGGAGACAAGTTGAGAAAATGTATTTCTTATCTTTTATTGCTGATGTTGGGGACTGGGTGTAGAAGAATGCCTGACACACAGTAAGAGCTTAATAAATGTTTGAGACTCAATGGATGTATTGGTTAATTTTGCTAATTTTTAAATCTTTGTTAAAAAGCAATGTTCTGGGGCAGCTGGGTGGCTCAGTGGACTGAGAGTCAGACCTAGAGATGGGAGGTCCTGGGTTCAAATCCAGCCTCAGACACTTCCCAGCTGTGTGACCCTGGGCAAGTCACTTGACCCCTATTGCTCACCCTTACCACTCTTCCACCTAGGAGCCAATACACAGAAGTTAAGAGTTAAAAAAAAATACTAAAAAAAACCAACCCTAAAAAAAAGCAATGTTCTCTGCATAGTCAAAGTTGGGTAAGATTATATTTAGAAATAAATGTGATGTAAAAACAAAATTACCAATAAAAAATAAATGAAAAAGCATAATGATTGATTTTCTAAAAATGAACTAGAATAAATATATCCAAATAAGTGCTATCCCCTTCAAATTCTTGAGAGGCCATATTCTTCTAACAATGTTGTCATGAGTAATCACATTTTTTAAACTCTTTTGATACGCCTTCAGAACATACTAGCACATTCTTCTGATTAATTTCAATAATAACTAATTTTTATCCTTTGAGGACCACAATTTAACTTTTGGAAACATCTACAATTAGTCAGCAAGTCCAAACAACATTTATTAAGTACCAACTTTGTTGCCAGGTATTATGCTGGTTACTGAAAAAAGAGCAAATATAGTTCTTTCCCTCATGAAGCTTACAAACCAGTGGAGGATTATGTACATACAAGATATAGAGAGTGTAAATTGCAGATAATTTCTGAAAGAAGGTGCTAGCAATGGGGAAGACTGGAAAAGAAAGGCCTCTCACAGAAAGTGGGATTTTAGCTGAAATTTGAAGAAAGCCAGGGAATCCAGAAGGCAAAGGTGAGGAAGGAGAACTCTCCAGGCACAGAAGATACTTAGGGAAAATGCAGAGTTGAGGAACAGAGCATCTTATGCAAGGAATGGCAAGGAGGTCAGTATCACCAGACTGTAGAATATATGGAGAGGAATAGGATGTTAGAAGACTAAGGGAGGAAAAAGACCAAGTCATAGAGGACTTCAAATTCCTCTTCTAAATAGGATGTTATAATTTGATCCTAGAGACAAAAGGGGGGCCATTGTAGTTTGCTGAATAGGATGGTGACAAGGTCAGACCTGTACTTTAAGATCACTTTGATAGCTAAGTGGAGGATAGAAGAGTTTGAACAACTAGAAGTTACTAACAGAGTCCAGGTATAAGGTGATAAGGCCCTTTACAAGAGTGAAGGCAGTATCAGAGAAGATGCTACAAAGGTAGAACTGAAAGGACTCAATAATAAACAATACAGTAATGAGAGAGTAGGGCATCAAAGGTGACGTCTAGATTGCAAACTTAGGTAAGTAGAAGGATGATGAACCTCAACAGCAATAAGGAAGCTGGGAAGAAAGGAGGATTTGAGAGAGAGAAAAGATAATGAATTCATTTAACCAAACTGAGTTTGAGGGACCTATGGGTCATCCAGTTTGAGATGTACAATAGGCAATTGAAAATGAAAAGACTGGAGGACAAGAAGATTAGGGCTGGATAAATAAAACTGAGAATATGTGCCTACAAATAATAACTGAACCAATGGGAGCTAATGAGATCACCAAACAAAACAGCACAAAGGAAGAAAAGAAGATGGCCAACATAGAACCTTGGAGGGACATAGTTATTAGGGCCAAACCTAGTGAAGATTCAACAAAGGAGATTTTATTGTTGGTGTTCAGTCATTTCAATTCTGTCTGAATCTTCATGGGGTACCATTTGGGATTTTCTTGGCAAAGATCCTGAAATAATTCCATTTCCTTCTCTAGCTCATATTATGGATGAGGAACTGAGGCAAACAGGGTTAAGTTTGGGTCACACAGCTAGTAAATGTCTGAGAACAGATTTAAAATCTGGAATATGACTCCAGGCCCAGCACTCTAACCACCTAGCTGTCCCTAGCTTAAAGGAGATTTAGGAGAGATCAACAAGTAGGAGAACCCAAAGTGCAAAGTGTACCAAAAACACAGAGAGGAGTGTCCAAGAAGAGATGACTAACTAGTATCAAAGGCTACAGACATCAAGATTTGGCAATTGAGAAATCTCTGGCAATTTTAAAGAAAAATATTTCGGCTGAATGATAAGGTTGGACGCTACAGTGGAGAACGTTATAAAGACATGAGAGGAAAGAAAGTAGAGGCACCAAAAGAGGCACCCAGGCAGCAGAGAAGAGGAGACTGAAGATCAGTGAGAAAGTGAAGATGATGGAGCAGAAAGGGAACATTCTGCTGGAGAATATAGGATAGAATGGGATCACCTGTGTGTGTAGAGAGAATTGCATTGGCAAAGAAAAGGGCCACCTTTTCAAGTGAGAGAGGAGCAAAGAAGACAGTGTCAGGCCTTTGGCTGATGTGAAATGAAGAGGAGAGAAGATAAGGTTACACCTGACAAATGGCCTCAATGTTTTTTGTAAATATGCAGCAAAGCTCTTAGCTGAGAAGACTAAAGGAAGGAGAGTCCTGGAAGTTTTGAAGAGACTCGAAAAAATCTGGAAAAGTGCCCGTGTTAAGTAGGATAATGAAGTGTTTAGGAAGGTGTAAAATGACTGTCTAGGCCCAGTAAGGGGCTAAGATTAAGTTAAGATTAAGTAACATAAATTTATAGTGGACCCAGTCAGCAAAGTTTAATGATTTTCTCGTTTCTTTCATAGTACATGAATAGGAATGAAGGCAATGGACAGCAGAGCAAGATCAGAAACAGTATAAGTCAGTATAAGAGACTTAAGCGTAGATGATTAGTGTGGTATTGAACTAGTTTGCTGAGGGGTTGTGATGAGGAAGGAAGGAGAGAAGAGCCAATGCAGGATCATGACCTGGAAAAAAACTAAGGGGTGAAGAGACTGGTGGTCACAGGGTTATGTGCTGTAAGGAGGAAAGTTCCTGGAATAAGGTGAAAAAAATGTAATCAGATAAAGGAATTTCAGAGTTCATGAACAATGGAAGTAAATCCCTTGTCAATGATAAAAGCAAGATCAAGGACATGACTATCTCGGTGTGCAGCTGAAGTGGGATAGAGGAGGAAGTCATGGAAGTTAGTAACTTGAACTAGGTAATTAGGAGTATCAACACATATAATGAAATCCCCTAGAAGGAGAGCAGGAGCTAGCAAGGAGAGAAAAGACTATGAGCCAGGCACTGAACTCATTATGGAGGGATAGTGTCCTGGAGGTCAGTAGATAGATTAACAGCCACAAGAATCCAAAGTAGATGATAAGCAGAGATTGGATGAACTCCAAGGGATGAGAGGTTACTGAGCTATGGTGGTAAAGGAAAATCTGGAAGTAGCAATCAGGGACAAGGAATATTCCCACTCCCCCACTACAACCTGAATTGTGGTCGGGCATATGAGTCAATGTGTAATAAAACCAGTGCTGGGAAGTGGCCAGAGTTGTATCATCTGGAGTGAACCAGGTCTCAGTAAGTACAAGAAGATGGACTGAAAAAAGGAAGAGATTTCAGAAGAAAGTGACATGGGCATTGTGCAGAGATGGCAGGAACCCTGTACCCCTTGACTCTGGCAGGCTGTGAGCAGGGGAATTCCCTTCCCCCTTCCTGCCCTTGAGACCCCCAAGGCAAGGACCATTGTCCTTGGAATTCCTTTGAGTTGAGATAGGCAAAGAGATACACCTCCAGGACACACCTGGACAGTCTAGGCCCTGAGGGTCTAGGACTGACCCTGCACCAATTGAGTGCCTGAGTGCAGGGAGTCAAGTACACACCACCGGAAAGGATACAAAAGGGCAAGAACTGGGGGACCCAGGGAGAGCCTCCCATGGCTGCTCCACTCATGCTGTCTTGCTGGCCATTAATCCTATCTTACTAATAAATCTTTCTTTTTTACTTTTAAGCTAAGTTTGGAGTCCTCTCATTCTTGAGAATGGTTTCCTTCCCGAACCCAGGGGTTCACCAATTTGCTCCCCTATGACATTTTGGCGCCCAACGTGGGGCTGACTGTCCTATAAAATGGAGGCGTAAGATAGTTGCCCCCTCATCAGTGTCGGGGTCGACATTTGTATATTGTGATAATCTGTCCTCATGGGCACCAGCTAGGGTGTCCCTACATCTAGGTGTCTCCCCCCTTCTCCCAATTACCTGATGCTGCAAAGGCAATGTAGGACCATTGTGTGAAGGAAGGGCAGGAAAAGTAGGTCCCGTTTTGAGAAAGGTAGTCCGCTTACCTTCCACCTCAAGATTAACCCTGGGTTCAGCCATTGTGATGGAAACTGGGAGCAAGCTGGCCCTAAGGCACCCCTTTTCCGGGCCTTCAGGAGACTGGAAGATAGGAGGATGCCTCTTGGGTCGTCGGGGTCTTTGCCAGGAGGGACACTGACATTTCCAGTGTCCCTGTTGCCCACAGGCTGGACACGGAGACGAGGGTGGTCTTTCCTTCGAAGGACACTCCCGTGACCAATGCCCATACTGTCTACAGGCATGGCAAGAGCCCCTCAGCTTCTGCCCACGGGTCAGGGTCAAAGAAGTGAGAGCGGCTACAAGCAGTTTCTCTCGGGT
>NC_058131.1:648976280-649009833 GCF_016433145.1 Gracilinanus agilis | reverse complement strand
TAAAACCATCAACAAACATCATATGCAATGGGGATAAATTAGAAGCCTTCCCAATAAGATCAGGAGTGAAACAAGGATGCCCATTATCACCTCTATTATTTAACATTGTACTAGAAACACTAGCAGTTGCAATTAGAGAAGAAAAAGAAATTGAAGGTATCAAAGTGGGCAAGGAGGAGACTAAGCTATCACTCTTTGCAGATGATATGATGGTCTACTTAAAAAATCCTAGAGAATCAACTAAGAAGCTTGTAGAAATAATCAACAACTTTAGCAAAGTTGCAGGATACAAAATAAATGCACATAAATCATCAGCATTTCTATACATTTCCAACACACTAGAGCAGCAAGAAGTAGAAAGAGAAACACCATTTAAAATCACCCTAGACAATATAAAATACTTAGGAATCTACCTACCAAAACAAACACAGCAATTATATGAAAACAACTACAAAACACTTTCCAAAAAAACACTAGAGAGTGTTCCTTAATATGACAAGTAGTATCTATCTAAAACAAGAGTTAGCATTATCTGTAATGGGGATAAACTACAAGCCTTTCAAATAAGATCAGAGTGTAAAAGTAGGATGTTTATGATCACCTTTACTATTCCATATAGCAGTAGAAATGCTAAGCATAGTAGGACCCCCATTTTACTTGACCTCAACACATGTGAATTTAAGTATACATGATTGGCAATTGAAAAAAATTAAGGCAGAAAAATACATAAAGTAAACATTTTTAATTACATTACAAAATCTGTGCTATTTTTCAAAGTGGTGTGAAGTCCCACAGCAAATTGTCCAATCATGTTCATTCTCAATCTGATAAACATTATATATGTCATTAAATTGTTTTAAACCAAACAATAGCTTTTGAATCAGTCTTTGTCTAGAATTCTCCTTTATAGCATGTTGTGTCTGAGTCAGAGCAGTGCTTCTGTGTTTCATTAATGTTACTTAGTTATTAATAATAGCCCCAAAACATAAGAGTAATGATGATGGTAGCTCTGATAGTCCTAAGAAAAGTTGTGAATGCCATGGTATGTTTGTAAAAATTATTGTTAAATAAGAATTCATTATTATGCACAATTTTCAACTTATGTGAAGGGTCTTAGAATACATTGGTTGAATAAAACAAGATCCTACTATATAGCAATTAGACAAGAAAAAGAAATTGAAGGAATAAGCATAGGCAAAGAGAAATTAAAAAAAAAAATTTCGAATAATCTGGTTTAGTGAGTCAACTAAAAAACCGAAACAACAAACAACTATAGAAAAGTGGCAAGATACAAAATAAATCCAACATATACCATCATCAGTATTTCTGTACATTGTCAACAATGTCTCATAGGACATTTGGTTATTTCCTTATAGTCTTCATGATGAAAACATAAGCAAACAGATCTTCAGGGGGATAATTGTAGCTTACATGCCAACATCCGTTGCAGGGAGTAAATCATCTTTTAAAAAAAAATACAAAATCTTCCTAAATCAACATTTACTTCATTGGAAATGTAGGAGAATGGCTAAAAACTACATGAATTGTTTGTTGTTGCTTTTCAATAACATTCCCCATACATTCTTTAGGAAATCTTAATCAGTCTCTATGTAGAATACCCAGGACCATCTTTTCACTTAGATATAAATTCTTTTATTTGTAACAAGAATATCTCTCCAAGTATAGTGAGTTCCTTGAGGGCAGGAAATGTCATTTTGGTTGTCACCTAGCACAGTGTCTTGCACACAGGTACTTAGTTAACATTTGTTAGACTTAATTGAAATAGTATTATATAATTCAGTTCCAACTCACTAATCGTTGGTCAAAATTCATACATTAAAGTACCAAGTCTAACTTCTATGTGATTGTTAACAAAATCTGCCCCTCTTCCCACTACTTTGACTAGAGAAGGAAACCAAATTGAGGATCATTTTGTAACTGTATGTGTTTCATAGGCCTCTGTGACCCAAACATTTATCATCTAGAGGTCAACCTTCTGTTTGCCTCTGTGTACTAAGGACTAGTCTGGTCCTTAGAAGCCACGGTCCCCTATTAGTAGACCTCTACCAAAAGCCTTTCTACCTGGATAGGACCTATCAGAGCTGTGCTCCACCAACGTGGCTACTGAGAACCCAGGGTCAATGGCATTACTGGGCATGTGCCCCCAAAGTAAAAGACAAAGATCCAACACTTACTGAAATATTGATAGCAGCACTCTGTATGGTTATCAAAGAACTGAAAATAAAGTGAGTCTCTGTGGATTAAGTAATGGTTGAAAAAAACTATGCCTATATTTAATATTCCATGAAGTTTTAAAAAAGACGAATAAATTTAAAGAAACCTGGGAAGATGTATGTGAACTGATGAAGAGCAAAATAAGTGGAACAAAAGAACCTATAAAATGATTACGATATAAAAGATCAATAAAGGAAATTTAACTGTGTAAGGGGAAAATCAATCATTATCACTTTTTTAAAAATCTAATAAAATACATTACTTCCCTAACAGCAGAGAATTGGGGTCTTACTAGGAAAAACTGTTGTAGAATACTATGAGACACTGTCTCTGTATGGGATATTTTTGCTTGTTTTTCTTTGTCAAAAGTGAAAGTTCAATCCGTAGAGGGCAAATGTGGAAAATGACTGTGATATAGTAAAAAAAAATATCAATAAAACATAAGTTAAAAAAATCAGGTTCCATGCACATGTTGATGAGGTACTGAAACAGGAGTTCTGTGGTTGTAATTAAGAGGAAAAAAATATACTCGTAGTTTTTTTAAATATAAGTCAGTAAAACTTGGTTTTTTAATCTATTTCTCAATTCAAGTTAATAAAATTCATTAGCTACATTCATTCAGACCTGAACTAAGCTTTCTATCCCACCTACATTTGAGTAGGTCCTGTCTGCTAACTTATAAGACATGCTGACACATTAAGTTTCTACTTAGGGACTTCAAAAATTCATTTATATATAATGTGTATAAAGCAATTTGTAAAACTTAAAGGTACTATATAAATCTGAGATGCCATTACTATAACTCATAACCAAATATATTGAGTACTAGTACCCACATTGATCAATATTTCTTTTCTTAGCTAAACTGATCTTTTCCTACTTCTCACTTCTTTCTTTGGAACTGCTAATCCTCATTGGTGATGAATAGCAATGAAGGCAACAGTGATATAAAGTACCCCAAATAGACAGAATGTGATGCATATAAACAGCAAGAAAGGCCCAAATGTTGCTACCCTGAGAATGAAGCCACATGAGTGGTTCTTTAAAAAAACAAACAAACAAAAAAACCCTGTAATACATATAAATTGGCTTAGAATAGCACATAATTTAAAAATTCCAGGCACAAAAAATAAATTTAGTTACCAAAGGAAAGTCAGATTAGATCATAGATTAAGAATTTTAAATCTGGAAGAGCCCCTGTTAAAATAGTCTTCATAAATCTATCACCAAAAAAAAATGTTTAATTTTGCTTTTCCCTTTCAGGCAGTTTTTAACCAGATTCCCTCAAATGACAGCAGTAAGGTGGCATCAAAATGAGGACATTCATGCTGATGTCATGACAGAGAGCACAGTATGGTGGAAAGAGCAATGCATTTAGTCATTAGATTAAAATTCTGACCCTGCAAACTTCTACTTGTGTGATATTGGATAAATCGTTTTACATTTCTTAAATCCCAGTTTCCTCAACTGAAAAGTGACAAAGATGGGTTCTAACATCTTCAAGATTCCTTCTAGCTCTAAAATGATGATTTCTCTTGTTCCCCAATCTGCCCTCTAATCTAACTTCATCACTTTTCCACTGCTATTAAGAAGGAAGGCAGAAATCTTGGCTTGAATTTCAGAACAAAGAATGTAAATCTTACCTCCTTTACTCTCCCACCCCCCCCCCCCAGTCAGATTCCTTCCAATACTCCAGGGAAAAGGAAGTATGAAACTGTCCAACCCTAAGTCCTAACACCAAACAGCTGTGAACCAATTCAACCATTCTGGAGAACAATTTGGAAGCATATCCAAAAGGCAATAAAATTGTGCTGATCTAAGAAAAGCCACTACTAGATCTGTATCCCAAAGAGATTCAAGAAAAAGCAAAAGGACCTCCATACACAAATATTTATAGCAGTTCTTTTTGTGGTGGCAAAGAATTGAAAATTGAGAGAATGCCTATCAGTCGGGGAATGGCTGAACAACAAGTAATGGTGTATGATTCTGAGGGAATACTATTGTGCTATAAAAAATGAAGAAGGGAATAGATTCAGAAAAGCCTGGGAAGGTCCAGGAGAGCTGATGCAAAGTGAAGTGAGAACAAAATCAGGAGAATATTATTCATATTAACAGCAATATCGTAATGATCATCAGCTATGAAAGATTTAGTTACTCTGATCAATACATTGAACCAAAACAATTCCAAAGAACTAATAATGGAAATGCTATCCACCTCCCAAAGAAAAGTGATAAAGTCAAGTGTAGATAGAAGCATATTCGTTTTCATTTTCTTTGTTTTTCTTGCTTTTTTTGGGCAACATGGCCAATATGAAAATGTTTACATGACTTCATATGTATAATATGTGAATAATATTTCTTGCCTTCCCAGTGGGTAGAAGAGGGGGTGGATGGTGCAAGAAAATTTGGAAATGGAAATAAAAAATTTTAAACTAAAAAATAATTATATAGGAAAAAAACACTATCAACCAAATCTGTGTTTAGATTTGATAAAAGACAGACCTTGTATTACAGAACTGTATAGCTTTCTCCCACTTCTGACAGTTTTCTTTGGGGCAGCTGGGTGGCTCAGAGGGGCAGCTGGGTGGCTCAGTGGATTGAGAGCCAGGCCTAGAGACTGGAGGTCCTAGGTTCAAGTCCGGCCTCGGACACTTCCAGCTGTGTGACCTTGGGCAAGTCACTTGACCCCTATCACCCACCCTTACCACTCCTGGGCTAAGGACCCGGATGAAAAAGGAGGAGGGTTGGGCGTGGGGCTAGCAACCCCACCCTGTAAAAACTACATCTGCTAAAGAAACTGCAACCTAAAGTAGGGGCAGCTGGGCTAGCTCAGTGGATTGAGAGCCAGGCCTAGAGACGAAAGGTCCTAGGTTCAAATCCGGGCTCAGACACTTCCCAGCTGAGTGACCCATTGCCTACAGGTTGTGGCCCTATGCTCCTAGAATGGAGTCCCAGGATAAAAAAAAAAAAAAAAAATAGCTTTCTACAAAATTCTGTCTCCAATTCTGGTTTAAAGGGGGTAAAGTGATATAGCTATAGGCCTCCACTCATCTATAGCCTCTCCTTTTGGCAATTTCAAAACAAGTAACACTGAAAGCCTGCTGTCTTTAGCACTTCTTGTCAGGTATCACCAGCTGAACCAGGTTTGGAACACAAAGGAAAAAATAGTCAGGGTGACAATTATTAATATAACTAAAGAGTGAATGTGAATAATGGAAGGCACAGAGAGTGAAGGAAAACAGTGAAAAACAGACTGGAGGTTGAGTGCAACTGGCAGATGTTCTCTGAGGAAGGACACTCCAGGACTCTCCAAATGGAAGTTTTGCTGCTGCCTCTGACTACAGAACTTCTCTTGTATCTAAGGCTCTGAAAACTGGGGTTTCTCTCACATTCAATAAGTACTTCAGGGTTACATCTTGCTGGGTTCATCAATAAGTGGCTTCTAAATGCTCCCTCCTCCCCCAAGTAACAGCAGTCTTCACAGAGGACAGTTTGGTCTCTCCCCTTGAAGGCTAGTAGGAATCTGCAATATATACAGCAATTCCATAACTAGCAAGAACTTCAAACTATATTTTAGGACAATGGTTCTCAAACTGTGATCCACTGGCTTACATCAAAGGATTTCTTGTGGTATTTAAGTTGAAGATATCAAAATTTCTATTCTTTTATTTCTGGCATGAGCTCATTTATTTCTGATATCTATCATTTGTGCCTCATCAAAAGCATGTCAGCATTTTTTCAGTTTATTGAGGGCTTAGGGTTGCATTTGTTAGGGTTTTCTGGCTTTATTTTTACTGTGTAAGCACAAGTGGGTAGCAGAAAAGATTAGTGGAAAAGATTCTGCCCTCAGTGAAATGATCCAGATTAAAAATATTGAGAACTACTAGTTAGAAGGCTCTATTTCCTATTCTAGCTCCTAATTCTCTCAATTACAATGGAAAGGGAATGGGGAGGAATCATGTGAAGAAACTAATTCTTTGAGAACTACTGAAACATCATAATCAACAAGTATTTGTTGCCTATGGCTGGTTAGTTCAGTTTGATAATGAAGTCAGGGTCATGAGTTCAATCCCCCTGTTGGCCAATTAGCCTTGCTCTATTCCTTATTTCCACTTTCAGAGTGTGCACTCCTAACCCCAGCCAGCAAATGTCTACATCGGTCACAAGAGGAACTAGGTGAAAAGAGCATAGATGGATTAGCCAAATTCACCACCACTACTTGAAAAACAATCAAAGTGAATGCCCTACTGATAGCAGGTCAGTAACAACATCTTCATAACCAGTTGACATATGGGTTATTCAATATTTATTGAGGCCCCACTGTATACCATTTGGTATTAAAAGTGAGACTGCTTTATTACCCTTCCGAAGAAGGCAAGATATCTCAGAAAAAAACAACAGCATTCACAGAAGAAAGGTCTAAAGGAAAATCTAAGTAAATCCACTAGAGCACACAAAGTAGATGTGGATGGAAATAATACTCTATTCCTTAGTCTTTGTGTACAAGTACATTATAGGGAAAAAATAGCACACTATTCCTGATTCATCCTATGAGTGAAAATGCAGCTGGGAAGAGAGAGATGTATTGACAGGAAACCAAAGTAGATATGAAGGAACCTTTTCCAAACACCTGATTCTGTATACATCAGGACATATAAATACAGAATTAGTTTCCCTATCCTTAGGCCTTCCTCTACCCACTCCTATTGTCAGAAACCCCTAATAGTCCAAAACAGAAACCTAATTTCTCCTCTTCGTCTATTCAAATCATCCTCTTCTATTTGACATTCACACTTAGCCATATTCAATCTGTCCCCTAGTTGATAATTCCTGGTTTTAGTAGGGAGAAAGAGAATTAAAGAGGAGAGTACATCCTCTTCTTCTTCAACTTCAATCTACCAGATTGTGTCGGAAAGTATTACACCTTCATGTCAGATTTTTTTTTCCCCAAACTTCAAGGCAAGAATTCTTTACGTGTATAAAAAGTCATTATACTGCTACTTCAAGTTATAATGTACGATTAAGATAATCACCCTGTTTCTACAGGTCATGAAAGTACCTGTCGACAGTCCCATTTGTAAGAAATAGAGAGAAAGCAGCATTCCACACAGGGTAAGCCCACCATGGTTAGACTGCAAAGATCCTGAATTTTGCTGGTTTGAGGGCAGTCAAGGTCAAACTTCATCTAACACTTAATAGGTGGGCTTCAAGAGCTGCTCTGCTCAAAAGTTTATCACTCTACTTGTACAAACTGTAGGATGGAAATTCTCAATAGAGTGAAATGGTCATCTAACCCTTCCCTGATGCAGAATGATATAAATATAGAGTAAATAAAGAAGACTAGGAGTCAGGAAAACCTGGGACATAAGCCAACCGAGACCTTATTTACTGGGTATTTGAGCTTGAGCAAGTCACTTAACTTCTCTTGAGGCTTAGTTGCCCAATTTGGAAAATGAAAATAACAGTACCTACCTCAGAGTGTTGTTGTAGGAAATGAAAAATTATAAAGCACTACAAAAACTTTAAGTACTCTATATAGGTGTATCATTATCAATCATTTTTTAAATTAAATGAAACACTGAGGACCCCAAAGTGACTAAAGACATTCAGCTAAGAGTATCATCACAATCCATATAAGTCATCAGCATTTCTTTATATCACCAACAAAGCCCAGCAAAAAGAGATAGGAAAAGAAATTCCATTTAAATTAGCTCTAGATAATATAAAATACTTGGGTGTCTACCTGCGAAGATAAACCCAGGAATTATATGAACACAATTAAAAAATACTTTTCACAAAAATAAAGTCAGATCTAAACAACTTGAAAAATATTAATTGGTCATGTATTGTTTAGTCAATATAATAAAAAATGACAATCCTACCTAAATCAATCTACTTATTCAATGCCACAAGAATCGAATTGCCCAAAAATTATTTTACAGAACTGGAAAGATAATAACAAAATTCATCTGGCAAAACAAAAGATCAAGATCATCAAGGGAATCAATGAAAAATATGTGAAAAAAGATGGCTTAAGAGTACAGATCTCAAACTGCATTACAAAGTTTTAATCATCAATTGGTACTGGCTAAGAAACAGAGCAATAGATAGTGGAATAGATTAGCTGCAACAATACATAGTAGCAAATGGCCATAATTACTTAGTGTTTGATAAATCCAAAGATCCAAGTTTCTGGGACAAGAAATCATTATTTGACAAAAACTGCTGGGAAAACTGGAAAAAGGAATGGCATACACCAATACCTCACATTCTATATCAAGATAAGGTCAAAATGGATACAAGATTTAGACATAAAAGATGCTACCATTAGCAAATTACAGGCACAAATAATAGTCTACTTGTCAAATCTATAGATAAGGTAAGAATTTATGATCAAAAATGAGATAGAAAGCATTATAGGATATAAAATGGATAACTTTGATTATATTAAATTAAAACCTTTTTGCACAATCAAAACCAATGCAAACAAGATTAGAAGAAAAGGAAAAAGATGGGAAATTTTTTTATAGCAAGTATCTCTGGTAAAGGCCTTATTTCTCAAATAGAGAACGGAGTCATATTTATAAGAATACAAATCATTCCTCAATTGATAGTCAAGGGATATAAATAGGCAGTTTTCAAATGAAGAAATCAAGTCTATATATAATCCCATGAAAAATACTCTTTATTAGAGAAATGCAAATTAAAACAATGCTATGGTTCTACCTCATACCTCTCAGACTGGTCAATATGACAGAAAAGGAAGATAATGAAAGCTGGAGGGAAGGTGGTGGCAAAATTGAGACACTAATGCACTGCTGATAGAGTTGTGAACTAATCCAACCATTCCAGAGAGCAGTTTGTAACTAAGCCCAAAGAGCTTTAAAACTGCATACCCTTTGATCCAGTAATCCCACTATTAGGTCTGTATCCCAAAAAGATTTTTTTTTTTAAAGGGAAAAGGACCTATTTGTACAAAATATTTGTAGCAGATCTTTGGGTGGCAAAGAACTGAAAACTGAGAAGATGTCCATCAATTGAGGAAAGGCTGAACAAGCTGTATATGATTGTAATGGAATACTGCTGTGCTATAAGAAATGTGACAAGGATGATTTAAGAAAAATGTAGAAAAACCTACAAAAACGGATGCAAAGTGAAGCAAGCAGAACCAGAAAATTGTACAAAATAGCAACTATATTATTTGATGAACATTTATGAATGACTTGGCTATTCTTACCAATATAGTGATCCAAGATAATCCTCAAGGACTCATGATGAAAAATGTTATTTGCCTCTAGAGAAAGAACTGATGAAGTCTGAATGCAGACTGATACACACTATATTTCCCTTTATTTCTTTACTTTTCTTTAGTTTGAATTTGCTTTCGACTTCCAGGTTAAAATGGCTACAGAGCAGTTGCAGAACTTTTACCCTCCCCACTACAGACCTGTAGGATACCTCAAAAGAACAAAAAGGCCAAGTACAGATGGGAGAAGGGACTCCACAATAGGGCACAGCATGGAAGGTATGTGGGATTTGGGCATTTCCACGCTATAAGGGGGTAAATTAGCTCTCACCAAAAAGTGAGCTGATCAAACCGTCCCCCACCCCACTTACGGGGCAGGATTCATGGCTAGCACCCTAGAATTAAAGCAGTGGGGAACAACTTCTAAGTTCTTGGCAGTGGATCAAGAGCACCCCTGAGAGCAGCTAGACCTGAAACCCCAGGAGGCTGAAGAGTGCACACCTTGGGCTCAGAAAGGGGAGTGGGGCTGGGGTGGCATACAGCAGAAACCATGCTAGGACTCAAAAAGTAGCCTCAGGCAAAAACCCACTTAGTAGCTCCATACACAGAGAACCTGCCCTCTTCACCCAGACTTTGAAGAGAAGCAAGAAACAGCAGAGTAATGGCTAGCAATGCTCAAGAAAACCCAACCAACAAAAGAAACAAAAAAAAAAAGCATTAACTCTAGATAATTTTTACATAGAAAATGGATTTGCTTTCACCAAATGCCTAATATGGAAAGATATTTTACACTAGTACACATGTAAAATTTTTAATGGATTGCATGACATCTCAAGGAGTGGGGAGGGAAGGGAAGGTGAGAATTTGGTTCAAACTTCTAAAAAAACCTCAAAGTTAAAAAATTAGGGTTTTTTATGTAATTGAAAAATAAAAAATTGAAGTTAAAAAACAAAAGGTATTATCACCCTTCCTATTAGTAAATGGTATTGGTATTTCCAAAGAGAAATAGGAAATTAAATTTCAGCAAAATTATTTATGTGGGGCTTTTCTGCTCTATGTACAAGACTGTACTCTTTAACCATATTTTAATTATTTTCCAATCAATGACTTCATAAATAGTCAGTTTTACTAACATTACCCATTAAGATTCCTAACCATCACTAGAAGTCCAAAAACTGTGCTTTATTGATAAAGAAACTAAAGGGGGCAGCTGGGTAGCTCAGTGGGTTGAGTCAGGCCCAGAGACTGGAAATCCTGGGTTCAAATATGGCCTCAGACACTTCCCAGATGTGTGACCCTGAGCAAGACACTTAACCCCCATTGCCTAGCCCTTACCACTCTTCTGCCTTGGAACCAATACACAGTATTGATTCCAAGGTGGAAGGGTTTAAAAAAAAAAAAAGAAAAAAGAAAGAAACTAAAACAGAAACATGTGACCGGTTACCCTATCCTGTAGTGAGTCAGAAAAGAAAATAGATTAGAATTATATTTATGTTCAGTGCTTTAAATATGAGGTTTATATGGTGCAAATCAGTCAGGATAGGTGACAATAAGCCTGATACCTAAGCTGCAAGGGCATATATTATGAGATGGCAACTTAATATAATCAATACTATCCACAAAAACAATTTCCCAGAACCTAGGGGGTACCTAATATAGAAAGGTAAACTGGAACATACTTATGTATATAAAACAATTTGAGAAGAATTTAAAACAGGGAACAGTTAAGTACTAAGTACTGTCCTAAAGGTAAGTGTATTAAAGAATTCAGAGGAGATGAGGACTCCTGCACAGTTTCAAAGAAGCAGAACTGGATCTGAACTTTTAAGGAGGATTTGGCTATGGGAAAAGGAGAAGGTGTATGGGAAAGCATTAAAGGAATAAACAAAGGATAAAAGGAAAAATTAACATGGCCAGTGGGAAACAACCAGGAGGCTACAGCCAGACAAGAAAAGAAAGCACAGAGGGAAATAGAGAAGTTGATATTCAAAAGCTTAAACTGGCCTAAGAGTGCCTGCCAAAGACAGTGATAAGTGTTTTATTTTTTAAAAAGAGAAATCCGGGGGTTCTAAACAAGTTGGATTGAGGAGAGGAATCTGGAAGAATAGAGAATAGAAATTAAAAATTTGCACCTTTGAGAGCATTGCACAAGAATAAATTAGACCTGGATTCCACCAGAGCTGAATTCAAATCCGAACTCTAACTTTTCCTGGTATAGCCAAAATCAATTCATCTCTGCCTACTGCAGCTTCTTCTTCTGTAAAATGGGGATAATAATGCCACCTACCTCTCTGAGGTTTTTGAGAGGACCGAATAAGAAAAACTTGTAAAATGCCTGGCACATAACAGGGTTTAATAAATGCTAGTTTTTCCCTCCCCCTTTCCCCTTAATCTGACACAATAGACATACGAGGAATCAAAACTGGATTCTAGCCACATGCTACCACTAATAATTTCTCAGCGCGGGACCTCAGTTTCCCAAAATATAAAAGAAAGGCAGGGATGGAGTTGGGGCGATTTTTTCGATCTTTCATATCTGACATTCTATGGACTCCATCAAACAGATGGACCAGGATGTAGCTGCTGCTGCTTCAGGAAAGCGCAGCTGTAGGGGAACGACCCGGGGATTGGGGGCGCGAGAAAAAGGTAGGGGTTGGGTGGAGTCTGGGGGAGGGGAGGGAGCCAGAGAAGAAGCTAACCATATCCCGGAATGGTCCTACAGGGGCGCCGTCTGGGCAGATAAAGGCGACACAGAGCCCGGGTAGGCCGAACAAGCTGGGAGGGAGGAGTGAAAGAGCGGAGGAGACGGCACCTCCGCAGCGCGACGCCCCGAGGGAATGTGCAGAGGGGGCTGGGTGGAGAGAAGCAGAGGGCACCGCCCTCTTCTCTTCCTCTCAGCCGTAACCTCCGCCCGGGGCCTCTCCCCCACCCCACGGCGTCACGTGAGGCGGAAAGCGCTCCTCACCCTCGGGGGAGGGGAATCGAGGAGCCAACTTCCGAAACTTAGGGGGAAAACAGAGTCTCAGCCCCGGGCTGGAAGGGACGAGAGGAGAAGACAGAACCGAGAGAGAAGAGGTCCGTTCTCCCCCCCACCCCACGCTGGGTGTGTGTGTGTGAGGAAGTGGGGTCGAGGGGGCAGGGCATTTACCCGGCGGCGCCAGCCATCTTCGCCGCTTCCGTAGGCTCCTCCGCCGGCGCGCGCGCTTCCGCTCGCGCCACCGTCGAGCGGGCCGGCCCTAAGTCCCTGGCCCCGCCCTCTTTGCTCCGCGCGGTCTGCTGGGAATTGTGGTCCCTGCTGAGGAGGCGGAGAGAGAAAAAACTCCAAATGAGGCGAGGCAGGAAACTCACGCTAAAATCCCACCTTCTACGTCCTTCAGCTGTTTATCCTCTACGTATCTTGTTTGTACGTAGTTCTTTGCACGTTGTTTCCCCTTTAGAGTTTGAGCTCTATGAGAGCAGGCGCTGTAGTCTACCTTTTCTTTGTAGTTCTGCCGCTTAACACAGAGCCTGGCACATCGTAAGCGCTTAATAAATGTTGTTGATTGACCCGCAGACAGTGGAGCGAACCTTAATCTGCTTGGTAGAACCTATGTTCTCTAGGGGTCATTTACACCCCAGTAATCCGCAACCTTTCCAATTAGAACTTGATTTATTGTATTATCTAAAGAAAGTGTTAATAATTCAGATTAAACTTAAAAGTGTGTGTGCATACATCCACCCCCCAGTCAGATCGTTAAACTACTTATGAACACTCGCCTGTATATAAACAGTACTTGAATTCGGTGGGAGCTCAGGGAATTAAGTCATCCCCAGACTGGGGACCTAGTAAATAGTAATAAGTAGTGGCATTTATATAACGCTTTCAAGTTCACAAAGTGCTTTACCTCCATTATCTCATTTAGAGACAGAGTCAGAGCCAGAAAGTGACTGAGAGAAAAACAAAAACTAAACAAAACAAAATAAAAAAAAGAGAGTAGCTAGTCTTGGGATGTTTATGTCTTGTTAACCAAAATTGACTATTTTTGAACTCCCTTGAGCTTTAGGGCCGCTAACTCTGCATGGACCCACAAGCCTCATCTAGACCCATACACAGTCTTAAGGTTAGAGAGAAATTTATAGTCCAACCCCAAACTGAACGGAAACCTTGGCTACAACTTCATCTTAGCTACTTTCTGTCTGAGTGCTCCTGAGCAAGTCACTTAACCTAGGTATCTCAGTTTCCTCACCTGTAAAATGGGGATAATAACAGGGCCAACCTCCAGGGATTGTTAGGAGGATCAAATGAGAAGACATTTAATAAAGACTCTTTGCAAGCTTTAAAGTGCTTTGAAAATGTATCTTATATATAGGTACATATGAAATCATAGGTGTGCAAAAAGCATGGTCATATATGTCCATGTTTGCTGGTACTCCCTGTGCACTTTCTATGCACATTATGCATAAAATAGATAAAAAGATAATGCTATTTTCATGATTCATTTATACCTGGAACCTTTCAGCTGGGGAGAAGGGCAGGCACTAGCATCTGAGGAGATCCGGAAAGAAAGTGTCTTAGGTAAGGCTTCTAGAAAATGGAATTCTAAGAGGTAGAGATTAGGAAGGATGGCATTCCCAGATATGGGGACAGATTGTGAAAGGCTAAAAGATGAAAAATGAGTAAAATATAAGGGCATGTTTGGACCTGTTTGAGAAGGATTTTAATTGGTAAATAGAGGAATTTATATTTGATCCTGGAGATTATGGGAAGCCAATAGTGTTTATTGAGTAAAGTACTGACTAAGTAAGACTTGTGCTTTAGAAAAGTCATTTGGAAGGGCCGTTGGGTGGCTCAGTGGATAGAGGGGCAGGTCTGGAAACAGGAGGTCCTAGATTCAAATGTCCTGGGCAAATCACTTAATTCCCATTGCCTAACCCTTACTGCTCTTCTGACTTGGAACTGATCTATTCTAAGATAGAAAGGGTTAAAAAAAAATCAACATATGCATGAGCTTCAATCTTTTCAACATCCTGGTTGTCTTCCTCTAGATAACTTCTTCCATACTAACCTAGTCTAATCCAGCCTTTTATGCTTACTGCTAGTGTGATCTTGGGCAAGTCACAACCTTCCTGGACCTGAGCTTTTCATCTATAAAATGGACCAGATGGCTGCTGAGATCCCTTGCAGGGATATATCTATGATTCTATGATCCTATATGTAGTTTCCTGCTTTGAGCATATCCTGCATAGTTATTCTGAAGGGACTTGATAAGGCAGCTGTACCAGAGATCAGAGCCCTAAGACTGCCCTGAAATCTTGGCTAAGAATTTGGATTCCAGGGAAAGAAATTAGATCCATATACACAGTCCAACAGCTGTCTCCTCAGAAGTTCTTAGCTTGCCATCTAACATTTCCACAGTTCTGTGTACAAAGTATCATGTCATCATCGTTTGTCTTATTCATTATATTATGTGAGATGCCTAGCAGATAGCTTGGTATCATTAATAATGGGGATTCATGTAGTGATTTGACATCTAGGTGGAAGAAATTATTTGCTTAGAGTCACTTAAGTGAATCTAGAGGTACTCTGATCTGAGATTAGACCCCAAGTCTTCAGAGTCTCAGCCAGCTATTTAGACATGGAGCCACATTGTCTCTCCCAAATCATTCAGTCTGTCAATAAAAAAAAAAAAAAAACTAAATTCAAAATGGTGACACTGCTTCCTTGAGTTTCTCAGCTGTGTCAATTACTATTGTTAGACCAGGTTGCTCTTAAACTGTGTCCAAAATGTACTTGGTTTCTTACAAAGTTCGGGGGAGGCCATGAAACCCAAAACCCTGAATAAAAAAAGAAACAGTAAATAAGAAATGATTGGTTCATTGCTGTTCTTAGCAGCTATAATAAAAAAATATGCTCAGCATATTTGGATAAAAATAAGATTTGTGCTCTGTATTGTTACTGAGGAAGACCTGCAAAGAAAACAAAAAAATTTCCCCTATTTTCCCTTCTTTGCCATTAATTTCCAGAAGTCTATATATAGATGGAAAGATGATTAGTTAAAGGAATTCTGGAGTAATAGGCTTCAGAGACCTCAGATGGAAGGAGGGGAGAATGTTATCAATTAATCCTCATTGCTTGCAGGGGAAATGTGGAAAAGAGGATATAGAAAAGTCAAGTCAAGTCAACAAGCCAGACTTTGTGGATAACAAAGAAAGGCAAAAACAAGTCACTGTTCTTAAAAATCTTATAGTCTAATAAAGTAACTCTGTATCTAAAATATTTATCCCTTAAAATGAAAAAAAACTATTAAAATTTTAAAAATAAAAATATTATGGCCACTATTCTGCACAAAGGCAGCTAGATGGCACAGTGGATAGAGTACCAAACTGGAATTAAGAAGACCCAACTTCCCGAATTCAAATCTGCTCTTGGACACTTATTAGCTATGTGACCCTAGGCAAGTCATTTTACTCTTTTTGCCTCAGTTCCTCCCCTGCAAAATGAGCTAGAGAAGGAACTGGTGAACCACTCCAGTATTTTTGCCAAGAAAACACCAACTGGGGTCACGAACAGTTAGACACAACTGAAAAATAGCTAAACAAAGTCTACATTAAGTTTCCCAGATAGAAAGTGAAGAGATCAAATTGTAAAACTATTACAAATCACTTATCACCCATCAAACTTCAGTATTTACTAAAACAAACAACTAGTTTAAAATTTGACTGGATTCTACACAGACATTTCACACTCACACATACACACACATCAATGTTTAATGGGCATTCCTGGTTTTCACTGCTCCGTGTTCCTCCCATACTCTTTCAACAGACCTTCCAATTCAATTTCATTTCAACTCAACCACCATTAAGCCCTTACCAAGTTCAAGTACCAAATGAGGTATTGGGGATAAAGTGATAGATACAACACAAAACCAGCTTTCAAGTTGTTTACAACCTAATAGAAGGAAAGGCACATATACTTGAACAATTATGATACAAATGTGCTAAGCATAAAGAAGAGGTCCTGGGAAAATATCATGAGAAATTTGAAAGAAAAGAGACAGAGAAGAGAGAAGGAGAGAGACAGTGGAGAGAGAGAGACATACACAAGAGAAAAAGAGAGATAGGGGAAAGAGAGACAGAGACAAGGAATGAACAGATGGGGGAGAGAAAGAGAGAGATGGAGAGACAGAAAGGTAGAGACAGACAAACCAACAGAGAAGATAGAACTTTTACCAGAGGTATCAGGAGTTATATAGAGGAGATGGTACATTGGGATAGCATTTAACCTTGAAGGAAGGACTTCAAAAGATGGAGATGGCAAAAGAGCAGTTTGGAGATCGAAGTTCATTGCCACACTTCTAGCCCACCAAAAAGGAAAAGCTTTCCAGTCCCAGATCATTTTAATTGAGGCCATGTTTGTCTCCCATCTCTCATTAAGAAGTGAGACTTTATTGAGGCACCTTGACTTTCATAGCTCTGTCCTCCCCAACTCAACTGCTTAGAAGCACTGGGAGGTTTGGTTTCTTATTGAGTCAGACAAGCTCTGGAAGGGAAATCTGATATTTAGATGTGTGCTCATTAGTCAGTCTCCTAGTAACTACTGTTCAAATCCCCCCTAAAGTCCCCCTGTTGACAAAAAGCACTAACCACAGTAGATATAGGGCAGAGTAGCTGATAAGCATATTCACCTACGCCAGGATGGCATCAGGAACCCCCAAACTGGCCCAGATGTTCCTATCAGGCCTTGTTTTCATTCAGTATTTTCTGTGAATATGTCAGATTTCAAGGGAAGGTTTTACTTTGTTTTGTTTTGTTGGGGTGGGGAATGTTATAGGAAGGGAAAGGTGGTGGGAGCTGAGAAAAACCTATCCTCAGAACTAAAAATAATTGACTATCTCTGAACCTCAATTTTCTCAACTCTAAAATGAGAATAATAATTATTTCACAAGGTTATGGTAAGGATCAAATGAGACAAAGTGCTCTGTCTCCATAAAGCCTCCTCTTAACATTAAGAATGAATGTTGGGGGACAGTTACAGAGCACAGTGGATAGAGAGCCAGGGTTGGAGACCCAGGAGGACCAGGCTGGGCAAATCACTTAATCTGGATTGCTTAGCCCTTGCCACTCTTCTGTCTTAGAATGGATACTAGGACAGAAGGTTAAAGTTCAATTTTTTAAAAAAGTCAGCATCATGGTAGATAGGCATGTGACAAAGAACATGAGACAGTAGAGTAGGAAGTTTTGGGTTTGAAGTCAGAGGACCTGGGTTCGAACTGTACTTCTGTCACTTAGCATTTGTCAGATTGGATAAATCATCCAAACTCTTTGAGCTTCAGTTTTGTCATCTGTAAAGTGTTGGGATGGGGGATGGATAAGGGAGGAGGAATGTCAAACTAGATAGTCTCTAATGTCCCTTCCAACTCTCTAGGCTCCTATGACAGTCACAACATTCCTCACTTCACTTAAAATAGTGTTTTGTTTTGTTTCAGGTTAAGGTAGAGGTCATGGAGGGGAGATTCCTACCTCATCTACAGAGTCCTGCTTTAGGACTGTACTCAGGAAAACTGCCTCCTTCTCCTTCTTCCTCCTTCTAGATTACACTCGTGTGTGCAGCCTCCCCAACTCAGATAAGACTACAGTTAGTAGCATTTTGTTTTTAAATAGGGAAATTTCATTTTTACTTGCAGGGAAGACTTCTAGAGGAAAGTAGGTCTAATTGTAAACTCCTAGGTCCCTCTGCTGGAGGAAAACCTCAGAAGTGCCAAATAATCTTATGAATTAATGTTAATAGGAGGTTTTATGGGGGACAGAGCACTTTGCCTCATTTGATTCTCACTATAACCTTGTGAAAGAATTATTATTCCCGTTTTATAGCTGAGAAAAGTGAGGCTCAGACATAGTCAATTATTTTTCCTAAGGTCTCATGGCTAGTAAGGGACAGATCCAGAAATGGTAGCCAGGTTTTCTGGTGAGGCATATAGTCATGCACCCCACTTGGAGTCATGAAGAAGTGAATTTATTTTCTATTTATTTATAAAACCCTTACTTTCTGTTTTGGTATCAGTCCTAAGACAGAAGAATGGCTAGGCAATCGATTTGCTCAGGGTCACACAACTAGCAAGTGATTGAGGCCAGAATTGGACCCAGGTCATCCCTATTCCCACCCTGGCACTCTATCCATTGTGCTACCTAACTGCTCCCCAAAAATGAGATTTAGATGCAGCTTATTGCTGCTTGTGAGCTGGGTGACTATGAGCAAGTTATTTAGTCTCTGAACTTCTGTAAAATGGGGATAATACCTATATTCTCTACCTTACCAGGTTGCTGTGAGCAAAATGTACCACGAGAATGGCTACTGTTTATTACTCTAATTCAGCTCTCCAGTCTGGATTTTTTTTTCCCTCTATTACACTGTGTTCCCTTTTCAAATCATCACATCACATTCCCTTCTCTGATTTCTAAAGTACTCTCAGGAGGAGAGGGAAGCATATTTACTTGAACCATTTCTACAAGACTTATGTGGTCATACCATCACATGAAATAATATTTGGAGGTGGTAAAGACATCAGTTGACTTTAGAGCCTGGTTCAGGAAAGATCAGGAGCTCCTAAGCCAGATTTGAAAACCAGATGTAAGGATTCACAGAGTTGGAACCTGGGAGGCTGTGAGAAGTTGTATAGAGCTTAGCACTAGGACTGGCACACTACTGTGCTTAATAAGTTTGTTCCACAGCAGCTAGGTTGCTCAGTGGATAGAGACCCAGGCATGGAGATGGCCTGGTCCTTGGTTCAAATATGGCCTTAGATATTTCCTACCTGTGTGACCTGGGACAAGCCACTTAACCCCAATTGCCTAACTCTTACCACTCTTCTGTCTTAGAATTGATACTTGGTATTGATTCTAAGACTCAAGATAAGAATTTGTTGGTTTTTTTTATTATTTGTTTCTTTCCAGGAGATAGAGAACACTATAAAATGTAAAATGAATAATTTTGATTATATTAAATTAAAAAGGGTTTGTACAAACAAAACCAATGCAACCAAAATTAGAAGGGAAGCAACAAATGGGGGGGGGGGATTTATAACAAAAACCCCTGACAAAAGTCTCATTTCTCAAATTTAAAAGGAACAAGTCAATTATACAAAAAAAAAAATCAAGCCATTCCCCAATTGACAAATGGTCAAGGGATATGAATAGGTAGTTTTCAGGTAAAGAAATAAAAACTATCAATAAGCACATGAGAAAGTGTTCTAAATCTATCATAATTAGAGAAATGCAAATCAAATCAACTCTGAGGTACTACCTCACACCTAGCAGATTGGCCAATATGACAGTAAAGGAAAATAATAAATGTTGGAGGGGATGTGGCAAAATCAGGACACTAATGCATTGCTGGTGGAGTTGTGACTTAATCCAGCCATTCTAGAAGGCAATTTGGAAGTAAACGCAAAGGGCTTTAAAAGAATGAATACCCTTTGATCCAGCACCACCACTGCTGGTGTTAGATTAAAATTAATAACTGCAGGTTCTTTTTTTCATAAAGTTTATTAATAATCACTTGAAATAGAAAAAAGCAGATATGTAGAGATTTAAACCTACTCTAACCTAACTCTGACCACGTGTTTCTCCACAGGGCTGCCTCACTCAGCCATGGTCCTTCCCTACTGCTTCCAAGGGAATAGGGACCCCAGGTGCGTCTCACCTCACACCTTTATCCTTTCTCTTGAACCCAGACCCATAACTTTTGTAACCTTTATTTCTGGATCATGTTCTAGAACTCTTCACCTGTGACCTGTTTGGAGCATTCACATGATATCCAACCACGCAGGGAGGTGGGGATGAGCTGGGGGAAGGAGTAGATTCTATCTACACACGGGGTTTGTACCCTAAAGAGATAATAAAATACTTGTACAAAAAATATAGCTGTGCTCTTTGTGGTGGCAAAAAATTGGAAACTGAGGGGATGCTCATCAGTTGGGGAATGACTGAACAAATTGTGGCATATGATGTGATGGGATACTATTGCGTTGTGAGGAATGATGATCTGGAAGCTTTCCATATGAACTGGGAGAATCTCAATAAACTGATGCAGAGTGAAATGAACAGAACCAGAACAACATTGTATACAGAAAGTAAAACATTGTGGAAAAATCCAATGTAATGGACTTTGCTGCTAGTAGCAATGCAACAAGCCAGGACACTCCTGAAGGACTTATGGGAAAGAATGCTAACCACACTGAGAGAAAGAACTATGGGAGCAGAAATGCAAAAGCAAAACATAGGACATCACTTATCACATTATGAGTATATGATTTGAGGTTTAGGCTTTTAAAAACTGCTCTTTAGCAAAAATGAATAATATGGAAATTGGTATCAAGTGACAACATTTGTACAACCTGGTGGAATTGCTTGTGGGCTCTGGGAGTGGGGAGGGAAGAGGGGAGGGAAAGAAGATGAATCATATAAACATAGAAAAATATTCTAAAAATTAAACAAATTTTAAAAAGAAACAATTAGGAAGAGATAACGAAGCCATGAAACACATAGCTCCTATCTGAAACCACTTTTAGTTTAACGACTTAATAACCATTTTACAAAACAAAACAAAAAAATACTTGTTTCTTATGAAGGTTCCTTTATTTTTATTTTTTTAACATTTATTAATATTTATTTTTTAGAAAAGTTAACATGGTTACATAATTCATGCTCTTACTTTCCCCTTCACCCCCTGAGCTCCCCCCTCCCCACTATGGCTGATGCGTTAAGAATTCTAGCAGATCTGGAGTTGTATCTAGCACTGAGGGTTCCCTGGCTTTGCTGCAAAATATAATAACAGCCAGCATTCATATAGCACTTACTATTTGCTAGACACTGTGCTAAGCACTTTACAAATATCACATTTGATCATCACAACCCCCCTGGGAGGTAGATACTATTATTATCCCCATTTTATAGAAAAGAAAACTGAGTTAAATGGAGTTTAAATGACTTGCCCCTAGTCACATAGTAAGTGAGTTCAAATTTGAACTCATGCCTTCTCGCCTCCAGGCCTGGCACTTTATCCATCACACCACCCGAGTTCTCCCATCCAGTGACACTGATCCTTAATTTTATGAATCTAAGGGGGTGCAAACCTCACCCTGGTTGGGAGGGGGAGAAAAATCACTTCTTTGTTATTAATATTTTCCATGCCACCCTTCCCTAAATCCAGAGCTGACGTTGATAATATAGAAATTTGCTTAGGATAGTGTGAAATGCAGTTTTACAGGGCAAACCAACACTAGAGTCAGAAGACATACTTGTGTTTCCTCTAAGATGGCAGCAGAGAAGAAAGAAATAGTGAATGCTATTCAAGCTTTCCTGACTAACACATGATTCCAAAGTCCTAGACCCTAGTCCTCTGGCCCTTTGTCTTTATCTGCTCTCACAGCCAGCAAGACATGTTTAACTCTAAGCCCAGAATCATTCTCTCCTCTGAGCCTGTATTTTTCTCTCTGTTCACTACCCTGTACCAAAAAGGGAAAACCAAAAACAAGTCCATAACAACGTGACCAAGAGTGTGGTTGAAAAATGCATCATTTCTACCAGGAATATACTATTAATTAAAAAAAAAAAAAAGATAAAGGTAGCCAGGTGCCAGAGGAATTTGCTTATTCCTCAGCATCGGGTTTCCAAAATCTGCTTCTTTATGCAGAGCTGAGGAGAAAATGACAGAAAAAACACACTGAGTCAGTCAAATAGCATAGATGCCTCTGCTGGGCATGATATCAAGAAGACCTGTATTCAAATCTAGCCATTTTACTAGCTGAGTGACCCTGGGCAAGTCACTTAACCTCTGTTTCAGTTTTCTCAACTGTAAGAAGAGGTTAATAACAGCACTTATTTCCCAGGGTTGATGTGAGGGTCCTACAGGCTAACTAACATAGTTAAGTGCTTTAAGAAGGAGCATCATCAGTGCTTGTTTCCTTCCTTTCACAATATGCTCAGCACTTTCCTCTTTGCTCTCATTATTCCTTATACTAGGAATGCTCCTTCCCAGTCTCCATCACCTAAACCAACCTTTCAGAGTCCAATTCGAATGCTACCTTATCCAGACCCCCGGTCAGAAAAGACCTCTCTTGGATCTCATGTAACCCTTTTATAATTTTTGTAACAGAGACAATGGTAAGGGGAGCAAGTAGGTTTGTCGAGTCACTCCTATTTGCCCCCCTCACACTACAATTAAATCATGACCTCAGTAGGCTTCCAGACCCAAGTGTTCTTTCTTTGTGCTGGATAATTGTAACAAAAGGATCTCTATTTGGTTGGGTTTTTTTTTTTTTGGGGGGGGGGGGTGTTAAGCTCCAAGCCCCAGACAGTGCTCCGACAAAACACCTCTGTATTAAATATCTCTCTCTTCTCCCAGGATGCTCAAATTTCTCCTTTCTCCTGCATTTCCAATACATACTGTTCACCAAATTAATGTTGTTTATAAAGACAAAGTAAATGTTTAAAGTAAAGAAAGGTAAACAGATTTTCCCAGGGATCAGAGGGAAGGTTTTAGCCTATCCTGAGGGAGCCTGGGGTGGGTGGGTAGAAGAACTGAGGCTTGGGGTAAGTGCCCCTCGGATCTTCTAGTACCCTCCGGCTCTGTGAATCCTCCCTCTGTCTGATTTTCATGTCTGGAGAGGAAGCTCCTGACCCTACTTGAACAGGCCTGAAAAGTCAGCTGTGGTCTCTACCCCCTCCAGCTTCAGGCTGGGGCACCGCTGTGCCATTTCAGGACAAGCAAGCACTCTTACCGTAGGACTAGCAGAAATCTCCCCCGTTCTCCCTTGGGTCTTTGAAGGAGAGAGGAGATCAGCCAACTCCCAGGCAGGAGGTGAGAGGGCAGGGAGGTGCTGGCAAGCTAATGCTTTTCAGTCTTTAGCCTCTCCTTTCCAACAACTCTTCCTACCAGTGCTGGTGGTGAGAATCCAGCAGATTTCCCAAAACTGCTTCTTTTGGGGCTAGGCAATTTGCCCAGTATTCAACAAAGAGCTCTGGGACTCAAGGTTTCCTAATTTTTAAAAACTCTCCTGCTGTTCAGGTGGGAAGATATAGAAACGATTCCGTACAAACACAATATAGACCAAATAAACTGGAGGTAATCTTATAGGCAAGGCACTCATTCAGTGGAGTCAAGCTACTTCCAGCTATAAATCTAGCTGCCTTCTTTGTGAGGTAAAAAAAAAAAAATGGATGTAAAACATTGTATATACCCATTACGAGAAACATTGGACTTACTGTATCTAGCTGGGCTACTAGGTGGCACCGTGAAAGACTCATCTTCCCGAATTCAAATTTGGCCTTTTATTTAATATTTAATAGCTGCGTGACCCTGGATAACTTCACCCTGTTTGTCTCATTTCCTCGTCTGTAAAATGAGCTGGAGAGGAAAAGGGCAAACCGGTAGAGTATCGTTGCCTGCCAAGAAACCCTAAAGAGGATCACCAAGAGTCGGCGCAACAGAAAATGACTAAATAACAATAAAATACGCGTGGTCTGAATGGGACCTACCCTTACACTTTGGAGTTTCCTCATGCTCCAATTCAATGATTATATAATAACGTACAATTTAGTTCTCTCTGCTGGTAGGCTTATCCCTCTACGAGTCTAAGCTCTATAAGGACAAGAACTCTCTCTTAACAAAACTCTGCATTTCCTCCAATATCTAACAGAGTGCTGTGTATACAGTAAGTGTTTAAACAGTCCAGCAATGTGCATTTATTAAGATCCTAATATGTGCCGGGCATAGCATTAGCATTAGGGATATAAAGACTAAAATAAAATAATCTCTTGCCCTCAAGAAGCTTATGTTCTACGGGGAGATACAAGTCAGTCAGTCAATAAACATTTATTAAGCAATTATACTGCCTGGGTTGTGGTAAGTGCTGTATAAAAGCTGAGTATTGCTTCTGCTGCTATTGTTACTACTATACGTCAGACACTGTGCTAAGAGGTAAGGATAAGGAGGCAGGAGGCAGTCCTGCCCTCAAGAAGTTTCCAGTTTAATGAATGAGAAAGCATGCAAACAACTACTTCTAAACCAAGTATATACAGGATTTACTGATGACACTAGCAGTCAGGAGAATCAGGAAAGGCTTTGTGTAAGAGGTGAGGTGTAAGAGGCTTGAGATGAGGTTTTTTTTTTTCCTTTTAACTACTCTTACCTTCAATCTTAGAACTGATAGTATCAGTTCCAAGGCAGAAGGATGGTAAGGGCTGGCAAGCAACTGGGGTTAAGTGACTTGTTCAGGGTCACACAGCTAGGCAATATCTGAAATCACATTTGAACCCAGGACCCTGGCTCTCTTGAGTCTGGCTTTCTATCCCACTGAGCCACCTAAACTGCCCCTTTGAGCTAAGTCTTGAAGAAAATAAAGAATTCTAAAAGATGGAAAGGAGAGGAACATTTGTGGAATGGATAGATGAATGGGTGTATGGGTGAAATAATGAATGTTAAGTTAAAACTCTGCACCCCCAAGCAAAATTGTGTTCTTCTACCTTCATAAATACTTTTGCCACTCCTTCGGGGCGGCTTGGGAAGTGGTGAACACCTATGCAAAAAGTAATTACCTTTGAATGAATCCAATAGTTGCCCGAAGCTGGTTTGGTAACTCTCCCCAGTTAAACTCCTCAAAGGCAGGAACTGTCTTTTTGTTTTTGTTTTTTATGCCCAAGCATTGTGTAATGCATGAGTTAAGTACTTAATGAATACTTACTGAATGAATGAATGAACCTCAAGGATACCAAAAGCTAGAGAAAATGGATTTGTTCCTGGGCTGTCTGAGGAGTTCTCATTAGAGCAGGACTTAATAAACATTTTGTGTGTCATAGATCCCTTTAGCAGTCTGGAGAAGCCTATGAACCCTTCTCAGAATGATGTGTTGGCTTTTTTTAACCCTTACCTTCTGTCCTAGTAATATCTCCAAGACCGAATGGCAAGGGCTAGCTAGGCAAATGGGGTTAAATGGCTTGCCCTGGATCACATTGTCTGTGGTCAGTTTTGAACCCAGGTCTTCCTGATTCCAATTCTGTCACTATCCATTGTGCTACCTAGCTGCCTCAGAATGATGCTGTAAAATGAAATAAAAAGAAATAACATTTATAAAGTGCTTAGAATAGTGTCTGGCACATAGCAGGCACTTAATAAATGATTGTTCCTTTCTCCCCCTTAAATACATAAAATGAAATATATAGTATTACAAGGGGAATGAATTCTGTTTCAAAGCAGTTATTAAAATGTTTTTTTAAAAACAAGTCCATGAAGGCAGCTAGGTGGCTCAGTGGATAGAGAACTAGGCCTGGAATCAGGAGGACCTGGGTTCCATTGTGGCCTCAGACACTTCCTAGTCGTGTGACTCTGGGCAAGACACTTAACCTCAATCGCCAAGCCCCTTACCCTTCTGTTTTAGAGTTGTTACTGAGACAGAAAGCAAGGGTTAAAAAAAAAAAAGTTCATCCACCCAAGGTCAAGAAGGTTTAGAGTTCTCAATTCAATTCAATAAACATTTCCGAAGTGCTTCTGATATTCAAGGTACTGTGTTAGGCACTTGGGTGCTTCTGTGTTGGGATTCCACCTCTTCCTCTCACTAGCATTGCACCAAGGGCCAAGCTGCATCCCTTCTCTTTGCCTTAGTGTCCCCAGAAGGGATAGCAGCACTAATCTATCTCACAAAGGGGTGCTGAAAAGATCAATTAGTGTTACTAAAGTGCTTTGAAAATGTAACATGCTAAATATTAATGGGTCTCTCTTATTGTCGGGAAATGTGCAACATGCATCTTGAACTCTGGTCAGGGCAAGACTGTAGGTGGAGAGAGCAATTCTGAGCATTTAGATTGCTAAATCCTCTGTCCATTTTGAATTTGGTGCTGATGAAAGAGAAATTAAGCCTATAATGCACCTGGGTGACTGCACATTTTCACTGGAGGGAAACTGCTGAGAGAAGTATTTTTTAAAAATCACTTCCCCAATAGGCAAAAATCCTGGATACCAGAGCAATACGTGTACAGACACAATCTCTTCGTTTGGTGCTATTCTCCATTACCTACATAGCTACAGAAGGCAAGCTTTGTTGAGAACCTGTCAGTTGGCTGAATTCCTGTCTGTCTCTTTACCTCCCTGGTCCCATGGGCAGGTTAATAAAAGAAAATCAACTTATTTATATCCAGTCCTTATCCAAAGTTCTCTGTCCACAATCCTGAATGTTGTCAGCAGTAAGGGAGACTCTTCCCAACCCCAGCAAACTCTGGAGTATCAGACAAAACGATGGAAGAGAATGATATGGTAGGGAGAGGTTGAGTGAGAGTCTGTCTGGGTAACCTGGGTAAAAGATATAGATAGATGGGCCAATCACATTTCTTTAATTCTATGGGTCATCTGAAAAACAAGGAGATTGGATTAGGTGATCTCTTAGAAAGAAAGACCCCTATAGATACCCAAATAGTCATGGCAACACTTTGTGGTAGCAAAGAACTGGAAATAAAGTCCTCATTGATTGAGACACGTATGGAAAGAGTAATGACTCTGGCGTCAGAGGAAATGGGTTTAAATCCAACCTCAGATATTAATACCTCTCAGTTTTCTTATCTGTCAAATAGGGGTGGGGTTTGGACTTGATGATCTCTTTAGAGGCTAGAAGGCCTTTTAGAGCAGACTGCTAAATGTGTGATCCGAAACGTCATGGTAAATCAATATGATGTAGTATTATTGTTCCATTTCTCAGCTGGCTGTATTACTGACTCTTGCAGAAAACTCTTCATCTTGGAAGATCACATCAGCCCTGGAATTTACATCTCAGAAATACACCCCCCCCCCCAGGCCCTCTCCCACTTAAGGAGGGTGTCTAGGACAGCCATGTCTTTCTTTTTCACCAGGCTATACTCTGAACATCTCCATCATGTTCCCAAGCAAGGTACCTTCCTCCTTAGTTCCCTGCACTTTCTAGTTTTCATTTATGCTTTTTCTTTCTTCATTAGAATATAAGCTCCTTGAGGGAAGGGACTGTTCTTCCTTTAATTGTATTTGTATTCCCAGAATTTAGCACAGTGCCTGGCATGTAATAAATGTTTTCTGACTAACTAATCAAAGAAAAGTAGACTATAACGAATACAGAGTAACATTGGAAGATTTTTATGAACTGAGACAAGATGAAATAAGCAGAACAAAGAAAGCAATGTAGACTACAATTGCAGTGGAATGGTGTAAAGTTATATAATGACTAAGCTTGGCCCCAAAGAATATGAAAATACAGCTCTTCTAGTAGAGATGGGGCACTATAAGTAGAGAATACTATACTAAATAGCAGGCTTTTAAAAAAAATTGTTTTTGTTGTTACTTTCTCTTCTTTTGAAATTCTTTATTATAAAAGTTTGCACTCTGGAAGAGGGAGGAGAAAAGATAACATTGGGATAAAAACAAAAGACAATAAAAAATTAATTAAAAAATACAAATTATAGTCTTTTTTTTTAAGTCAATGGGGGTCAAGTGACTTTCCCAGGGTCACACAGCTGGGAAGTGGTTGAGGCCAGACTTGAACCTAGGACCTCCCATCTCTAGGCCTGGCTCTCAATACACTGAGCTACCCAGCTGCTCCCCAAATTATAGTCTTAACACAGCTTCTGGCTCTATATTCTATATATGAGGGAGAACTGAGAAACTTGACCCAGGAAGTGTGGTTTATGAGTGGTATGTATGTGTGTGTATTCATATTAAATATATGTGGTACAAAGAAAAGGAGTCTTAGACAATCAAAGATCCCTGATCTTAATTCTAATGCTGCCACTTAGTAGGCCTGTTATCTTTGGCAAATTACTTTGTTTCTTTGAGTCTTGGTTTCCCTTTTTGATATGAGAATAATTCTACTTCCAGAAGTTATCTAACAGAATTATTTTTAGTCAATTGCTTTGCAAATTGTAAAATGTGTGAGATTTTATTACTCAGATTACAAATCCCCATCAATAATAATAATAATAATAATAATAATAGCTGACATTTATACAGTACTTTAAGATTTGAGAAGCACTTTACCTGCATTATCTCCTTTGGTCAGCCTTCTGAGGTAGGTGCTACCTAGTACATACAGTTCCCTGTACTAAGTAGGTAGTAGGTACATAATAAATGTTGTTTGCTGACTAATACCCAAGAGCTAGGTCTTTCCATCTATTTTCTGGCTTCCTGGTTCCTCACCTAGCATGATAACCAAATAAAGATCATGGTAACTGAAACATAGCTGTAACTAGCATTTCTGGTGCCTGGGCCAAGTAATAGAAACAAGAGACTGGAACATTGGGAGAAGAACACTGCTGGGGAGCCTGCTGCCACAGTGGGAGAAGCAAGCTGGGGAATAGTTCAATACATATGTTACTCTAGAAAGGAAGACTTGGAGTCAGGAAGATAGAAGTTCAAATTTGACCTCAGATACTTGTGTGAGCTTGGACAAGTAATGTGAACACTGCCTGACAGTTTCTGCATCTGCAAAATGGGTGTGATAATAGCACCCACCTCCCAGGACTGTCTTGAGAATAAAATGATACAATACTTGTAAAGCATTTTGCAAACTTCTTAAGTGCTACATAAATGCTAGTTACTAAGAAAACATCTGTTTGCTTCCTATTTTAATTACTTATTCTTTATAATTGGTATTAATCTCAATTAGTTTTATGTAATTGTAGAAAGAAAGTGCTTATAAAAAGTCAATGTAATACATTTTTAATCGTATGATCTTTTAAAATCATTTTGCATTTTCACATCCTATACATTTTGTGATCTTGAGGGAAAACTCTTGTCACCCTGCCCTGGTTATAGCTATGCTCTTATATTATACATATTCAGTATTTTTATTATATGGTATATACTAGCTTAGCATGGTCAGGTGATCCCTCAATAAGTTATGAGCCTAAATTTCTAGCTATATGTGGGTGCAAAACATAGCAAAACTACAGATTTTAGTGTGGTCTCTGCTCTGTGATCCTGTAATGCATGAATCACAGGATATAAACATGATGAGTCTTTGGACTCTTCCTGCTAAGTATCCTTTTCAGAATAATTAGTCCCTGATTTAAACCTTTACCTTCTGTCTTAGAATCAATACTGTGAAATAGTTCCAAGGCAGAAGAGTGGTAAGGGCCAGGGGGATTAAGTGACTTTCCCAGGCTCACACAGCTAGGAAGTGGCTGAGGGCAAATTTGAATCCAGGACCTCCTGTCTCTGCACCTGGTTCTCAATTCACTGAGCCACCCAGCTGTCCCTAGTTCCTCATTAATAAAGTCCAATACTTTATTGGGGGCAGCTGGGTAGCTCAGTGGATTGAGAGCCAGGCCTAGAGACGGGAAGTCCTAGGTTCAAATCTGGCCTCAGACACTTCCCAGCTGTGTGACCCTGGGCAACTCACTTGACCCCTATTGCCTACCCTTACCAATCTTCCACCTATAAGTCAATACACAGAAGTTAAAGGTTTAAAATTTAAAAAAAAAATAATTAAAAAAAAATAAAGTCCAATATGTATAGCTTCCAGTTTTCCTCCACATTTTCAGTATCCTTCCCAAAGTAAGGGATCCTAGCCCATGGCTAAGAAAGGAGACAAACACCCAAGTATTTGAACTTTTTGAGAAGGTCAAAAAAAACCTCTTATTTGCAACCCTCTTGGCGATCAGCTCTTCTCCTAAGCTGACAGCAGGCTGCTCATAAGCTCCCAATGTCCCCTGCAGCTCTGGCCTTAGGGAATTCATCATCTCAGGGAGGACAGTAGCTCTGGCCATATATAACGGAAGTACCAAGAGCCAATTCCCTGGGCTTTGTTCTGCTTCTCTGTTCTTCACATTAAAAGGACCCCGGCTGACTATTTTTCATGACTTTTCTGCAGTGTTGTCTTTCTTCCCAAGTTTTTAACTTTCTCATTACACAGAAGAATTACAGAAACCTGTAAGAAGAGTATCAGGATGACCAAAGCTCAGAGGGAGCAGAGAATCAAGATAGGGAGAGAGCTATCAATTGATCAATTGATCTATCCATCTACTATTTACCTATCCCTTGATCTCTCTTTAAGTCTGTCTGTCTCTCCCCATCTACTTCTCAGTCTCTCTCTCTCTCTCTTTCTGCCTACCTATTTATCTATCATCCATCCACTATTTACCTAATGAACTATCTGTCTCTCAGTCTCTCCCCCACCTATCTTCTTAAGTCTCCTTCCTTCCCTACCTATTTATCTCTGTAACTATCATCTACTCTCTCTTATCTACTTAATGAACTCTTTCTCTGTTTGTCTGTCTACCTATTTATCTCTCCATTCATCTATCTATCTATCTATCTATCTATCTATCTATCTATCTATCCATCCATCCATCCATCCATCCATCCATCCATCCATCCATCCATCTATCTATCTATCTATCTATCTATCTATCTATCTATCTATCTATCTATCTATCTATCTATCTATCTTTCAAAAGATATAGCTATATAGATACAGATCTGGCTTCTGGTTCTCACAGTTTTCTATGGTCAGAAGAGGCAGTGTAGTAAACACTGTACTTGGATTCAGGAAATCAGGAAGACTTGGGCTCAATTTCACCCTTTGACTCTTACTAGCTATGTGACCACAGGCAAATCACTTAACCTCTCCCAGGCTATGTTTCTTAAAATGGAAAAAGGGGAGGCTGATAGCATCTACCTCAGAGGGCTGGTTAAGTATCAAATGAAACAATGTAGGTAGAGCACTTTGCGGAATCTTAAGCACAATAGACTTGTCAGTTATTATTATGGTATAATGATAATGAGATTTGAGAATTGTTGTTTTCCCTTGATTTTTTCCAGTAAGAGTAGTTGTATTCCTACTGGAAAGGACAGAACAAATCAGGTAAGGAAGGAAGTAAAGCTAAGATGGATGGGCTTATATGCCTATATTATTTTTAATATATTTTTTACCAATTAAATGTAATAAATTTTTTTTAAAGTTTTTTTTTTTAAGTTTTCCTAAATTGTATAGTTGAATTTATCTCCCTCCCTTCTTTCCCTTCCCTGTCCCAATACTAGAAAGCAATGTGATCTGGGTTATACGTGTATTATCATACAAAACATATTTTCATAGTGTTCATTTTTCTAAGTGAGTAATCTTATAAAACCAAAACCCCCCAAACACAGACCAAAATAAACAATTAAAAAGTTGTGTGTGGGGGCAGCTGGGTAGCTCAGTGGATTGAGAGCCAGGCCTAGAGACAGGAGGTCCTAGGTTCAAATCCGGCCTCAGTCACTTCCCAGCTGTGTGACCCTGGGCAAGTCACTTGACCCCCATTGCCTACCCTTACCAATCTTCCACCTATAAGTCAATACACAGAAGTTAAGGGTTTAAAATTAAAAAAAAAAAGTTGTGTGCTATCATCTTCATTCTGACTCCGATAGTTTTTTTCTTTGGAGGTAGATATATGCTCCTATATTAAAATCCTATTCAAAGAGCTTCCCTTCCATGATGTCTTCTCTGGTCCCCAAAGTGGATAATATCTTTCCCACCATAAACCCAAAATGGTATTTGATCTCTTTTATATACCTTCGTCAACTTCAAGTCTTCTAAAAGTATGTCATTTCTTTACTCAAAAAACCTCCCAAAGCTATGAAATAAAATGTTTTTTTGGCATTCAAAGTCCTATACAATATGGTTCCAACTTGACTATTTAGCACAAACCATGACCCTTCATGTATTCTAGATTTTAGCCAAACCAGACTGTTTTCCATTTCTCGATCTCATTTTACCCTATCCCCTCTCTATCCTTTTGCTCATATTACTACATACCATGCCTGGAATGAATTCTCTTGTCACTAGTTCCATCTCTATCTGTTCTTTCAAAGCCCAAATGCCCTGCATGAAAGTGATCTCTCCTTCTTCAAATGTCTCATAGTATTTGCTTGTCCCTTTCACTTATCTCTTTTGTATCATAGTTATTTATGTGCTTATCCTTTCCCCCATTAGATGTATAAGTAGAATATAGCCAGATAGTTGAACAGATAGCAGATAGAGATATGAGAGAAAAAGGGAGAATTTGTTAAGTGCTTACTATGTACCGGGCATTGCACCATAGATTGTAACCTCTTTGAGAACAGGGCCTGTGTTAGGTCTGTCTTCCTATCCAAGTGTCCAGCACAAGGTGGTGAATACATTTTTAAAATTTGTATTAATCTCAGTGGTGTGAGTGCCAACATCCTCAATACAGATACCAGAATCTTTACACTTTAGGTGAACGAATGACTGTTCCTAAAAAAAGTTATCACCTGATGTCCATCTTCTACAAACATTGCTAAGCTGGGCTTTGGACAACAGGTGACCTGTTGATGATCTCCAAGGTCTTTACTCCCCTAAGTCTATGATTCTATGATCCAGATGCTATATTTAAAGCCTTTACTTCTTAGTAGTACTTAAGAACTCAAACTTGGCTGAAAAGTTAGGGGCTTATTTTCAAATGAAATAATTTTTGTTGTTTTTTTATTTTAAGCAAATAAACCCTTGCTTTCTGGCTTAGAATAAATTCTAAGTACCAAGTACCAAGACCTAAAAATGGTAAGGGCTAGGCAATTGGTGTTAAATGACTTGCTCAGGGTCACACAGCTAGAAAATATCTGAGATCAGATTTGAACCCAAGACCTCCTGTCTCCAGAGTGAATCTCTAACCACTGAGTCACTCAGCTGCCCTGAGATAATGTATTGCCATTGTTGAGTCATTTTCAGTTATGTCTGACTCTCTGTGACTCCTCTTGGGGTTTTCTTGGCAAAGATACTGGAGTAGTTTGTCTTTCTCCAGCTTATTTTACGGATGATAAAATTGAAGCAAACAGGGCTAAATAACTTGCCCAAGGTCACACAGCTATTAAATGCCTGAAGTCAGATTTGAACTTAGAAAGAGGGGTCTTTCTGATTCCAGGCCCAACATTCTAGCAGAGTCCAGGATCTCACAGCTAGCAAGTGTCTGAGTCCAGACTTGAACCCATGACTTCCCATCTCTAGAAGCTCCTCTTATCATCATAATCCCATTCTTCTCTCTCTCTCTCTTTTTCTCTGACTGACTCCCTCCCCTCTCCTCCCC